>NW_012150119.1:1023180-1172088 GCF_000956105.1 Propithecus coquereli | reverse complement strand
TTCTTGACTAACCTTGAATTAAAATCTGTTTGTCTGCAACAACATGGGTGACTTTGACATGCGCTATGCTATAGACTTTTGATTCCATTTATACACTAACCTTGAATTAAAATCTGTTTGTCTGCAACAACATGGGTGACTTTGACATGCGCTATGCTATAGACTTTTGATTCCATTTATACAACATTCCTGCAAAAGCAAAAGTATAAGGTTAGAAAACAAAGTAGTGTTACCAAGGGCTGGGGGTGAGGGGAGGAGCTGACCACAACAGGGCAAGGCAGAGTTTGGGGAGATGACAAAACTCTTCTGCATCTTTGCATTGAGTAGTGAAGGTTATACAACTATGTATGTTTGTCACAGCTCTCAGAACTCAACCCTAAAAAGTGTGGATTTTACTGTTCGTAAATTATACAGAAACTTTAAAATATGGCAGGTGCAGGGGAAACCTTTGTTGAGCATCTGATGAAATCACTCAGTAGATTTTCCATTGTCATTTATCTAGTAAGTTAACCCAATTCTGAGGCCTAAAACAATAGGGTAAGGTCTGTGTCTGTGCTTCCTCTTCTCCCTATGCCCAAAGTAGATATTGCTAATCAATCATGGCATTTTTTTTTCACTATGAGACAAGAAAAGACCTCATACAGGATCCCCCATGTAACACTGTAGGCAGCCACCAATAATCTTTTGAAATCGGCACGAGATAAAACCTATTTTCTGACTGGGACCCATGTCAACGCAAACAGATTCTACTATTTGCTTAGTTATACCTACTCCAAGTGCAGACACAATGCTTACAAAGAGTTAATTTACTTTCAGACAATTTTGTCTCCTTTATCTCAATGTAGTATATTTTAAAAATAGGAAAAATGTAAATGCCAGCAAAGGATCTCATTTTGTAAGCTACATGCAGACAAAAGTTTTCAAATAGTGTGTCTCTAGCCATGCAAGTAGAAGATCAGATGATCTCCAGGTGTGGCTATGGCACAAGGCAGGAGATTTGGGTGCAGAGGGCCTGGAAGTAGCTGCCAGCTGGAATCCTAAATTGCTGGATAAGCAGAGAACAAGAGATGGACACAAAAAATTAAAGGGAGAAATTGCAACAGATCCCATTTTGTGCCAGACATAGAATAGTGAGCAAAAGAAATAATGTCCTGCCTCTGTGGATCTTATAATCCAGTGCAAGTAATAGACATGAAAGAACTAACCATGCAAATAAGGAGATACAAACCATCATAAGTGCTATGAAGGAAAAGTATGGGGTGACATAAGAGGACAATACTGAGGAACTAATTGAGATGGATGGAGGGGAACCCAGCAGAGTTTCTTTTGAATAAGTGGGTTTTATTCTGAAGGCCAGAGTAAAAAGGAAGAAGAGGTCTTGGCCAAATGGTTATGGGCAAGCATGTCCCTGTGCTTAGATCTTGAAATGAAAGAAAGTATAGAGCCTTGACCAACTGAAAGGCCATCAGCATTGTAGGAAAGCATCCTCCAGGAGCAGGGTGACTCAAGCTCAGCCAGGGGAGGTGAGGGGGCCAGGTCTCAAGGCCCAGTAGTCACCTCTGAGGATTTTAAATATATCCTACAAGCACTAGAAAGCCATGAAGTGAAGTCCAACCATCAGTAATACTCTGGACCAACAGCCATGATAAAACTCTGAGGGGAAAAAAAAACTCCAAGACACTCTCTAAAATGAAATAACTCTAAAACTTAGCAGGTCACATTGCATTTTGTGCCTATCATTTGAATATCACTTGCCACGCTGTATCAATAAAGTATCTACGTATGTCTTCTTGGCTAGACCCAGGGCTTCTGGAGATCAATAACCACATTTCATGAATTATTCGATGGCCGGGGTTTGAAGTATGGTAGGTGCTCAGTAAATATTTGTTGAATTCAAATGATTAAACGAAATGTGTAAGCATGCAAATATATAGCATTCCAAAGCCAATTTCATATATACATTCCATGTTGTGTCCAAAAGTGGCTTCTGCTCTGAAGCCAGAAGCCACGAGTACAGAGAGATGCGAAGTTACAGATGCATCTGCCTAAGAATAAAATAACCTTTATAGAGCTGTCATGAATATACACTGATCGGAATTACTCTGAGAATCTTCTGTCATGGTTCCAGCGATGTGGAGCAAAACAAAAGACAATGTGAAGATAAAATTACAGGTTATGCAGGATTATTTTTGGAATTTGTTCAAAAGCCAAGATAAACACACAGTGAGAACACAAGAACAGCCAACTAGTGACAGAATTTCCCCTCGATGGATCAAGAAAGAGTCAGAAAAGGTAATGACAACCCAACAGCAGAGACTAAATCGAGCCAAACTTCTAAAAAAAGGAAAGGTGTGTGGAGCAGGTGACTGAGTCTTACAGAGAATCGGAAGTCTCCCAAGAGAAGAGCATTGACAGAGCAAACTGGGACAGAACCAGCGGAGAGAAGTTACTGGCAAGCTCATTGTCACAGGTTGAATTGTGCCCTCCCCTGAATTCCTGTTTTGAAGTCCTAACCCTGACATCTCAGGATGTGACCTCATTTGGAGACAGGGTCTTCACAGAGGTACTAAATGTAAATGAGATCACTAATCCAATATGAATTGTATCCTTGTAGAAAGGGAAAATTTTGATACAAAGATATGCACGGAGGGAAGACACCACGTGAGGAGACATAGATGACGAGGAGAGAGACGTGGAACAGGTTCTCCCTCACGGCCCTCAGAAGGACCAACCCTGCTGACACCTTGACCTTGGACTTCCAATCTCCAAAACTATGGGAAAATGAATTTCTGTCATTTAAGCTACTCAGTTTGTGGTACTTTGTTACAGGAGCCCTAGCAAACTAATACAGTAACTAACCTGAACAATCCTCACTTACTAGAAGATTAAAAAATTAAAGGGAACGTGAAAGGGTGATTTAAGGCTGGGAAGCGCACCAAGGCGCTCACAGCACGGGTAGAGAAAGATTTCTCATGCAAGGAGTAGGCTATAATGAAGAAAATGTTTACTTTACTGTCTCAGAGAGAAAAGACGGGGAAAGGGAAAGAGAGAGGGAAAAAAGATGACACGACACCCAAAAGGAAGAAGAGGGAATGCCAGCCCCGAGCTGAAGAGGCTGGGGCTTTTATAGGGAATTATAAAGGGTAGATAAAGGGTTAATGCTGTAAGTCGATAGCAGAAGCAGCAGTGGAGCTGTAAGTCTGTTTCTCCTTTTATTTTTTTCTCTGCTCTGTGAGTCTGTCCTATCAGAGTCCTTGGAATCTATTCTGGCAGAAACTTGGGGAGGGGGGACTTACACCCCTGCTTAGGGCTCTTCAAGGCTCAAGAAAACATTGGTCATATCTGACTTCTCCGACTGGGGACAGGCAGATGCTGGAAGGGGGATCTGGCTGATGCTGAGGGGCTACATGGCCTCTTCTGTTTGCTTAGTATTTTTTCCGTTCTACAAAACAAGTTTATAAAACAAATTAACACCCCCCAGGTGATCAAGAAAGAAACAAACATTGGAGCCAGAACACTGTTGTGTGCAGAGATGTCTTTAATGCCATCCTTTCAGAAAGGAAGTAACTGAGTTAGTATATCAAGGGGATAGAAGAGGTTTCCACGAGCTCATATTTGTGTGAAAGAGGTTATTCTTGCAAAAATCCATTCACCAGGAACTGTACAAGTTTGGGGCCTGGAATGATAATATTGACTAATAATAACAAATAATAAGAACAGGTCTTATCATGTGCCAGCCACAGTGTCATGTGTTTCACGTAAGTTATTTTACTTGATCCTTACAAAAGTAGGTTGGATTATTTAACCGAGGAGAATACTGAGTCTCAGAGAAGTTTGGTTACTTGCCCAAGGTCACACAGCTAGCAAGGGGTGGAGGGAGGACTCAAATCACACCCCTTCCCCTCTCCTGCCTCCAGGCTCTGAGAGTCTTGTGGGTCCAGGGAAACCTTGGTATCAACAGAGTGAACAGGTAATCTCTCTCAAGCATCAGATGAATGTGCATTGGAAAAGATGGATACTAGAATCTCTTTCTTGGACTCACAGACGACAAATTCTATGTATAAGGACTAAAATCTTTCCCTTTGTCTCCTTCTTCTCCTGTTTCCTCCTCCTCCTTCTCCTCCACCACCCCTCTCTCTCTCTCTTTTAACTGTCAAAACAGAGCCACAAATAACCCCACAAGTTACTAGATTCCTCTGGGTAGCAAGCTGAACTGCATGACTAATAAATTTTCTTTGGTATATGTGAAGATTTGCAAGAAGGAACATGGAGGAAATGGCCCTCAGCAGGATAGAGTAGAGAAGGAAAGGAATTCAGCTGGAGCATGCTGGTCACAGCTTACCTGCCACAGGATCTTGGGAAAGTTGTTTAAAAATACCGACCTTCAATTTCTAAGTCTAATCAACCACAGTTACCTCATGGATCTATAAATTTATGTTTAAAAATATAAATGAGGTGATTTTGGTTTGAGCTCCAACATGTAAAGAGCTTAAAAATTAGCGTTCTCATCCTTGCAACAAGGAGAAAGCTAAACAAATTGAGGATGCAAGGGCATTTCTTGGAGGTTGCAGGGCAAACTGCCACCCCAAAATTGGAAAAGACAGGAGAATCCAGAGAGTCATAGCTGAAATCCGCTTATCTGGAGCAGAAGCCTGTTGGAGCCATGAACTGGTAAGGGCACAAATGCTAATTTGTAAGAATTACTGGAGGCTGGATGTGAACTAGCTTAAGAGTGAGAAACTCTTGGGGGCTGCAGTCTTGGGTGACCCACAGTTTCATGTTTTTATTTCCAGGAATTTCACCAGAGTCTCACAATGAAGAGATGAGAAAGATCCCCTCCTGGCTCTGGCAGGCTGAGGAAAAGTACAGCCATTGTGACATGCACCAAAAGCAGTCTTCATAACAAAGGCCACTGGAGGAAAATGCTGTACCAGAGCCTTGTCCTCCTTGGGGAAGAGCATTTCTCCAACTCCAGCTCACTCTGGTCTTCTTTTCTCACCTAAGAGGGGAAAAAATAAAAGCTAAAAAATCATTTGTAAAGGCCACAGTCCACAAACACAGGCCCATTGAAAAATGAGATTTAATCATGGAATCATAAAATGTTTCTACTCCCCCGTGCCTCACGACCACATCAACAAGACTCCAGCAAAGTCACATCATATCACAGATGAAAGAGCTGTAAAGTGCAGAGTCTTTTTAAGGAGGAGTTCTTTGGGAAGCCCAGAGATAACAAAGGTGACAAAGTCAAGGACACTAGATGAATTCACAGCCTCTGGAACTTACGACTACTAGACAAACTATAGCCAGATTAACATAAAACCTCACATTAAAACTCTATTTGCTTCAGATCCTATTAACTAATATGTCATTTCTGCCTTTCAACAGCAAAAAATTACAGGGATAGATAAAAGACAAGAAAAAAACACAGTCTAAAGACAAGAAACAAGCATCAGAACCAGACACAGATATGACACAGCTTTTGGATTACAACACAGAGAATTTAAAATAACTATGATTAATATGTTAAGGAATTTAATGTAAAAAAATTTACAACATTCAAGAACAGGTGAATAATATGAGGACAGGGGTGCAGGTCTAAGAAAGAATCACAAGTAAGTGCTAGAAATAAAAAACTCTGTAACAGAAAGGAAGAATGCCTTTGATGGGCTATCAGTAAAATTCTTTCCTTGAACATGGCTGAGGAATGAATTAATGAACCTGAGGACAAGTCAAGAGAAAGTTACCAAACTGAAATGCAAAGATAAAAAAGAATTAGAAACAAAAAACAGTGGTGATCTAGTACCTCTTGTATTATCCTGGCTAGAGCTGGAACCCATTCTACTAAGTGAAGTATCACGAAAATGAAAAAACAAGCACCACATGTACTTACTGTCAAATTGGTTTTAACTGATCAACACTTAAGTGCACATATAGTAATAACATTTATCGGGTGTTGAGCAGATGGAAGGGGGAGAAGGGGATGGGTATACACACACATAACGAGTGCAATGATCACCATCTGGGGGATGGACACGCTTGAAGCTCTGACTCAGGTGGGGCAAAGGCAATATACATAACCTAAACATTTGCACCCCCGTAATATGCTGAAATAAAAATATTTTAAAATACAACTATTATGTACCCATAATAATTAAAAATAAATTTTAAAAATGAATTAGAAAAGAGAGACAGAACAGAATGTCCAAGAACAGTGGGGCAATTTCAAAAGGTGTAAATACATGTAATTGGAATGTTAAAAGGAGAAAAAAAAGACCAGTGTTGAAGAAATATTTGAAGTGATAATGGCTGAGAATTTTTCAAAATGAATGACCTATGCCAAACCACACATCCAAAAAGCTCAGAGAACATTAAGCAAAACAAATATTTTAAAAATTTATATGTAGGCATATCACAGTCAAACCTCAGCAGACTAAAGTCAAAGAGAAAATCTTGAAAGCATCTCAATCTATAATAAGAATGAAAGAACATTGGAAAAGCAACAAGAGAAGGTAAAATAAAATGTTACATATTTCTTATTTTTATAATAATTAATTTAAAGGCTGTTTAAAGTGATAATAGTAAATGTATTAGCTAATTACAGAACATGGATAAGTGAACTGAATGACAACAATATCATAAGGGATGGGCAGGAGGAATTGGGAACACTCTATTATAAGGTAGTTACACTACATGTTGAGTGGTATAGTGTTATCTGAAGGTAAATTTATATTACTTTGTATTCATTCAACTAGATCAATAAACATTTCAAATGCTAATGTTCTAAATATATCAACTAAAAGACAAACATTTTTAGAGTGGATGAAAACACAAGAAACATACTTTAAATATAAAGATGCAGGTAGGTTAATGTAAATGGATGGAGAAAGATATACCATGCTAACATTAATCAAAAGAAAGATGGCATATCTATATTAATTTCAGACAAATAAGAATTCGGAATAAGGAAGATTATCAGAGATAAAGGGGGCATTACATCATGATAAAGGGGCAACATTTAAAAATATTTAATAATCCTAAATGCATATGGACCTAACAATAGAGAATCAGTTTTGAGGACAACACTGGTAGAACTAAAAGAAAAAATACAGAAATTCACTGTTCTAGGTGGAGACCTCAGCACCTCTCTGTCTGTAAATGAGAGATCTAGCAGATAGACAATCAGAAAGAATATAGATGAATTCACTAGCATTACCAATCAGCTTGATCTAATTGACATTTATGGAATACTTCATCCAACAACAGTTCAACACACATTCTTCTCAAGCTCTAATGTAACGTCCACCAAGACAGATCACATTGTGGACCATAAAATATACCTTAGTAATTTTAAAAGAACAGAAATCATACAAAGTATTTTTTCAGATGACAAATAAGAGATAAAACACAAATTAAATGCACATATAAGAATAACATCTATTGGATGTTGGGCAGGGGGGAGGGGACGGGTATTTGCATACACAAAGAGTGCAATGCGCACCACCCGAAGGATGGACATATTTGAAACTCGGACTTGGGGGGGGCAAGGGCAACATAAGTAACCTAAATATCTGTACCCCCATAATATGCTGAAATAAAAAAAAAAAAAAACACAAATTAAACAAGGAATCAATAATGAATCTTAAATAATAAGTCAGTCAATAATATAAATAGCTGGAAAATTCCCAAGCATTTGGAAATTAAACACACACTTCTAAATAACCCATGAATAAAAAAATAAAAAGTCCCAAAAGAAATTTTAGATATTTTGAACTAAATGAAAACAGTTTGCCAAAATTTGTGGGATGAAGTGAAAGCAGCACTTAGAGGGAAATTCATATCATTATATACATACATTTGAAAAGTAGAAAAATCTAAAATTAAGAACCTAAACTTCTATATGAGGAACTGTGGAAAGAAGAGCAAATTAAACCTCAAGCAAGTAGCAGAACAGAAATAATTAAAAAAAAGTTAGAGCATAAATAAACAAAATTGAAAACACAAGACAATAAAGAAAAACAACAAAACCAAATTCCGGTTCTTCGAAAAGATCAGCAAAGTTGACCAATTTCTAGCCAGGCTAACCAAGAAAAAAAGAAAGAATACATACATGACCAATATCAGAAATGAAAGAGGGTTCATCATCACAGACCCCACGGATGTTAAAATACGATTAAGAGATACTATGAACAACACTGTGCCCATAAATTTGATAACTTCAATGAAATGGACCAAACCCTAGAAGACATGATATATCAAACATCAATCAAGAAGAAATAGATAATCTTAAGAAGCCCATATCGATTAAATAAATAGAATCAATAATCAATAACCTTTAAAAAAATAAAGCACCATGCCTAAATTATTTTACTGTTTAATTCTTCCAAACATTTCAGAATGAATTGACACCAATTCTCCACAATCTCTTCCAGAAAATAGAAGCAGAGGGAACACTTCCCAACTCATTCTGTAAGGCCAGAATTACTCTAATGCCAAAATAATATAAAGATATTATAAGAAAGGAAAAATTAGACAAATAAATTTAATGAAAATAGATGCAAAAATCCTCAAAAAAATATTATTAAATCCATTCAGCCAGATAAAAAGAATTATACACCACAAGTGGGATGTATCACAGGTATGCAATGCTGGAGGGAACAACATTTGAAAAAAATCAATCAATATAATACAGCACATCAACAAGCTAAAGAAGAAAAATCATAATCATATCACTTGATTCAGAAACGCTTTTGACAAAATCCAACACCCATTCGTAATAAAACAAAACAAGATCTTTCAGCAAACTAGGAGCAGAGAAAAACTTTCTCAACTTGATGAAGAATAGTTACAAAAGAAACTTACACCTAATGTCATAGTTAGTGGTGAAAAACTGGATGCTTCTCCCCTAAGACTGAATACAAAGCAAGGATGTCCCCTCTCACCACTCCTGTTTAACATCATACTGGAAGTTGTAACTAGTGCAAAAAGATAAGAAAAGGAAATAAAAGGTATACAGACTGGGAAAGAAGAAATAAAACTGTCTTCGTTCACAGATCTTGTGGTGAAAAATCCCAAAGAATTGACAAAATTCTCCTGCAACTATTAATAGTAAAGGAGTATAGCAAGATCACAGAATAAAACATTACTATACAAAAGCTGCTTTCCTATATAATATCGATGAATAATTGAAATGTTAAAAAATCACAATACTATTTACAATAGCAGTGAAAAAGAGAGATATTTAGGTGTAAATCTAACAAAATGTGCTCAGGATTTATATGCGGAAACTACAAAACTCTGATGAAAGAAAGCAAAGAAGATCTAAGTAAATAGAGAGATAGTCCATGTTCATGGATCAGAGAACTCAATATTAAGATGTCAATTTGTACCTTCTTTCCCAACTTGATCTGTAGATTCAACACAATCCCAATCAGAGTCTCCGGATTTACGTCCAGTATTGTAACACTGGGTAATACTCTTAGTTGGGAAGAAAGAGGTAGAAAAGTGTTTCGAGATAAAAAAAGAGGATTAAGATGTATTTCTAAACACTGCACATGATGTTAATTAATTTACACAACATTAAAACTATTACAACATAATCCTCACAACAATCATATGATAAAAACTCACACTGTCTTCAAAAAATCCTACCAATCCCCCAAAGCTTTTTTGGTCAAGGCCAACAGTGATCTCCACTTCAATGGTCATTTCTTAGCCCTCGTCTTGACTTGCACGATCGGCAGTGTTTATCGTTCCTCCTCCTTAAAACACTTCTTCACTTGGTTTCTAGGTTTCACTGATTAATCTTAACTGATGCTTTCTCTTCTCCCTGATCTTTCCATGTCAAAGAGTTTAAGAATTCAGTACATGGTACGCCTGTCATCTCTGTCTGTTCCTTCTCCTTTATTGAGTTCTTAGAGTTCCAATGCTTTAAAAACACTCCTATAGTGAATCCCAAATTTATATCTCCAGGCAAGACCTCTCCTCTGAACTGTAAGTCCATATATTCAACACATCCTCATCATTTCCACTTGAATAATTAATAGATATCTCAAATGTAATGTATCCTAAATTGAATTGCTGATCTCCCCCCGCATCCACCCAAAACTTACTCCACTTACAAACCAATTCCTAACTTTAACATATAACAGCTACATTCTTTCCATTTCTCGGGCCCAAAACTTGAATCCAACCCTGACTTCATTCTCTGAAATCCAGTATTCTATCTCTCTACCACTAATGCTCTTGCACAAGGTAACAACTTAGTCAATTCCCTCTCTTCCTTCAAATTCTTACTCAAATCATTTTCTCAGTAGGGCCCACTCTGACCAGCCCTGTGTAATGCTACAGCCTGCTCACCTGCTGTCCCTCTCAGGCTTGGTCTCCCTTGTGCTGCTGTTCCTCTGTTCTCTGCACTTTTTCCTACTTCTTGCACTGTGGCCTTCTGTCACACACCTCCTTGTTCACTGATATATCCCAAGCACATAATTCAGCATCTGGTGTCTAGAGAGCACCTCACAATTATTTATGAGTATTAAATGAATATAATTATTTCTGTTTTACAGATGAGGTAATAAAACTTCAGTATGGCTAAATTAATGACAGAATAGAATCCCAGACATGCTTAACTTCCAAATAGTGGTGCTTTTTATCATTACACCTTTTCTCCTCTCTTTAGATTTAGTGCACTCCAAAACTGGCCACATAGTAAAATCATCTGAGAAAGCTTAATAGAACACTGAACCCATCCTGGAGTTTCCAGTCAGTCAGAACTAGGCATCCACATGTCTGTATTTGTACTCTCCCAAGTGATTCTGATGAACTTCCAGGTTTGTCAGACACTGCTCTAGATTCTCTCCTCTTCTGTGGGCACATTTCCTTTCTGGAATTCTTAGAGGGTGTGTCTGGGAGTAGTCAGCTCATCAGTACAGCAGCAGTTACATGGCATCATAAAAGAATGAGCTGCCCCACATTCATTAATTTCCCCACAAAGTAGACGTTTCCCCTTCTAAACACCAACATGTTTTTAAGTAAATTAACTCAGATCCAAATCTTTCTGAAATGTAATACCACTTCCTTTAAAAATAGTGTGTTAAATGATTTTTAGTTCCCTTTTATCTGTGTTCTTCCTTCTTGCTGAAATGTCCCATGTACCTGGACAATTCCCACTCATCCTTCATGACTAAGTCCAAGTAGTCCTCTCCTTAGGGTCCTTCTCCAATATTCCTCACGTTGGGTGAGGATCCCTCATCTACAGATTCCAAGGCATTTTTGTGCGCATCGATTGTTACAATGTGTGATAATACATACATAATAATAAGTGATCAACGCATCTTGCTCTCTTGTTTTATTCTCGTATCATTAGTAAGAGTTGTTTTTGTGTCAAAGGCCATCTCTAATTAATTGGCTTAAGAAAGAAAGAGAATTTATTAGTAACTGAAAAATTCAAGGGTAGATTTTGCACCATTGGATCTAGGTGTTCATATGACACATTCAGAAATCCAACTCGTCCTGTAACCAAGGTCAAGCTGGTACCTCTCGCCATAAGACAGTCAGTAAACGAGAGACAAGGTGTTGGGACAAGGAAAGCGACTCTTATTCGGAGAGCTGCGAACCTGGAATATGGTGGGCTAGTATCTCAAAGAATCATCTTAAGTAAGTATGAACTGTAGGCTCCTTTTTATCTTAAGAAAAGGAGAAGGGGGAGGTTGGGTTGCAAGAGGTAACAGAGGACCGCAGACATCTGGGCATCAGTGAGGGTCTAAGGAGGTTGCAAAACTTCATTGTTCCTGGTCAGTTAACTTTGGAGGACGAAGGTCAGTATGTTCCTAAAAATCTTTAACAGCATTGTTACTTGTGTGTATACTTTTCTTATCTCCCCGGGAGATAGTTTTGGAAAAGGGATGATTCTTACTTTTCTTCTAGCCTAAATGTGGAGCTCAGCAGAAACCTTTAAACCCAAGGATATTACTGCAGGAGGTCAGAAGCAAAATGGAGCTAGTTGTGCTAAGGCTCTCTTCCACTGTTGCTGTCCCAACTCCCAGTGCTACTCTCCTCTTTCCTGGCTTCATTCTCAAGAAGGCTGTCACCAAACGGTAACAAGCATGGCCCCAGAATCTCTAGGCTTTTATCTCTCCTCTTAGCGACACTGGTAGAAGGAAAAATTCCTTAGTCCCAAGAGTTCTAGCAAAAGTTCCAGGACTGACTCTTCCTGCGGCTGACATGGGTCACGTTCCCTCCCTGAACCAGTCCTTGTGGCTGGGAAAAAGTGCAACGTTGCGATGCTGTGCTCTGCCTGGACAGCCCTTGCTCATCCGCCCAGCCCTTGAGCCAGGGAGTGGAATTGGTTCCTTCCTCCAAATCCCTGGGGACAGAAAATGTGAGGGTCCCTCCAGAGGAAATGAAGGTATAATTAACAAGATAAGGAGAAATAGATGCTGCGTGCGCCACAAACAATGAAGATCCAGTTCAATGGGACGCCTGAAGAGCAGGCACCTCGCCCCTTACTGGTCCATGCATCCTCATCTCCTAACACAGTGCCCAGCATGCAGAAGGCAGCTCATGTTTAATAAACTAAGCAGTTGAACAAATGAATGCAAGTCAGGGCTGTCATCAAAATAACTTTGTGTCATAAGGCATGATGTCCTCAGACTCCAGACGTCAGATTCCTCTCTAAAGCTCAATGCCTACAGCCTGCTGGACACGGACTGTATTACTACATGGAATATGGGCCTCTAAGATGGATCCAAAGGTGCTATTTTTTTTTCTAGAGATACAATTCTCAGCTCCAGACATGACTATTGGTAAAAGCACCGTCAGCCTTTTAATTAGGTATCCCAGGAGATCAGGTCCGGGATAATGCAGGAAGACAAAGGCAACAGGAGGGGGAAGTGGAAATGTCACCCTTGTTAGTGCAGCCATTCACAGGAGGAAGGGCCCCCCAGGGCCCTGGTGAGTGTCAGAGGGCAGATTCCTGCCAAGAGCCTGAAATGGGTGTCAGAGCAGCTGCAGAGCCTTGGGGTGGGTGGGGGACTTGTTGAATTGAGAAACCAGGCAGAGGAGGGAAGAACATCTCCAGGGCAGACTCCAGCTCCACCTCCCTCCACAGCTCCCTAGGGATGCAAAGGACTTTCTTCCAAGGTGATCCTGAAATGTGCATGTTGTGGTTATTGCTTATTTATTTCCCATTTATATTAATGTACCCTTAATATGTGCAATGTCTAACTATTCCAGGCATGGGCCCTCTGACCAAGCGAGAGGGCAGATGAAGGTGCATGCTGACATGCAGTTCCCTTCTCTCCCTGGAGCCCTGCCGGCTCACTCTGCTCCTCTCTACACACACACCCCAACCAGCCCGCACTGCAAAAGGGGAGACTTGGTGAAGGTTGTCCCCAAGAATCCCCCTGCTGCTACCTGTCACACACCAAAGGACCTGACCAACCAGGAAGCACCAGAATGTTCAAGCTGGGGAAGTTGTGGGTTGTAGCAGGAAGGGCAGTGGACCCAACTGCAGTACTGAGTTAATGACAAGCCATGGAAACTTGGACAGGTTGGCCCATGGGTCTCTTAAATTTCCTCATCTGTTAAAAATGAAAACAAAAGCAAAAACATGGTGGATTCTGTGATTTCTAAAGTTCCTTCCCTGGAATTAATAAAAACTTCAGTAAAAAAGGTAAGCCCTTGCCAGCAGGGCCAGGTCTCTTGGGTATTACAGTTCCCTGTTTGCATAGAAGAGAATCCAATTGTGACTACGCTGAGCATCAGGCATCTTAGGTGGTATAGGATTGAAGAGAGTTTGCAGAGCCAGGCTTGGGAATAGCATCAACCAAAGCAGATTCAGAAGAATGTTCCCAGGTACCACACCTGTTCTGCTGCAGGAACATCTGGCCAGGACTCGGCCGATGGGGTGCCCTGGACACCAGCCATGTCAGGAGCCTATTTCTTTGTCAAGGAGGGATCACCTACTTGGCCTAGATTGGGTCCTGGGACGGCCGGACTCTGATGATGTTCTCCTAAGACTATGTCTTACAAGGAGAGAACTACTCCTCAAGGGGAACCGGGGGGCCCTTCAGAACAGAAAGAGATGCCAGGTGTGCAGAAAGAGGAGAGATGAATGCTGCCATTCTATGCTGCCATTAGGACCAAATATGCACCCTTAGGAAGCGTCCAAAATCACAGTAGCTGACTCGTTCTCAAACAATAATTCTAATTCTACTTGTTTCTCCATTGTGCTTTGCAATTTTTCCATGATGATCAAGAGCCCCCTTGGGCATTAATCTTCCACCAAGTAATTTAGGTAGAAATCTACTGCATACGTAATGAGCTTAGCCAAGCAGACATCCCAGGCACTACTGTAGTGGAAAGTGGTCTACCAAATTGCATTTACAAACAGCACATTAAAATGGTGATCTCTGTTGACTAGGGATGGCACCTCAGAAATTCGCAGAAGCAAGGTTGGGTATAAGATTGAAGGTTAAAATCTGAGTTTTCCGTGGGGGGCTCTGCTTCTTAGCAGCCATGCTGGGTGGCAGCTCCGTCTTGTCATCCCTGAGGCTGCTCCACATTCTCATCCTCATTCCCAACCCTCACCAACCGCACCTTCACCTTCCACAATATTTTTCAGCCTCTTTATTTGAATGCAGCATCAGCCCCCGAGGCTGAGCCAAGGACCTGCTTTGCTGGTGGATGAGAACAGGTTCTCCCCGCCTCCCTCTCCCCACCCCCCGGTCTCTGAGGCTGCCCATAGCCCCTGCAGGTTAAGCAAAGAGGAGATTAGAAATTATCCAAATCACAACAATTCCCTGGCAGCTTTTGTATGATTGCAGGGTCTGGTGAACTAAACTGTCCAGCTGGGTAATTGAAGGAAACATATTTATTGAAATTCACATGCTTACAGTTGTACTTAGCCCCTGGATATCAGCAAAGCTGACCTGAAAGAGAATAAAAAGCCCCTTGCAGCATTCCAAGTAATCATTCCACACAGGCCCTTTGGGGTTTAACTCTCTGGTGGCAAGAGAGAGCTTTGCTTTTCCACACTCCTGGTGCCTTTCAGCAGCTGACAGCTACCAGCAGGGCTGCCAGGACCCAGGAAGGATATAAAAATGCAACCCACCAACGCTGACATTTCCCCCTCATAAAAGGCTTTGCCCAAGAGGTGTCAGCGACTTGGCCTTACTTTTCACATTTCATTTTATGTTCAGAAAGAGAATGGCTTTGATCAGCTGGCGAGTTCACTCTGAGTGACAGCTGCAGTTAAGTAGCAGATGGGTTTCTAGAACAAGCACCTAAGATCCTACCTGGGCAAGGTCACCCTGGGCCCTACACAGCTTCCCCAAGACAAGTTGAAAAACATATCAGGCTAAGGCAAAGTGTGGTATGTATTTCATGCAAATATACATGTTTTCTTTTAATGTAAAGGAGGGCCAACAGCTATGTTGTTTCCCACCCAGCTCAGATAGAATCACAGGTCTTTAGAATGCTGAAAAATGTCCCAGATCATTAGAACCTGTCTTCTGCCAAATGTTGGAATCCTTTTCCTAAGCCCGCATGATCTAAACCAGGATTTTAATTAGGCTTCAATTCATAAGCCCATCCGTAACCAGTGGGGACGTCCTGTAGTTGAAGTTTCCGAGGCCACATTTGGGTTCATCAGCAAAGTACGTAGCAGCATTTGTGCAAGGCAATTGCTATCTCTAAATTCAGCTGTCAGAGGTGTTGCTGGTAATGAGGCCTCTTTCTGCTAAACAGGCTGGCCTCTGGAGCCTATGGCATGACACATGACACACGACCAGCATGAATGGAGAATTGTTAAGTCTTCGTTGGCCTCTTGGCCAGCAACTTATAAGTAGGTAATGAGATACCTCAAATCCAACCAAAAGAAGAGATTTGGTTTTTTTATTTGTTTTTTTGAGACAGAGTCTCACTCTGTCACCCCAGGTAAAGTGCAGTGGTGTCATCATAGCTCACTGCAACCTCCAACTCCTAGGCTCTAGTGAGATCCTCTTGCCTCAGCCTCCCAAGTAGCTGGGACTACAGGTGCATGCCACCAGGCCCAGCTAATTTTTCCTATTTTTATTTGCCCAGCTAATTTTTCTAATTTTAGTAGAGACAAGGGTCTTGCTCTTGCTCAGGCTGGTCTCAAACTCCTGTGCTCAAGCAATCCTCCCGACTTGGCTTCCCAGAGTGCTAGGATTACAGGCGTGAGCCACCATGCCCAGCCCCAGAAGCGTATGTTGACAAAGGTTTATGTTGGACCTGTGGCCTCAATTTGGAGATATTTTTCCTCAGGGATCCCATCCAATAATCTCAACCTCTTATTGTGGTTTTTTTAAAGCACCTCGAGGTATATCATAGCACCCATCTGTAAGGACTAGAAATGTCCAGATGGGCCCACAACCTTGGTACCGAGACTTTTTCCTGGATCCATGCATGATCCCCAATAACAAGCAACAAAAGACAAATGCCAAAATGACACAAATCCTACTTAATGGGAAAACGGTGAAAGTAAATATTGTGTCATCAAGAGGAATGCAGGCTAGCATCATTGGAGAGTCCATCTGCACGTGAGGAAATGCAAAATTTTCTTGAGCAGTGACAGGACCAAACCAAGATAATAAAAGAGAAGTGAATTAATTACTAGCCAAAGGAGGCTTGACTTCAGATCCCACTGCCTTACAGGAACTCTGGCTTGCTCATCCCAGCTGAGGCTGAGTGTCGCCGGCCCTGGTCCTGGGGTGTCCAGAGCTCTCATGGATTGTGGATTGCTATCTGAAATTACACCTAAACTTTGTTAATCCATTCTCTGAATTGGGAGTAAAGTGCGTGCTTGCATTCCCAGCAACAAAAGGGTTTCTGAGGTAAAATAGATTGCATAAATCCTATTTAAGGGAATTACGAGAACAAACTGATTTTAAACACTGCAGCACATTAATGGTTGGAATAAAGATGGATACAAGCGATTACCACTGGGTTTCAGAGCTTCCGAAACGGTCCTCCAGGGCCTCCGTGCAGAAACACTTAGTCAGCAATTAGTGGTGTTGTATGTGTCTGAAATTCAATATAAGAAGTTGAGAGCTTTTTTAAAAAGTAACTCAGATTAGCCTACACCACCCACCCCCAACAGGAGGTTTTGTCTGCTTTAAATAAATCCGCTCTGCAAAGAAAACCTAGATTTATAAAACATATATAATTTTAAAAAAGATTTGCTGTAATATTCCTATAAACAGTAAGTAACCCCTACTGAATCTATTAAATAAAATTTTATCTTTCCAAAAACATAAGCTTAAGAACGACCTCTTAGGAAGATGTCAGTTATATAAAGTGACTCATAACTATGGGACAGATTTATGTCAGCAAGTTTAGGACATTTTATATGCCCTCTTGTGGGATGAGCCCTGGTGTGAAGACAGAGACTGTGGCTTTGTGTGGGCTGTGGCTGCCCTTGGATTGTGTGGGAACCACAGCTGATCCTCCCTGCTGCTAAACGGAGTGCGCTTGCCTCTGTAGGGGCGTCGCCCATTTATATATCCAGCAAGGTGGTGGGACTGAGCACCTGCTATGCACATAGCACAGCCGTGTACATATGTACACACAGACATGAACACATGCATGCGGCACACGGAGTGTCCAGGAAGCGGGTGCAATCTTGAGGGACTGAGAGTGGAACCTCGTTAGTGTTTCTTGATTGGTATCAATTACCACTTCCTCACAACACCCCAATTTCCTTTCAATGGGTCTCCTCTCCCCTCTTGGATTCATCAGGTGGGGCTGTCATCAGGATGTCCATCCTTTCCTGGTGTTGGGCCAGGCCAGTTGGGTGCTCCCTCCCTGAACGTAACTAAAAGTGCTGGCAATTCCGGGCCAACTGTGTACACTGTTTTGACCAGGTGTCCCTGCCACACAACGGTAGCTGTGCTGCTTCTCCCTACTGGGTGGTGTTGCAAGGGCAGCTCCCCAGCTTTTACTCCTTCTGTGACTCTCTAAGAGTCTTCAAGGCATTCTCCCTTGCAAAGTCAGCTAGAGCCATTTTCTGTTGCTTGCAACCAAATCATGGTACTGGACCTTGAGCCCCTACTCAGCTTCAAAAACGTTCCCTAGCAAAGAAGCGAAGCCTTGCTCCCTCCGGGGCTGTGCATTTTCTAGTGGCTTACAGTTCACCTGCTTTGGGCCTCCTTTTCTACAGTTTTGGAGGACATGGTGTCTCTCCTTTTTGAAATTGACCCTTCCACTCAGTAGAGGGGCCAACTCATCTGGGTTTGCCTAGAACTCTCTTAGTTTTAGATTGAAAGTCCCATGTCCTGAGGGCTCCCTTGGTCTCAATAAACCAAGGACAACTCTAACTCGGAGATTTTATCACATCTCTTTCTACATAGTAGCGGAAGTGTTCCCTACCCCCAACCAATCATACACTCTTTTGCTCTGATTATCCACCCCACCCTCACATTCTCACACCCTCAGAGAGTTCGTGGAGTAGCTGCTATAACTCTTCTCTCCAGTCTTAAACCTACACTCCACCTCCTCTCCGAACACCACCGCTCTTCAAGTAGAGGCGCTCTACTGACACTTCAGACCAACGTATTCCAAACTAAACTCATTCTCTTCTCACAAACACTGGTTCCCTGTGTACATGGCCACCACCACTTTGGAGGCCACATGTCTAAATGACAAGGTGACAGTAAGTACTGAAACTCCCCATCTGCCATAGAGAAACACTCGCATGTGTGTAAAGCAAGCAGGCACGGGGACGTTCATTAGAGCATTATTTACAATGGCTAAAAAGGAAACGACTCAATAGTGTATTATAGAGGGTGACGGATAAATAAACTATGGCAAATCCCTACTGTGGAATCCAGGCATCAGTGAAAGAATGATAACTGCTAACTTATATAAGCTTACTGTGTTGGGGCACTGTTCTGAGTTCTTAAGTGTGTAGAGAAAGGTCTGTAACAATACTTCTCAAAATAGTAAGAGTCTTTATCTCGATAAAGGGAATTGGGTTTATTAGAAGGTAGCCAATAATGACTAACTTTTTTAAGATAATATTTGCATATATTATTTGAGTAATAAAAATGAATTTAGAAAAATAAAACTTTGATTCTCCCACTCCATTCCCTGTATCTGCTAATACTGGCATCTTTCTCTAATCACTGAGACTCAGACCCTTAGTGTTAGTCTCTGACATTTCCCTTCCCTTTATTTCTCCTCTGTAATCAATGAGTTTTCAAGCACTATCAAATCCTTCTTGAGATCAATGTTTGAATCAATGTGCTGGAAATTGCTGCTAATAGGCAAATGTTACCTGAAAGGAGTAGCCGATTAAATGTGTAAACATGCAAATCAATAACAAATAACTTGGTTTGAATTAGTTTGTCCCATCTGCCCACACAGACTCAGCAATGGCATGAAGGGAAACCCACAGGTGGGAAATGGGAAAAGCGGTGGCCCTGGAGAATCTGATACAGTTGGGGGTCGGGACAGGGCTTCAGAAGGAGGAAGACCAAGGGATAGGAGGCTAAGCACAACTTTTGCTAAGCACCTAGAGAGGGAGGAGATTAATGTAGAAGAGACCCTATAGGAAGCTCTCAGGAGGGTTTTAAAATCTCAGAACAGAGCAAATAACATCTGACTAGAAAGGACTGAGAGGCTGTCCTCATCTGACCCACCAGATGGTATGTAACTTGAAGCCAAGAGCAGTATCTCTTTTCTCAGTGTCCCCTAATACTTGAAGAGGCCTGGCACAGAGCAGAAGCTTAGTAAATATTGGTTGCATGGATGAAATATACAGATAAGGAAACTGAGGCACAAGAGGTGTAGTTATTAGACTCAGCTCACAGAGCAAGAGAGGGCAGAGCTGGGACTCAGCCCTAGGACTCCTGGTTCCCTGATCTAATCTCCACATCACACTGATGCTCTCAGCCACTTCCTTGGGAGCTGCCAACCTGTCTTCCACACACAAACCCCTAGCAGGCATGAGGCACACCCACATGATTTCTTTCTACTCCACTATCTCAAGGTTTATTTGTAAAGCACGAGTGTTCTCCGCACCTCTTAGTAGCCAAATACCAAGGAATCAGCTCCTCCAGCCTCTCCTGGTAGAGGGAAGGGGCTGCTGGTCCCTGTTACACTTTATACTCATAGCATGCAATGCTTCCAAGCTCCATATGACTCCCTTTGACTACTTGCAAGGTTCCACAAGAGCTGCAGGACAACAGGAAATTAGAAAGCATATTCGTTCAAAGAAATAAAATTGTCCCTCCCACCTCCCTCTGGGCTGTGATCTCCAGAATGGAGGCTCTGTTTCTGGACTAGAGGCTTTGGCTATGGGATAAGGGTTGCACAGACTCCCTACCAAAACATAGTGTGTTTGATCGTTCTCCCTGTTTCTGAACCCACAATATCTCTCCTTTTTGTGAGAACCAGAGCCTACTGAGAAATTCTCATTCCACCTCCATGGCTTCTCTCCTAAGAGAAGTCCTCCTTGCTCCCCGTCAAAGCCAAATGCAAGTGGTCTGTCTGAGCACTGCCAAAGAAAATTTGGCTTTTCTAGGGATGGAACCTATGTTCCTCAGCATGGAGGGCTCTTTGTGCTGCACGAGCGGGTTTTTCATGAGTTGCAAGTGGACAAAGTTTTTTAAAATGCTCCCATGAAATATGAGCAGAAAATTTGTGTTATATTGAATTATGAACATAAATCTCTATGTGAAAAGCCCATTTCCTGTATAGAAGTGATGACTTTGACCCAGATAGTCTTCACTTTGGTCCCCAGAGGGCAGCTCCCACTCCCAGGAGCAGAGCAAGAGACTCCAGGCCCCCAAGAACCTTCAAATCACACCCCATCCTCATCTTTGCTTCAAAGCAGGGCTTGGGATGGATGCTGATAAAGGTGAGAAGGCTCTGTTCTAGGCACTACTCAGCACGTTAATGCTTGCACCCCACTCCTGGTATCAGGTCACAAAATTCAGTTCTCTGGTGCCATTCACTGAAGACTCACCATATTTTCTCTCCTTGAGTCAATACCCCGAGAGTTCCAACATCACCCTCCTACCTCTTCAACCTTTCCGATCTCCCAGGAGAAGCCCAGCTGAGGGCTAGGGAGAGCAGTCGGAAGGCACTAATTAAGAAATTTCTGTAGTGCATCGGTAGCTCAGATACCGATTTAATAGATATAATAAATATTTCAAGAATCTCAGGCTTCAATGTGCAAAAAGAAATGTAGCTTTCTTAATTTCTAGAGCTGACTTTAATTTTGATTTAATTTCTGGCTCTGAGCCTCCAATGTGCCCTGGAGCAAGTAAAATAATATAATCCATTCAGAGATTTTATATTTCAATGTGATTTTAAAAATTAAATCTGGGATCATTAACTCTTTCTCAGTGTGATTTAAAAATTATTGCAATGCCATGTCTCTCTGCACTTTCATTTTTTCCAACCACCTCTATCTTCCTGGGACACAGAGTCACCTTGCCAGCCATGGCTGAGGGCAACAGTGGAGAGATTGCCTTTGTAGTTGGCATGACTCTGACAAGGCTGACAAGGAGCAGTCCTTCTGGATGTCTCATGAGCTGGTCCCCTGCTGGTTAGTGTGCTGCCTGTGTCCTCTCTGCCTGTGTTCTCACTGCTGTCCAGAGAGCTGGCCCCAGCCATGGGAAGCCAGCAAGTTCTCCTGAGGAAGATTAGTTCCATGGTCCTTACCAAGAAAGACCCTTCCCCAAGAGGTTCTGGGGCACTGTCCATTCTCTCCATTGGCCTCTGGCTATATTCACCTTGAGTGCCCCTGCTGCATGGCCCGGGGGCCAACACAGTGGTCTCTGATAATCTCAACAGACTCTACTCTCCTGCGCCCTTCATATCCCTCAACTCAGGACTGAGAGAAATGTTGAGAACCTTATTCTTTTGCCTGTGACAAATGTGCAAATCTAAAAAGGAGTCTGGGGCTTAGACTATGCCTACATGGTCTACACTACCAGGGCTCCTAGGTTCAAAGCGAAGAAATAACCTGCCACCCTCCCTTATTCATGAATACTCTTTTCCATCACCTAGGACCACGAAGAGCAGAGAGTGAAGTACACAAAGGCTACCTACCAAGGCATCTTCACTGTGAAGCTAATGAAGTCTAAGCTTAAATGCCCTCTACCTTCACAACCCACTTCCACATTCCTGGGAGGGACCCAGCAATATTTTTATGCAGTCATTTGTTATTTTAAAATTTTCAAAAGTCAAATATTTTCATCTTGATTGGTTTGGGCCACTATGTATAGTCTGACATCTCCTCCATTGTACCTCCTCTCATATCTGGTGACACAGGGATGGCCATGAGCATTTGGGGATATAGTTAAAGGTGAGCTGAGTTGGGAATACAGTCTGAGTTTAGTGGGATGTATTTACATGGTGCGCAATCACTCCCATATATACTAAAGCTGTTGCTAGCTGTTCCAGGAAGAATCCTAATGCCCACTGTACCAATCACCCAGTGTCTTGATTTTGTACAACAAGGTGCAGGGCCAGAGTTGTGTCGCCATATGAACACATACTACAACTCTCAGCAGAGAAAGTACAGGGTCAGTGGGAGCAAAACAAGATTTGAAATGTTTGGAGCCAGAAGCTAGTCTGTGGAATGTTCTTTCCATCCCATCAGACAAATAACTTTATAAAAGGAAGATTTGTTTGTCATCAATACTTCATCAAGACAGAAGCCCTCTCCCATCAGAAGTAGACTCTGAATAAAACAAAGTCTATTTCCTGGGGGGAGAATATATTCTTTCTCTTAAAGTGGTCCCCCTACTGCAGGTACCTGAGTCTGGCCATGCTTCCCAAAGCATCTTTTTCTCTTCCACTCTTTCCATCTCTTCTATCCTAAACTTTCCTTCTTTTCACCTTTCATGTCTCTTTTCTAGAACAGGTTTCTTCAGCCTTGGCATTATTGACATTTGGGGCCAGATAATTCTTGGCCATGGGGGATTATCCTGTGCACTGTAGGACGTTTAGCAGTATCTCCGTCTCTACCTACCAGGTGCTCGTAGCACCTTCCCTCCCCCAGCTGTCATAACCAAAAATGTCACCAGACATTGCCAAATACCCCCGGGGGCAAAATTGCCCCTCAGTGAGAACCACTGACCTAGACCATAGGAGTGTAAAAGTAGCTCTCCCTAAACACATCTGCATTCAAGATTTCTTTGAGCCTGGTATTGTAGAGCCCGGCCCTTTGCAGCCTGTGGTGGGCTGGCCCCGTTTGCTATGAATGGGGAGAGTTTAGCAGCTGTACCATGCCAGGTAGGAAACAAAATATTGACTAATGTTGTGAAATGTGATCCCTCCAGAGTAGTTATGGGAAAAGGAACAACACCCTTCCCATCTCCGGTCTCAGTTTCCTCATCTATAAATGAGAATTTTAGAATAAATTAAATCTGAGGTCCCTCACAGCACTCAGTGCAGGCCCTGCTGCAGGATGGCAGGAGCCAGCTCTGGGAGGAAGGGGCTGACCCCCAAAGCTGCCTGTTGGGTGCAACCCTGTAGTCAGGTTCCCCCCGCAACTGCCCACGCGTCCATGGCTGATTTCTCTTCCATTGCTTTGGTCTGCTTGTCTATCCAAGGACCAATATCATATTACTTTAATTATTGGGGCTTTATGATATGTTTTAATACCTGGTCATGCTTTTTTTCAGTTTTTAAAGACTATTTTTTAAAGACGTTTTAAGTTCACAGCCAAATTGAGATGAAGGTACAGAGATTTCTTCCACGCCCCCTACCCCTACACACGCATAGTCTCCCCCATTATCCATACACACACACACACACACACACCTGTTCCACCTGTTCATCCATCTCTTCTTCTCTAATGCTTTTCTTTTTCAGAGTTTTCCTGCCATTCTCACTTGTTTATTTTTCCATATGAACTTTTCAATCAAATAAGTAGATAAATAGATTGGTTACTGACTAGATTTTAATTCCAATTTTGAGCAGGAAATGTAACTTCTCTTGGTGTCTTATCATCTGTAAGCTGAGATAATAGCAATCTTGCAAGGTTGTTTTGAGAATTACATGAACTAATGCAGTGAAGTGTCCTGCACAGAGCTTGGAACATAAAAAAATAGATGCTCAATAAACAAATATTTCATAAATGATTATTTCTTGGATGTTTAAAGAAGCAAAGGCAGAATTATCAAACATGCTGTTAATGTCATCTATATGCAAGTCACTTCTAAGACACACTTTCCAAGTGTGCATTGTATCTAAAAGTGGGACTTCCTGTGCCATTAAATGTGGATAAATACGGTGGCCCAACAGAAACACTGAACTATGGGAGAACCACTGACAAATGTTGTAGGGATTTGGTTGAAATTCCGGGCACAGGAGGAAGGAACAGAAAATTGTCCATACATTTCCTCTTATTCAGAAAAATATGAGCTAAAGCAGGAAGCTCAGCTCCTATTGTTGGGAGCAGCAGGGAATATCAGGGGCTGTGTGTGCTGAATATATATTTGTGTGTATTATCTTGTAAAGAGCAGCAAATTTGGCTTCATAACAGTGAGATCAAGCATGGCAAATTTACTTACATTCTTGGAGTGCATTACTGACTGACACAGCTTTTCTATACATTTCACCCCTAGAGAAGGATTTAATAACCTCTTTGCTGCATTCTTTGTCTGGATAAAAAGCAAGGGAAAAGAGTATGAGTGGATTTGATAAATTACAACTTGCCTTGGGCATAGGACAAAGCTCATTTGGTTGTTGCAAAAACAGAAAATTGGCAACTCCTGTGGATAAAGAAGCTGGTGTAGCTTAGGAAACAGGTGAGCTTGTCCTCCTGCTCTCTGAAGCCTTAAGAACCCTGCCTGTGGGCTCCGGTGCTCACTTGGACAGGTACCCACAGGACCCACAGAGATAGGGGAATATCTTGTTTGAGCAAAAGAAACAAAGACAACTGTCTGATCCTTGAGTTTGAGTGACTGAAGGGCACAGGTGGGGTCCCACCCACCGGCAGAGCTTAACGATTCTTTGATTCACTGGGGCTTAGAATTGGTTCGGTTGTATAGGAGAATGCTGAACCCCCAAATTTTCTCCTAGCAAAACTTAACTCACCATGACTGAAGCAAACTCACAATTCCCAGCTCATGATTCACCTCTGACCTCTCTGCAGATGAAGATGGGTCTAAGAAGATGAGAGCCAAAACACAGGCAGGCATGGAATAATGGCCCAGTGGTGTGCACATGGCAGGACCCAATCCCCTGGGACTTTATTACCAAACATTTGCTGAAATCCCCATCCTGGCTCTTTAGGTAGCAATAATGTTCAAGTAGCCAGAAGAGAACGCAGCACACAAGCCCAGACATCATTGTCCCCATCTGAGTTTGTCCATTCCCACGAAGGGTACTTCAGTTTCTCCTACAGCTGGAAGACTCCAGGATGAAAACACTTTCTATAACACATTCAAATTTCCAGGATTTTCCCTTTGTGGAGGGTTGGTTATTCAACTTGGTGAAGGTTAATGACTCATGGGGTTTGAGTCTGGCTAGATCAGTGTAGTTCATGGTCCTGACCACCTGCTCGAAACTCTGGGGGCGCTGTTAAAAAATGTCAGTGCCTGCGCTCCACCACTGGGCATCCTAATACAAGTGGACCAGGGCGGGTCCCAGGGCATCTGGAGCTTTTGGAAAGCTCCGCAGATGTGTCTGGTGTGCGATGACTGGCTAGAGAAAGTCAAAGGTGAGAGAGTGCCTTTGTGGCATCTCTCGCCACATGTGTAAACACCAGCCCAGGAGTTTTTGAACTTTAGAGTCATGGATATCAATTCATTCTGTGACTAATGAGGGGTAAAAAGACCTTTCCTGAAATTTTTACCTGGAGGCACTGAGTGTTCCCATCTACTCAGAACTGACTAGTGCTTCTTTAAGGCTGTGACCTAAAGTAAGGCTGAGCACAGAGGAAGCAATGTCAGAAAGGGATGCCATAGACTTCTAGGTTGGGGTGACTCAGTAATTAGAACCATGCCCGGCCCCAGCTACCTTAATGGACTCAAAATGCAAATGGTCCCTCAATACTTACAAAGAACCCTTCCATGTTCCCTGAGACAACGTGCGCCCCTATTCTTCATGCAAACTAAATCAAACGTCTTCTCTTGGTTTTCCTTCTACTCCCCTGACTGTACTTTCTCTGACTCTGTTGCTTCGTTTTTCTCCATTCCTCATGGTCCTCAGAGTTCTGTCTTCCACTCACTGCTCTTCTTATCCTCCGTATTCTACTTGGGCCATCTCTCCCACCATATGCAGGCAGATGACTCTCACATCCATCACCCCTGGCCAAGAGCTCTCCCTGAGATGTGCATCCTACCAGGCAAGCTCTCTCACTGGATGTCCCATTGACATCTACATTCCACAGAGCAAAGCAGAACCCAAAACTTTTTCTTCTGCCTGGGTTCCGTACTTTCGTGCATCATTTGCCCAGTACCCAAGCCAGGAAACTGGCAGCCACTGAGGACTCCTTTCTCTGGCTTCCCCTACCTAGTTCATTACTCACCAGTCCTCTTGATTTTATCTACTAAATGTCTCTCAAATTCAACCACTGTACCTATGCCAATGCCCTGGTTCAGGCTGCCAGCATCTTGCCTGGAATAATTCCAGTTGTCTCCTGAAACATTCCCACTTTCTAAACCTGCCTCTTTCCAAGCTCTTCTCCATACCAAGAATCAGAGTGATCTTTCAAATCTGCTCAGTTCACTCCTTCACCCCCTTCCTCGAAACCCTCCAGTGGCTACCACTGTCCTCAAGGTAAAATCCACACTCTTCCACAAATACCTCGAAGGCCTTTGTCACCTGTCTCTGCTGCATTGTTTCCTCCTGCTCCACACCTCCCACCACACATTCCAGCCAGGCTGACTGATGTCTGTTCGTCCTTCGAGCCATAGCACTTTCTACTTACTGCTGTATCACCATTTGGTTGTTGCTTTACTGGTCTGTCTTCCTAAGTATATCATGAGCTTCTTTAAGACAGAAGCTAGAATTCAGAGGTGCCAATGATCATGCCACTCCCTCCTTCAAAGTCAGAATCAACTGAGACAAGAATCAGGTGGGAACCATAATATTAACTTTATTAGTGGGAAGTTGTATAGGGAAAGGGAAGCTTAGTCCTTGCCCCATATAATTGCCCCTCAATGGAAATGACCTCCCAGTTCAACATTAGGTCCCTGAAACTGTCTATATTAAAATAATGTAGAGTCATAAGGTATAAATAATAATTAAAGTTTGATTTTTTTCAAAGTATAGATATAGCCAGAAGTTAACCAGCCATGGTTCCCTAATTTCCTTTCTGCGGCAACTGGTCACTCTTTAATGGCACTGTCCTCCCTGACAGATGCAAGATTTGTGATTCTCCCCCATTACTTCTATAGATAACATCACCACTGCAAAGCCCAAGACTTGTGCTTCTCTAGATAACATCACTATTATAAAGCCTAACATTGGTCTTTGAAGTATTTTTCAGGCTCTGCATTCTGGGGGGACCCACTGATGCCAATCGGACCTGTGGATAGGAGTGGGAATGGATCCAACAGCCCCGATATCCCCCACCCAAGAAATCTCCCAACTGAGAAGATAATCTCTGTTTCCCAACCCTATGAGCTCACCCCCCACCAATCAGCAGACCCAATTCCCTAGCCCTTTGCCTGCCAAACTATCTTTAAAAATCCTTTCTCAGGGAGACGAATTTGAGAAATTCTTCCCATGTCCTTGCATGGCACCTGCGATATTAAACTCCTTCTCTGCTGTAACCTCTGCTGTCTTGTTGTATTGGCTTCAGCAGGTGATGAACTTGGTTGGGTTGTAACATCCCCACCACACACAGCAGGGAGGGAGGCAGGGCAGGGCTCTCACTACACGGAGGATATAACAATGAGCATGCTCACAGCCAGGATGCAAAAGAGCAGCAAGAAAGGGATGAGCTTTCCTTTTTCCAGAGTTAGGGGTCAAGTAAGTCAACTCCTCTTTCCTGGAGAAGAAATAGCAATGGTATTGCAAAGAAGAATGGCCATTTTCCTCCTATGAGAAGAAGGAAAAATGGGTTCCTTCTACAGCAGCCAGTATGTTCATTGTAACATGCATAGAGGACCTTGTTGGGGCACGTGGAAGAGGTCCCCAAAAGTTTCACCGGATAAATAGAAGGAGCAAATTGCTGAGGGGTTGCACGAGACAGAAGGAACTTAATACTCTCCTTCCCAGGACAAAGTGGTGGTCCCCTCTCCAGATGGAGAGGATGTAATAGACTGGCTAATAAATCAGGCAACTGATGCTTCCGGGGATGTTATACCACTAGTGAAATGAAGAGAAGAGAACCCGCTCTCACTGCACTTTGAGGCCAGTAGCCAGGGAAACACACACACACACGCTCTATTCATTCAGCCTCAGCAACTCCAGCTCTGGGGACTTGTGGCCCCTCTGGGAACTGCCACCCAATGCAAAGGAGAGGAAGCCGGCCCTGCAGCACCCACTGGTTGCTATTCAGGGAGACGGCATGCCGGCGGCTCCGCTGCTTTCTCCCTCTTCAAAGCAGGCATAGCATTAACTAAACCCTTAATACGATCATTCCAGGCTGCAAATTATGTGGCCATTCTTAAAGAAATGTTTCATTTTTCTGTTCATAAATGACTTCTCTGGCTCAGAATTGAAACTGCCACATGACTAAAACTGTTTCTCTCCAGATGGGTGCAAAAGCTCTGGATTTTTACAAAAAGAAAACTGCCTAATGGTTTGGTGGTAAAGTTAATAATAATAATAATAATAATAATAATAATTCAACACAGGCTTCCTCTCCCCCTTTCTCTGTGTCATTTGTAGTGCGAGAAAAAGCCTTCCCCCTCCCCACAAAATGAAATAGACTTTATCATGCATCCCACAAGGCTTCACATACAGGGTGAAGTCGCACAAATGCTCTCCCTTTTTTCTTCACTCCTTCCCTCGCTCTTGCCTTCCCATCTTCTTCCTTTCTTCTGTCCATTCAAAAAAATTTTTGGAAGCCCTACTGTGTTCTAGCCATGGTGCAGAACCCACTGATTTCACAGAGACTATCCCCTGACCTTGTGGAGGCTCCGTGTAGAGCCTGGAGGTTCAGCTTCTCCGCAAAGTCACCAACACCACACTGTTCTCTCTTTCCTTAAAAGGGAAGAGCAGTTTGGAGAACAATTGCTCTTTCCTGGGATCTCAACATGAGTTCGTCACTGTACTAGGCCATTTTATAAAGTTTAATCCTGTGCATTCTTTAAAAAAAAACCCCAAAAGTTAGATATGGTCATCCTCATTCTATGATGTGGAAAATTAAGATATCTAGTCCAAATCACACAGTCGGTCGACTGAAGAGTGAAGATTTTTGACTTGGATTTGTGTATATCTAAAGTCCTTGCTGGTTCCAACAGCCAAATGTGCCTCTTCTAAGACTCCAAGTAAAAGAGTGAGGGAAGGGATGGGTGAAGGGTGGAAGGAATGGAGGGAGAAAATATATCTAAGATGTGAACTTCAGAAAATTCCCAAGTGGTGTTCTTTGATCCAAGAAACTATCAGTAGGTTCCTAGAAAGAGTAAAAAGAGAATCCCTGCGCGTTCCTCCTGTCCATTGCCAAGCCCATCAAATGGATGTGTCCTTTGAAGTCAAAACACAAGCCAGAGGGTCCAAGTAGAGTCATCTAGAGAGCAAAGAGTGTTGAAGTTGTAAGAGAGGCTGAACTTGCTCAAGGAATGAGGACTAAAGAAAAAGAAGAGGGCTGGGCTTCAATCAATGGCACTGCTCTGAAGAAGTCTTGTGGTCACATGCACCTGTTCTTTCTATCTGACCCAAACTCTCCCTGGTTCCTGATGTGTGGAAAAGAGCCTGCAGACAGGTCCCCCAGCAGCTGCCAGAGAGGTGTGGGTCGGGTGCTCACCCCCAAAACCTTCCTGAATTGGGTAGGAGAGTAGGTACTTGCCCATGTGTCACGGGGCACTGACGCCACTGGAGAAGCAGGGCGTGGGAGCCTGGCCTGGGCACCTGAGTGCACGTGGCGCAGCGCCGGCGCAGAGGAGTGCTGCTGGGATTGCTGAGAGCAGCTGGACACAGCGGAGGCTCGAAAGGACAGAGCTCCACCTGCCCTGCCCTTGGAACGCGGGAGGCTGGAGTACCTGCACGCCTGCGGCACGCGCCTCCCCCCACACTCCTACCTGGGTGCTCGGAGAACCGAAAGCAAAGCTTGCTGACTTGGTCCTGAAAATATATCCCCAATCCAGCAGACATCGCGTCCACCTCTACCACCCAAGTCTAGGTCACCATCGTTTCAGGCCTTGACTCCCCCAACAGCATCCTCACTCAGCTCCCTGCTCCTGCCCCTGCCCGCTCCAGCGTGGATTGTCAGCACTGTGGCCAGATGGATCCCTTTAAGATGGGAATCAGCCTGCGCACCACCCCCTGCCCAAATCCTCCAGCGGGTCCCTATCGTGTCACAGCCCAGACACCCCACGCTCCTGGCCTCTGATTCCTCCCCAACCCTCTCCGGCCCCCGCCTTTGTCTGTGTATGCTGAGAGTCCATACTGTTCCTCCAAATGCCAAGCACGTCTGCACTCAAGGCCTCCACACCTACTCTCCTCTCTGCCAAAACTCTTCCCTCGGGTACTTGCAAGCCTTGCCCCCGCTCTTCCTCCAGACTCTTCTCAAATGGCACCTCCTGTCTTCCCTCTGCCCAATCTAGTCACTGTTAGCCTTCCATCTGCTTTATTTTTTCCTGAAAGTAGATATCAACTCCAGATACATACTATGTGATATACCTAATTGTTTATTGTCTGTCTGTCCCTGCCTCCTCACCAGAATGTAAGCTTCTGGAAGGCAGGTCTTGACGGTTTTACCCCTGCCAAATTCTTAATGTCCGGAACAGTGTTGTAGGTGTCCTATAACTTCGTGAATGAATGAATGAGCAAGTAAACGAATGAGTGAATAAGTGAGCGAATGAGTGAATAAGTGAATGAGTGAATGAATAAGTGAATGAGTGAGTGAACGAATGAGTGAATAAGTGAATGAGTGAATGAGTGAATGAATAAGTGAATGAGTGAGTGAATAAGTGAATGAATGAGTGAATGAGGGTCATGCTGCCCCATCCTCAACACCAGACACTCGGGGACAGAACAGTGGTGGAGGCTGTTCTAGCGTCGGCCTCCGGGGGATTGGATGCCTGCCCCACATGAGCCTGCGTGCACGCCTGCCCCTAACAAGACAAACAAGCACACTAACAAATGGCTTCCTCCCACAAGTAAAACCAACTGGAGTGCACCCTGCATCACACACCCCAGCTGAGGCCGCACTATAGAACTGTCCCAAGGTGGCACTATGGAAGTGTGGGGAGGGAAAGAAGCTGCCTTCTCCAAAGCCCCCTACCCCTGTGACTCCAGGTGAAGAGGGGCTGACCTCCTGGATGGGGCCTGAGATGCTGGCTGAAGCTGGTCGGTGGACTTCTGCCTTCCTGGGCACACTTCCCCTCGGTCCCCGCTCCCTCCTTCCCACCTGCAGGCCATCTGGCTCTCCAGCAGCATCTAGCCCAAGGCCTACCTAGCTGGTGTCCCACCTGGAAAGCCTATCATGCTGACACTGTTGCCACCAGGACCCTGCACTCCCATAACAAGACATCCCAAAGCTCACAGAATTAGCTGAGCAAGCTTCACATGAGTTTGTTTCTCAGTGCTCTGGAAATGTCACAGTGAATCTTCTGCCACATTCTTTACCAGGCAAGTGACCCCGTAGGATGTTAATTGTGAAAAGCACCAACTTTGCTTTCTCTTCACCTCTCTCTACCTCCTGGCCATGCAGAAGCCTGTCCTCTCCCAGGTGCCCCAGATGGCAAGGAGGAAGCTTGAGGTGAGGGCCTGGCACTGAAATGCTGACCTGGAAGCAGGGTGAGATCTCAGGTAGACACACAGAGCATGAGAGACGGGAGGAAGCCATCCTGGGAACACACAGACCCAGCGGCACGAGAGCAGAGTGGGCAGGGTGTCTGCCCATAGGCTAAATTCAACTTATGGTTGTATTTGGTTTGTCATGCACAGCATTTCTGAAGATTTTTAATTAGTCTTCAATATTTAAAAATAAGAAAAATTCTCTTACAATCTGGATCTCCAGCTTCTCTTGAAACTCAGAAGGTGGGTGGTGTAGGGCGGTTGATGACAGCAATGGATTGGACGACAGAGGTCTGCTCCCGGCAGGCAGACGCATGTTCTCAAATTTGCCACCATCCCCATCTGATGGACCCCACTTGCAGTTTAGCTTGCAAGTGTTGACTGCAGTTTCAACTGCAGGCAGGGGCCTGATCCCTTGTGAGACAGGATGTTAGCAATAACTTGCTAATGATGATTAAAATATTGAATTTGCAAGTAATTTACCTTTAAAACTGAACCAAAGCAGCAACGAAGTTATCTTGGAGTCACCTCAATCTTGGTCAATTGTGTTCTGATATATTTTCTGGGGTGAGAAAGGAAGGGGGAGAATTAAAATGAGGATGTACTCTTGGGTGTCCACGTTGTGGCAGCAGCAGGGTTGCTCATGGGGCTACGTACGTAGACAGCTGGTTTCATCCCTTGGAGGGGAGAAGGATATTCCATGAATCCAAGAGACAAAACTTGGAGGGCAGGCAGACTGGGTTGGTTGGTCTCCCATGGGAGCACCAGGAGATGAGTGAGCACAGCCAGTCCCCCATTGTGAACCCAAGTTTGAAGTCCTGCAGGCTGGCTGGGTGAAGGAGCTTGCTCTATCTCAACACAGGGCCAAGCCTGGTCCTTGGGGGAGTCCCACACTGGTCTGCCTGGGAAGGTGCCATCCAGCTCAGGTGAGGTTAAAAAGGAAATAGGGAGGGCCTATGAGAAACCAAAGTGGTATCTACAAATTGAGGTGCTAGGGCACATAAGGACAGATCAAGGGCCCCTGCCCTGCTGTCAGCATGCAGTCACGTCCCCAACCTGCCCATCCCATCCTATTGACCTCTGTCTCTCCCAGTTGGTCTGAACACTCTGGGAGAAGGGACAGACATCTGTATCTCTCTGCATCCATCTGCCTCCAGTCCTGTGAACATGCCTGGCTTCTAATGAGCCCAACATAAATGTAAGCCTACTTTTCCTGGGACTTTAACTCACTAAATTTAAAATAACTAAACTGCTGGTGTAAGAGCAGTCTGCCGTTCCCCTTTGAAGCAAACTCTTTGAAAGAGCTGGCTAGACTCACGGTCTCCAGCTCCTCTTCTCCCCTTGTCTCTTAAATCAGCTCTAACTGGGCTTTTGCCCCAATCCTTCCATCGAAAATGACCTTGTTGAGGCTATTGCTAAATGCAAAAGGAGCAGAGAGAGCAGACAGGAGCTGGTGGGGAAAATGGGCAAACAGAAGGTTTTGCTCCTTAAGGTGGAGCAAGCCCCAGTGTGAGGGCACTGGAGAGAGCGAGGGTCGGCGCTGTAAAAGGTGGGAGAATCGCTGCTGTGCTGGCGCAGAGCAGGGGAGGGGGCAGAATGGATGTGCAAGGGCAGGGTTGCCTGTCGTGGGAGCACAGACGGCTCATTCAGAGAAACAGGCCAGAAGGCAGAGCACATGGTGCAGCTGCTGCAAGTAGATGGATTTGGTGGTGGGAGTTTGAGGAAATGCTCTTATGACCGCTTCATTTTCCCAGTGATACAAGAAGCAAGGCCACCCGCTGAGAGTGTGGGCACACGAGGAAGTTTCAGGGATTTTGAGGTGAAAGAAGAAGGTATAAAACAGTCATCTGAGACAGGAGAGTGGATGAACTAGGGAAATATTACTGCTCACAGCGTTATGTTTGTAGTCATGAGTCAAAATAAAAGAGAATCGGCTCAGGTGGTTTTGTTTTTGTTTTTCTCTAGCCACATTCGGCAGCACGGGTGTAGGCATGGAGGAAGGAGGGTAAAACAAAGTGAGAAGTGTGCACGAGTTGAGGGCACCTGCCAGGAAGTGAAATAATGGTTAATCGTGGAATTTAAACCAGATAAGGAGGGAAGCAATAACATCGCGGTGGTGTGGGCGAGGGGGAAGATCGGATCAGTAGAATGACTGTCCCTATGAGATTGAAGGATTTCTAGAGTTGGACACTAGGTGTAGTGAGTTCAAATATAGGAGGTGGCAGTCAGAAAGAGTTGCATAAAATACAGATTATGAAAAGTTGCAATTATTGGTGATGATGAGTTCCAGGATAAGGCCTGGGAACAAATAGCCAAGGTGAGGTGGAATATAAGCTCAGTGGAGAAGAGCAATTCAAGAACACAGAAAATTATCCACGGGTATGTGGAAATCACCAAGAATGAAGACGGGAGTGGCATTGGGGAGAGTGAAATAGCCTTCCGGAATATGAAACTGTCAAGAGATGTCTATAGCCATACCACCCTGAATGCACCTGATCCGGTCTGATCTCAGAAGCTAAGCAGGGTCGGGCCTGGTTAGTACTTGGATGGGAGAAATGCCAGACAGACCTGAGGGCTCAGTCCAGGAAAGCAGCACGGAAGGAAGGGGAGGGTCTGATGCCGCTTGCTAACACAAGAGTGAAATGGGGGTTGCAGTGAAGGTGGCGGGAAGACCAGGACACCCAGAGGAATGAGGGCGAGTGCAGGAGAGAAGCTAGTCATAACTTAGAGAGTTGCAGAGAAACCTGCCCACAAAAGCATGTTCCCACTAGAACGAGAAGAAAAGGCAACCGTCCAGAGGAGAGACTGCAGACGGAGAGGATTTTGCTAATGATGGACCAGGAATTCTGGTGGGCACCGTGGATGGTCTCCATGAGTTGGGGAGAGACAGGAGATGCAATGATGGGTGTGCAGCACCTTTTGGGAACTACTAGGCTAAGAGATACAGTGTCTGGGAATCTGGGACTTTGTACATGGTGGACAAGAACAGGGATAAAGGAGCAAATGGGATCTGTCATGAAGGACTCGAGACAATTAGTAGCATGGGGGCAAAAGTGTTAAAGCGCAGAGAGGGGTGGGTGTCTGGGGCTGACCCTGCACTCTGTTGGAGATAAGGAGGTTTGAAGAAGCTAAGTCTCACTCCAGACTCTGTAGGCTCCTTCCTGATCCTTGTCAGGGATGCGTAGATTTCTTGGGGATGTGAGGTCTTAGGCCCACTGCATGGGTCTCACTCTCAACTCCTGTTGAGGGAAAGGGCAGCCTTGTCACCATTTCCTCATATGAAAAAAGAGGCATACTTATAACTTTAAAAATTCTCATAACATACCTCATGTAAAAATAAATGCAAAAAGAATGAATGTAAAAAGTTTGGCACATAATAAAGACTTCCTCTCAACTCTATAAAAAAAATGTACTATTAACCTACAAAAGAGTTAAGTTCAGTGAGAAAAATGCTGAATGCCTGCTTGTCCTAGGTCTCCATTTGGAAGGTCTAACAGCTGGGCCTCCATCAATAGGCTACTGTTCTCCAAATGAAGTTAATCAAAGTGCCCAGGAGAAATTAATCAGCCTCTGTAGACCAGTCTAGGAACCCAGACTTTTTAAGTGACATAGATTCCAACTGGTGGCTTACTAAATCTTGTTGATTGATTGGGAAGGAGAGAGGGGCTGGAGCCCAGCTGATGGCTCTGTATCGACTGTGGCTTTTAGCCAAGTTATTAAGTGGTTGGAGTAACGGGTTGTATGGCAGAGTCCCATGTTCCCTCTCCCCGCTCCCCTTCCCCGACATTTCAGTTGAAATCACAGCATTTCCCAAAAGGATATCAGCTCCTGTGGACAAAGGGGCTGAATGCATTAAGCTGGACAGGCTTTATTGCACACATCAGATTGTATGTGCTGTGTCGGGTGTCTGGGCTGTACTCAGGGCAGCTCACTCTCACTTGGAAACCTGAGAGGAGTACAGGAGCCCACGTGGCTTGGGAATTTTGAGAAACAGCAAAAGAGGTCACCTTCCAGAAGGACTCAGTGGAACTTTGGCCCTCAGGAGTGCGGAAATTAGGATGAGCAAAATCCTTCACCAACTCCAGGAATTCCCTATTTCTGGATCAGGAGGAAATAAATTAACCTATGGGACTTTTTCCCCTGAGTAAATCCAGCTTCTATCTGCTTACCATTGATAAAATATATCAAGAAATAACTAAATGAAAGGGCCAATATTACTGAGTGTGAACTAAAAACTGGGACTGGCTCAGGCACATTCACATACAGTCGGCTTTGGTCTCTGTGTTAGTCTATAAAACTAAAATAATCTCACATTTCTCCTCCTATAAAACATGTTAACTCATTACTTTGTCCTGTCAGATGGTTCTGGTTTATCTGGATAAAAGAGGACACGTGCAGATCCTCTCCCGTAACTGCGGTGGGTCCCAGGTCTAGATTAGCAGAGTTCTAAGTGCATCTTCTCCACTGCGGATCCTCTGGGGAGTAAGAGCTGTGCTGCTGGAAGATTTGTCATTCTCTGAGCATAGGGATGTGGGGAATGATGAAAGTGATGCACACAGGGGGACGGTAGGTGGGACCCATCCCACCTGGGAGAGGGAGTGAAAACACAAAACAAAGGAGAACCCTTCTCCAAGCCCCTGCCTTTTGTCCCAGCTGAAAGACTCCTTGACCTTTGAATGTAGAATGGTCACTTGTAGGTAAGTCCCAGCTCCAGCCCTTGTCATGCTGAGTCCAGCCATCCATCGGGAACTCCTTCTCAGGCCCAGAGGTTCATGTGGGAGGGAGGTGATAACACCCTAGAAAATCCACGGATTCAAAGAGAGAAACACGTTGGGTGGACCTAAAGGTGGAATCTGATGATAAAGCCTTGGATATTTCAACCGAGCAGTCCACCCTTTTTTCTCCCTTTTTCCAGGGAAAGATCCCTAGTTATTTAGCACCTCACAAGCCTCCAGGAGTTAAGGATATTGGGAACAAAATCTAGAATGATTGAGTAACTGCTAACAAAAGATTTGAGGAGACAGTGAGCAGCAAAATCTGTTAGGACCGACAGTGTTGAGCGACGGATCCCCGTGGTTGAGTGCATGCCCACCCAGCTTCCTTTCATGGCAGGTGGCCTGATTTCAGAGGTAACCTTTCCATTCTTACAAGAGAATAAGGATTAGAGGTACGAAGGTCTCCAGGGTGACCACCTGCTGAGGGAAGAGAGCCTTTCAGCCACCTCGGGATGGATGCTGGGATGGAGGCAGAGCTGTGTCCCACCAGGAAGGCTGAGGCCAAAGCCCTGAACAACCTGCGTCTCTGTGTACCACGTGCCTGCTGAGCCAGTGCCACAGCCGACCAGCATCGGCACCTTGTCATCCAGGAAACTGGGACAATACTGTGGCTTAGAGTTACGAGCTCAACCAGGCTGGCCCAGCCCAGGCAGAGAGGAAAACAAGTAAAGCATGGGACAGGAGGCTCAGTGGGGAGGAGAAAGGGGAAAGAAGGGACCTTGTTCTCCACTTTCATATCCTAGGCACAAAACTGGCCTAATCAATGCTGTACCAAATAGATCTGATTAAACCCCAGCTCTGACTCTATCTCTCTGTGTGAACTTGGCCAAGTCTACATACCTGAGACTCAGTTTTCCCATCTATAAAATGGAGTTGATTTTTGTGTGTGTGTTGGAAAATACAAATAAAATGAAATTCACAATTTTAACCATTTTAAAAGGTACAATTCAATGGCATTTGGTACATTCACAATATTGTACAATTATCACCACTATCTAGGTCCAGAACAGTTCATGGAAATCCTGTACCCGTTAAGTAGTCACTTCCCAGACACCCTCCCCCAAGCTCCCGGCAACCACTAATCTGCTCTGTGTCTCTGAGAACTTGCCTGTCTGGATTATTACATATAGATTGAATCACACAATATGAGGCCATTTGTCTCTGGCTTTTTTCACTTAATATGTTCTCAAAATTCATCTATGCTGTAGAATGTATTAATAATTCATTCCCTTTATGGCTGAATAATATTCCATTATATGGATATAGCATATTTTGTTTATTATTCACTAGCTGATAGACATTTGAGTTTCTACCTTTCGACTATGGTGAATAGTGTTTCTATGAACATCCATGTACAAGTTTTTGTTTGAATACCTGTTTCAACTCTTTTGAGTACTAGGAGCAGAATTGCTAGGCAACTCTATGCTTAACTGGGGTGCTATATTTAATAATACCTCACTGTATACTTCGGTGATTGAATGAGATAATGCATGCAAATGCGCTTTGAACACTACAGAAATCTATGAAACAAAACATTTTAAAAAATATCTCTTTGTGTTTTTCCTTCTTAAAGATGCTCAGATATTAACACTCCAATGGCTAAAAGCAGAGCCACTTTTCCCGCAGATATTCTTCTATTGAAAAATATGGGTTATCCAAATTATAAGAATAGACATTTCTCCAGGGGACTCAATAAAAATTTTCATTTTTTTAAAAATGGTTTGGGCTTATGCAGACAAGTTGCTCATCACTAGAAATTGATGAAGAAAAGCTGGGATTTGAACTCAGATCTATCTGGCCTCAAACTCTGCCCATTTTCTTGTCATTAACCCCAGAAGGAGCTTACACACTTGATATGCATACAAGTAGAGTTTTTAAACAATAAAAGAATTTTCTATTTGTATAGTTCTTTTTAGATTACAAAGCACTTCCACATGATTCTTACAAAAACAAGTGCCTCCTCAAATCAGTATTAATTCCAGATCTCTTGATTCTTTCAAAATAGTGTTTGATAAATGCTTATTTAATTCATTTGAATAGTATTTATCAAGAGCTCCCAATGTTCCCGGCATCGTATCCATGCATCACGGATATAGAGACAAAGGAAATACTCTCTTCCCTCAAGTAGGTCACAGTCTGTGGAGCAAACCAGTAGGTGGGAAAACAGTCTAATAAACTCTTTTACCCAGTTTTCTAGAGAGACACACTGGAGGAAGTCCAGTCCAGGCTTGAGGTGAGTCTCAAAGAATGAAAATGAATAAATGAATGCATGAATGAGTGAATGACTCAAAAACTTTCTACCTTTAAGATAATTCCCTACCTCCTTAACAGGGAGGACCAAAGATAGGCCCCTTCATTGCCCGAACACCAGTGAATGCTTCAATTCAATGTACTCACTGCATGTTGAGCACCTGCTGGGATCTCCTTATGGGAGGACATGGCAATGAATTAGATCAGGAGTCTACAACTTTTTCTAGAAAGGGACAGACAGTAAATATTTTTGGCTTTGCTTGTCATACCATTTCTGCAGCGGCTACCTCATTCTGCCATTGTAGTGCAGAAGCAGTCGCAGACAATGTATAATCACGTCGGCGTGGTTTTGTTCCAATAAAACTTTATTTACAAAAACATTTGGCTTCTAGGCTACACTTTGCTGACTCCCTGAATTAGATAAACAAAGTTCCCAATCTCACGGAGTTGACAATCTCACCCATCTAACTTCTCATCAATTACGGCTGTCTTTCTACACGTGCTGGGTTCCCTCCACCTTCACACTTTTGTCCCTGCTTCTCCATCCACTTGGAGTGACTTTTTAACCCTCTACCTCTCTGTGGTCCCCCAAAATATCTCCCAAACCCCAACCCTTATACACAGTACACACTTCTTTACCTGGTGAACTCCTACTGAGTCTTTCAAGGGATGGCCAAAGTTGCTTTTGGATGTATTTTGCTAAGTTACTAAGTCTTCCAAAAAACAACATAGCACCCCCTTACATTAAAATTACAGTTTACACATGGTTGCTTTTGTAAAGGACACCAGAATTTATAATTCTCACAATTAGACATTTTAGGAATGCTTCATTCTAAATATTTTATAATCTCCGTGGACATTAGATAGTATCTGCTTTTAAAAGAATTTAAAGTAAAATTTCTAAAGCTATGCTTCATGGCTTAGAATGACCCTGGGAGCTTCAATCATTCATTCACGTGTTGAAATCGTCCTGAATTATTTTTTGAGAAATAAATGAACCCTGAGAAAAAAGAAGAAACTAGAGAAAATCATCTAAACAATGCCAGGGAGTGTAATGAGTGGCGGTGGGGTGGACTTATATCCAGGTGTATTTTGTCTTAACCTGCTCAGCCTCTATGAACTAATTTAATAATTCCCACTGTTCTGTCCCTAATTGGCAAAACAGGATAATTGTACAATAGGTACTTTTTAGAGAGTATCTTGTGAAAGATAGTGTTGCTCAACCCTTAATAAAAACCCAGTGATTGCTGGAATAGGTGGTCAGTTAAGTATGAGCAAGGGAGGAGGGAACAGAAAGGTTAGTTAACTGGCTTGAACAAACAGCCCTTGAACAAACAGGCCTGGGGAGTAGAAAAGAGTCGTTAATTTCCCCGTGTTGCACAGGTACAAAGGGACCTTTCCCCCATTGCATCACTATTGTAATAAGTTAACGTTATGGTTTTTCCCCCCGTTGTGTGAAAAACAGGGGAACTATAAGAACAGAATGAACACTGACCACCCAGCCTTCTTTGACTTCAACAAGTACAAACAGCAACCGCTGGGGTTCGGGGCAGTTGCTCTCTTCCAGCTGCCCGCCCCTGACTTGGGCGTGCACTTTCCCCTCTGCACAGCCTTTCCTAAGCCTGTCGCTTTCACTCAACAAACTTGCCACTGTCGCTCAGTTGTGTGCCTGTCCTGACATTCCTTTCTGCCATGGTAGCAAGAACCTTTACACTGGTGACAAGATTATTGTTCAAAATAATATTAGCCGGTGACCCCTCGTGACCTCTTCAAGATTGGCACTCAAACTCCCATGAAGACTCAGAAAAAGTGGAAGCCCACAGTCCTTAAAACTAAGACTGATGATAAACAACTGTCAAAACAGAGAATTGGGGCTCATCACATAGCAGATGGAAATGGATGGAGAACAGCCGACCTGGGCTCCGACTCACGGTATCCCCTATCTCCGTCGTACGAAAATGCCTGGAAAAAGCTAGGAAAGTCTTTTGATTTTGTGTATACACACACACCCACACACACACACACACACACACACACACACACATATGTACACCCTTGTCATCGGTCCTAATCAAGAGACTCAGGGTGTCTACCAACCTGCTCTTTCTTATCTTTCAGATTTTAGCTAAACTTTCACTTCCTCAAAGAGCACTTCTGTAAACACTCAATTGAAAGTAGTCATTCCCCAGTATAAGAGCCGATTTATATTCTACTAAACATTTAATTCGACATGATCTAAACATGATCTCTGGTTTAGCTGTTTCCTTGTTCACAATCTGTGTCCCCCCCCCCATTAGAATATAAGCCACATGAGAACAGGAACCATGTCCTCCTTGTTCACTACTGTTTCCATAGCAACTGGCACAGCTCCTGGGACGCGGTGGACACTCAGCAAAGACATTCTGTGTGTGTGAATTAGGTATCCACTTGGGAAAAATAAACCTGGACCCCTGTCTCACACCATTCACAAAAATAATTTTCAGGTAGATTATGAGTTAAATAGAAGATAATACGAGCAGAACGTTTTTATGACTTTGAATTTAGAGAGACCTTCATTGAGCTACACCAAAAAAGTCTTGAGCATAACAAAAATTAAAGTAATTTACTACAAAAATTTAAAAAAAACAAATTCTCCACATGAAAAAGTACAAAGCAACAGACGGAAAAATATTTTAACCCAGTAGACTAAACATTAATATCCAGAGCTCAAAAAGAGTTCCTACAAATCAATAAGAAAAAAGGCAAAACAGACAAGAAAAAAAAGCAGAAAATAGGGATAGGACATTCATGAAGAAAAATATAAATAACAACGAATGAACATATGAAAAGACACTCATTCTCACTATTAATGAGTAAATTATAAATTAAAACAATAATGTGATATCGTTATTTGGTCAAAAGTTAAAAAGATAATATCCTACAAAAATTAAGGCTGATAAACAATGTTCTGGTCAAGGAAAATGGACGGGAAGGGGCACTCTCATACGTTGCTGTTGGAAATGTACTTTGGTAAATCTCACTAGAGGCATAAGTGGTAGGACCCAAACAATCTTAAATGTGCATGTCTTTAAATTCAGAAATTCTTCTTTTAAGATTCAGCACTAAATAAATACTTACAAATGTGTGCCAAAATGTACATTTAAGATTCTTTGAAATAGTGAAAATTTGAAAACACTCTAAATATCCAAGTTAAATAAATTTTAATGCAAATGTATTATGAAATGCATGCAGCAATTAAGAAAACTGAGCTAAATCTTTCCTTATTAACCTGCAAAGATATTTAAGGTAGATTGATGACTGAAAAAAAGAAAGTCATATAATAAATATTGCATGATTCCATTCATTTTTAAAAGATCTATGTGTCAATTTGTGTAAAAGATTTACCTGTATATGTGTATTATAAATATTAACTCTAAGGTCTATATGAGACCTTTGTGAAAATCACAAAAAGGTGCCCCTTTCTCAAGATAGTTTACTTCTAGCTGTTATAAAACTATGATGATATTCTTATTTTGTTAGAACAAGGCATTTTACTGCCTTTTGCCAAAGAAATGCCATGATAACTATACAAATCTACAATGTCCAGATGTGGCAATCTGTGCAGTTTATATCCTGCAAAAAGCCACACATTTAAATGCTTAGAAAAAAATCTAAAACCACCCCACTAGACTAGCATGCAGTATCTCTGGGGGAGAAAGGGGGAGGTGGGGTGAGGGTAAGAGGGTGTATTCATATTTTACTTTCTTATATATTTTCAGTGTTTGAATCCTTTATGATGAGACTATTCATGCATTACTTGGGTCAAATATTAATAAAAGGCAATTAAAAAATAAGCAGTAAAAGCAACTAACAAAGACCCTAATTACAAAAAAAAATATTTTAAAAAAATCATTCTCTCTCTTATAGACTGGAAATAAACATTTAGAAAATGGAATGGGGGAGGGGAGTCCTATTTACAATGGTACCAATGATAAAACAATTAAAAATAAATGGAACATTTAGTAATAGAATAGTAAACATATACTTAACCTGTGACATAACTATTTAGCTTGTAGGTATTTACCCAAGAGAAGTGAAAACGTGTATCCACAAAAACACTTGTGTAAATACATTCATAGCAGCTTCATTCATGAGAACCTCTAACTGGAAACAAATGTCCATCAACAGAAGAAAATATTTAAAGAATCATGGAATTTACAAGTATTGTGCAATACCCCTCAGCAAGAAAAAACTACTAACATACACAGTTACATGGATGAGCAAAATGAAGCCAGACACAAAGGAATGCACAGTGCGTGATTACAACAGATGAGTGCATTTATGTGAAGTTTTAGAACCTGCAACGCGAATCTCTAGGGTGATAGAAAGCAGACTGCTTGTGAGGCATGAGGATTGACTGGAATGGGGCACAGGGACTTGCTGGGGTGAAGGAAGGTTCTATGTCTTGGTGGGTGTCGGTTGATTACATGGGGTGGATACATTTGTTAAAACTCGCCAAAGTGTAATGTTAAGATCTGTGCATTCGCCATGGATAAATTTTGTCTCAGTAAAGAATAAAATGAAATTTTGAAAAGTCATAACATTATATAATTAATAATGGGGGGAAATTTTTCTTGAAGAAATGTCAGATTTCCAGTTGGTCACAAAGGATGAAGGAGGCAGAGACACGGGCAGAAGTTTTCCTGCCTGTTTACATAGCTGCTTTCAATTCCATGTGCACGTAAGACTACTAGACCTGTGTGTTCAATAATCACCCTCCATAACAGCAGGCCCTGGTAGCCATCTCACACTCCCTGGCAGAGGCTTCCGAAAATCTGGTTCACGGGGCATCGACTGGTTCCTGAGATGCATCCACAACCACTACTCTCTAATGATGGCGGATGGTGTTCCGCTGATAAAAGTGCAAGACTTCAAGAAAGAAACTGCCAAATCTTACATAATCCATCTAGAAATTTGTAGAGTAAATACATAAATAACAATAACATCAATGGGAGCAAAACTTAAGTAGACACACATTGATTTTGCATGAATCCCCAGCAGCAGAAAAGGGAGATTAGAGGAAGAATATCATTTGGAAGCCAGTGCAAATGTACCTCCATATCCCACATCACAGCCCGCACTTGCACTGGGGCTGTGCGGGGAATAGCAATGGCTCACTTCCATTCCCTGGTGGCTCTGAGGCGGCTCAGGAAGAGGGAGAGCAAACAGCAGCTGCTCAGCCTCCACTGCTCCCTCCTGTCCTCATCCTCCTGCTTTGCTCCAAAGCTGGAATGGAGATAAGTACCCCGTCTGTGAGATAAGGACCTCAAATGGAAATTACCCTTAGTTGTCAACAACCAAAAGACAACTTAAATAAAAATACAAAAGCGAACTTTTTTATATGAAACCTGCAGAACTAGAGAGCTTGTTCCACGAAAGGGCCAGAGCTGAGCATCTGAAAACAGGAAACAAAAGGCACAGAGGCAAGAGCAAGAATGCCAGCTTCCCTGAGACCTGTCCCCTCCCGGTTTCCATCTCTCACGCCCACTTCCTGTCCGATAGGCAGCCCCGTTACAACCCAGGTGAAGCCATCACTGATTACTCCCAAAATACCAACGTGGCTGACTTAGTCACTGGTGTATATGAAACACGGTCTCTGCTCCCAGGGCTGGCTAAATATGACATGTCAGAGGAATTTCCGAGTATCGAGGCAGATTGAGCACAAACATAAAGCTTGACCATTCCTCCCCCGATCTCATTCTTTACTTGTGAAATACCAATTAAGTTATCAATGAAATATCAGAATATGGGGAAATTACATCAGAGAGTTGAGAGAGAATACTACCCACATACTACTCGTTCGGCAAGTTCCAGGCACTGTCCTGGGTGCTGCGCTGAACATTGTAAGTGTTCAACTGTCTCTGCTAAATGCAGAGGCGAAGCATGAGTCTGATGGGTAGGACTTTGACATAGATAAGCTCTTCCTGGGATCCTCTAATGAACAGCTTATTTGAAATCCATTCACCTGCTGTGAGCTCCCTGACAGTCAGCACTCGTGAATACAAACAGCCTCTAATATTTTTTTACTGTCTCACTTTAAAAAATAAACCAAGATAATTGAAAGCAGGGACTTTCAACTGGTATTTGTATACCCATGTTCACAGAAGTATTATTCACAAAAACCAAAAAAAAAGGTGGAAGCAACCCAAATGTCCATCAATGGGTGAATGGATAAATAAAATGTGGTCTAGATAGATAATGGAACATCATCCGGCCTTAAAAAAGAATGAAATTCTGATACATGCTATGACATGGATGAACCTTGAAAATATTATGCTAAGTGAAATAAACCAAACATAAAAGGATAACTATTGTACGATTCCACTTATTGTTATACTTAGAGTAGTCAAATTTATAGAAAAAGTAGAATAGTGGTTACCAGGGGCTGAAGGAAGAGGGAAATGGGATTTAGTGTTTTATGAGTAGAGAGTTTCAGTTTGGGAAGATGAAAAAGTTCTGGGGGTGGATGATGGTGACAGTTGCCCAACAGTGACAATGTACTTAATACCACCGAATTGTACACTCAGAAATGATTAAAACGGTAGATTTTACGTAGATTTTACCACAGGAAAGAAAATGACTAGCAAAAGATAATCAGACATTTTTAAAAGTCCTATAATAGGCAGATAAAAAAACAAACAAATATAAATAAGGAGCAGAAGAAAAATCTATATCTTTATCTGTATCTTTAGTGGAGTAAAAGAAGGTATTGCCCCCGCAGACTGCATATTGCAAAAAGAATGGCATACTACGCCAAAGAACTTTCCAGCAACAAAGAGAGGACGTTTAGGAGTTAAAACATTTGATAACAAAAATTCAGTAATAGAATGTAAAGTTGAGGGACTATCCTATAAATGGATGGAAAGATCAGAAGGTAGAAAATAGTGAAGAAAAGAGAAGAATATTTTTCAGAGATTATAATATCTAAATAATCAGACTTTCAAACAGCAAAGAAGGAAGAAGAAAGGAAGAAGAAAAACGCTAAACGTAACATAGGATGGGAAGGAAATCCCAAGATAACAACTGTGGTTTACAGCCTTTAACGTAGGTTTAAATTCTGCAATTAGACTTTAATGTCCTTATTTTTCTTGACAACTAAGCAACAATAACTTGCATTATCTCATCTAATCTTCCTGATGAACCCTATAAAGTCAATATGATTTTAAACCCCACCTGAGTTAAAGGCCAGATATGCTGAATGTCTGGTGAACAAATAGGTTTTGAGGGGAAGATAAGAACTTCTGGATACATTGAACTTGACAACAGTTGGATATATGAATCTGAAGCTTAGGAAAGCGGTCTGGCTGGAGACATGGATTTTATAAGGAAAATAAAGTTATAGGAGGGGAAGACATCACTTATGGAAGTAAACATTTTAAAAACAGAGTTGAAAACCATAAGAAAAATGTTAATAAGTAAGACAATAGATTGGAATCAAGAGACTAGACATATTAACAAAATTTATTTTAGAAGAAAGAATCCATGACCTGTAGAAATACTAGAAACTACCAACAAAAACGTTTTTGCTATATAGCTGGAAAAATTAGTGAACAGAGACCAAGACCCAAAGATCTTAGTTAAATTGTTATACGAGAGAGAGAGACAAGAACATGTTTCCAGATAGAAAATGCTGGTTACTATTTTTTTGAGAGAGAGAGAGAGAGTCTCTCTTGCCTGGGCTAGAGTGTGGTGGCATCATCATAGCTCACAGCAACCCCAAACTCCTGGGCTTAAGCTATCCTCCTGCCTCAGCCTCCCAAGTAGTTGGGACTACAGGCATGCACCACCATGCCAGGTTAATTTTTCTATTTTTAGTAGAGACGGGGTCTCACTCTTGCTCAGGCTGGTCTCAAACTCCTGGCCTCAAGCAGTCCTCCTGCCCTGGCCTCCCAATGTGCTAGGATTACAGGCGTGAGCCACCGCGCCTGGCCAATGCTGGTTACTATTAAGAGAACCAACTTCCCCATGAGTCTCATGCTTCCGTCAGGAGCAATTTCTGTGAGAATGACACTCCTGGCCTTTTGCTCTACCTGCAGTGATTTCTCAGGAACCCAAGGCCTTTGGGGCAGCCGCTGGAAAATGCGAATCCAAAAGGAACCCTAAAATGTCCCTGGCATAAGCTGGTTAAATGTAATCTGTCCCACTTCCAAAAGCACATCTCTGCTGAGGTCTTTTGCAACTTACTGATGGAGTCCCAGTCAGTTAAAATTCTCAATCTAAACATCTCATGATACAGTACTTTTTGCTCAGAAGAAGACATTTTTTTATGATATACATTTTAAAACTTTTCATATGATTTCGAAGAAGCGGACTAAAGAAACCTGAGGTGAGATCAAGAACACACACAAAAGGGAATATTTCAGAGAATTTCTCAAAAATTCAGCTTTGCCCTTTTGAAGTAAATTAACATATGTAATTTTTATTAATAAAAACAATCATTTGATTTCAACCTCTCTCTCTTCCCCAGATAAATAAATATTGAACACATGTGTAAAGAATACTGGTTTAGAGGGGGGCCAACCAGCCTGAGGTGCCCACACATCACCATCTGGCCCTGCTGCCAGGTGTGTGAGGACAATGTGCATGTCGTGTGTTTATTATCCTTGATCTCATCCAAATGCTACATTGCATGGAGAAGGAAACTGAGGCCCACCTAGACTGAGCCACTTATCCATAAACACGCAACTAGTCAATGGTGGAGCTAGAATTGTAATTGGCGCCATCATAATCCCAGAAGACACAGTCTTGAATTCCATAATCCAAATGTTGAAATCCCGAAAGCTGAATTCTGGGGAAGGGACTGGTGTGTTCTCAGTTGTATGCGGGATAGTTGCATTACTTTAGGTGCATCATGTTGCACAGAACTATTACCATATTATTGTCTTTACTTGGAAATTACGTATGGGTTAATGAGATGCATATGGTTGCCAAGTTGACAAGGGGTGGACCCGTGGCCTTAATTTTTTCAACTTGACAGATTAAGGAATACATAGAAACCTGCTAAAGCATTATCTTGGGTTGTGTCTCTGAGGGTGTTTTCAGAGGAAATTACTGTGTGAATCTGTCTGGATGAAGTGGGGAAGATCCTTCCTCGATGTCAGCAGGCACCATCCAAGCAGCCTGGGGTCTGGAGCAAACCCATACAGAAGGCAAGTTAGTCTCTCAGAGCTGGGACTGACTTTTCTCCTGCTGCTTTGCACATCAGAAATTTGATTCCACGAAAATGCATTGTTGACTTTATGTGTAAGCATTGTGTCTGTATGCAAAACGTTGAAACTTCCTTGGTCAATGAAGAGAAGTCCTTTTTGTACATCTGCATTCAGGTGAGAGATAAATCTCAAGGCTCCGCTCTTTGGGAGGCTGTGTATGTGGTGAACCAGCATTGTTTTCAATCCATAAACCTAAGTCGTCAAAAGCCTTAGGTCATTGGTCACGGTGTTTCAGACGACCACAATTATAAAGCTGGATGCGCACACTTGCCAACCACAGTGATACGCATTAGTATATCTCCCCTTTTGACCTATTCTCTTATGAATATGTTTCATCTACTCGTAAGTGTTATACCCATGCAACTGTCGTTCATATACCTGAGTGTTTATGCTTGCAAAAATATGTATGTTATTGCCTACTTTACTGTGTAAAGTGGTCTATGAAGTGTTCTGTCATGTTTTTATGTTTCACAAATAAATTCCCTTTTAACATGTAAATAAATGTCTTTTAAATAATTTTTTCAAGAATTATATTTTTGGGTTTTGATCTTGCAGGATTGTGATTTTCGGGATTTCAACATTCAGATTGTGGCATTCAGGATTGTGTCTTTCGGGATTATGGCCCATATTGGTTTGTAACCCATGCCTCCTGCCTGCTGGCTGAGCTCACTGTCCCACAAGCAGACACAGACTCAGGAGACACAGAACCGGAGTAGTGCAGGCTTGGGTGGTGCTGAGGTGCTCACAGCGTGGAGGGAGGACAGACATGCAAACTGACACCTGCAGAGCCCCTCAGCCTTCCCCAGGAAACGCAATCAAAGATCTTTTAAAATCCTCAAACTCACCGTCGCTCTTAGAGCCCTTCATGTCCCCATGAACACTGAAAGTCAACTGCCTTTCTGAAGTCTTTTTTTGACAAAGAAACACATTTTCAACACTTCGTGAGAGTTACTATGCACAGAACAATAGAGAACCACAAAATAATCCAAGCTCATTCTTGCCTTGTGCTCTTGGCGCCAGCTGTTTGCTCTGGTAGGAACATCCCCTCCCCTCCGTCTTCATGTGCCTGGTCCCTCTTCTTGTTGCAAGTCTTCCTTCTTAATTTGCTCTTCATTGTGGTAAAATAAACATAACACTAAATTTGCCATTTTTACCAATTTTAAGTGTACAATTCAGTGGTATTAAGTTGACAATGTTGTACAACCCTCGCCACAATCTCTTTCCAAAATTTTTATCACCCCAAACAGAAACTCTATACCCATTAAGCAATAACTCCCCGTGCCCCATCCCCTCCCCAATCCCTGGTAATCCTTAACCTACTTTCTATCTCTACTAATTGCCTATTCTAGATATTTCAAATAAGCAAATCACACAATATTTGTCCTTTTGCATCAGCTTATTTTACTTAGCATAATGGTTTCAAGGTTCATCCATGCTGTAGCATGTGTCAGAACTTCCTTCCTTTTGATGGCTGAATCATATGCAGTTGTATGGAGGGACCACGTTTTGTTTCTCTGTTCCTCTGTTGATGGACGCGTGGGCTTTTGCCACCCTTTGGCTGTTGCGAATAGTGCTGCAGGGATGTGGGTCTTCCTCTACCTCCCACTTCCCGTCACATCACTCTGCTTTATCGTCAAATCATTTCCTTGTCTCACCCCCAAACCTCCTGTCAAAAGTACAGTCTGTGGGAAAACAGAACCTTTTTATTCATCCCTGTATCTCCACCCTGGAGTCCTCGTAGAGAGGCTGACACATAGTAGGTACTCAAAAACTATGTTTTGAATGAATGAATAGGAAAAAAACAAGAACGATTTGCAAAGACTGGCAGATGACCAGGCTCAGGAACTTGCTAACTAACCCCTCCTATCCTCCACCGCAGAGCAATTCATAGAGAGTCATACCTCGCCAAGATAACGAATTACTTCCTATCGTGGGTCTTTGGGATGTGATACATAAAGCATAATTCACAAATGTTAAATCCTCAATGATCTATTACGTCATAGTGGAAAGTTGCTGCGATGCTGATGTGGGCAAATGACCCAGGACACAGAAATGCCAGCGAGTAAAAGAAGTGGGATGAACACAGAAAAGCAGCTTTCACAGCTCCGCACCGTGGAGAAACGGCTGCCGATGTCCTTCCTACACACGGAGAGAATGTCACCAGCATAGTCAGCCCAGAGAGGTGTGTGGGACAGTGCTCCAGCCTGGGAGTTCTGCACCACCTTCTGCCCCGGCAGCTCCCGGGGCCATCCCCCAATTTAAGAGGTCTCTATCTGTCCCCGAGGACGAGGTCCACACATCCTTCTGAGAGAGGCTTCTTCTGGTTGATCTCTGCCCTGGGGATTGTGCAGAATTTCAGTCAGTGCACGTTGATCCCATTACTGCCACTACATGGCTATTTCCTGGGGCAGGGAGATAATCCAATTCCGCTCCTTTTCAGCACACAGGCATAAAACCATAATACATAAAATATTATGTCAGACGTGGCTCGATCCAGCTCAGCATTCTGTCCCCGACACCAGGAGCAAGGGATATTTTTGAGCAGCTCTAGTACTTGTTCCACCTGACACAGAAGCTACGTCCTTCCTGCTCTCCACCAGTCCCTTTGTGTCCCTGAGTCCTGCTCCACCTTTCCTGTGGGCCATCTTCACGTCCCCCTTGCTGGCTCCACTCAGCATGTGCCCACTGGCCTCCTGCAGGGTTCCGGGGCCTGTGCTGGGGACTAGAGTGAAAATGAGAGATGAAGCACGGCCTCTACTCTCAAGGGCTTCACCATGAAGCAGGAGAGGTGGAAAATAAGTAGGTCGCCATAAGACACTTTGGTAGGTGCTTAAGTAGAGTTTGTCATTAAGCTCTGTGAGAATACCAATGAATAAAGAGTGCCAAGGGGATCTGACATTTTATTTGGACCCTGAAGGTGGGTAGAAGGTCACCAGGTAGGCAGAGGGTAGAAAAGGAGTCCAAGAAAGAACACGTACAGAGGCACACAGGATCGAAAACACGTTCAGTGAACAGCGTGGGGAAACTAGAGGGTGAGTAGTGGCTGGAAATGGGTCAGAGAGGTGGGCTGGAGCCCAACTGTGAACGCTCCTCTTGTGCAGGCTACAGAGTTTGGACTTGATCTCGCTGCAAACTGAGACCTAGCAGAAACCTATGAGCAGAGCGAGACTGAATTGACAAGTGTTACTGGATGAACATGTGGGGGAGGGACAGATGTCAAGGATGCCTCCAGGTGTGTGTGGCTTGGCCTGTGTAGTGGGAGCAGGAGGAATGCCGTGCACATGGGTAGGAAGGAGCAGAGAAGGCAAGGGAAGAGATGGGAGTGGGCGGTGCCGCAGCTGAAGACAGTGTGAAGCGGAAGGAAATGGGTGAGGCCAGAGACACCAAGAGGTGGGAAAAGCCAAAAGTGGCAATGGGAGAGAAATCTCCATTCTCCTGCGGGAAGAACAGGAGGAGAGCTCGGAGAGCACAGAGAGCACCGTGCCATGGGTGTCCAGAGGGGAAACGTGCGTTGTGAGTCACACATCCCATAGTGTTGAACAGCCTAAGGCCTGAAGGTGGTGACAGAATTTGGGAATGAAGAAGTCATTGGTTGCCTTGGAAGTTCAGTTGCAGCAGAGAGGTAGCAAAAAGAAGTTGCATTGTCACAGCGTGAGAGCAATGGTTCACTCCTGGGCTGCACATTAGAGTTACCTGGGAAGCTTTTGCAAATGCAAAGGCCTGCGTCCCCATGCTGGAGATTCTGGTTTAATTGGCCTGGGGTGAGGAATCAGCCTGGGGATGTTTAAAGCTCCCCTGTAGGACTCCATCCATGGGGCAGTGAAGGTCAAGGACCACCCATGAAGAGCAAATACAGACAGCCTGGGCAGGGACAAAGGGAGGGCTCTGCAGGTGGATCTGGAAACAGAAGCAAAGTAAGAAGAAAATGGAAAAAAAGTATGTGGGGAGGAAATGAGGATGTGATTATACAGGGAGAGAAAGCTTGGAGAGAGAAAGAGATAGTAAAGATGTGAGAGAAGAAATTAAATTTTTCCTAGAGAAGAAAACTGAAAGCAAAGGAGTCAGCAGTGCTGATGGAAATGTTCATTTTCGTGATGAGTAATAAGTTCTTCAGATACAATCACAAAGGAAGTAAATACAGGTAAAAATGTAGAAAACTTCAGAAGTACAAATTTAGAAGGGGCACGCATGAGATAAATCACCTCTGATGACCTTTCCGCTCTCTGCCAAGCCTCATCTGGGGATGTGCTGGGACTGGGGAGCGTGACCGTGGGCCGGGGACAGTCAGGGCAGGGATGGGGGAAGTAACGAGAGATAATTAGGAGATGGCTGAGCAGTGCTGGCAGCCCAGCTGAGGCTGGGAAGCTCATGCATTTGTAATGGAACCAATTCGGCATGGCTATGTGATTTTTCTCTAGCATAGAGGGGAGAGAGGAAGAAAACAAGCAATAGGATGGACACAGGACTGGGGATGGAAGGAGGACAAGGAGACAAGGGAGATGGGGGTGTGGAGAGAGAGCCCTTGCGGGGACAGAGGAGTAAATCCAGCTGAGGAAGGGGAGCAGGGCGAGGCTCAGAGAGGTATGACGGCCTGCAAAAGCAGGTGCCAGTTGTATCTTAGCACATCAATAAGGCTTTGTATTAGCATTCCTCAGAGAAACAGAGTCAATAGGAGATACATTTATATGGTTTATTATAAAGAACTGGCTCTCAAAGCTATGAAGACTGAGAAGTCCCACGTTCTGCCATCTTCAAACAGGAGACCCAGGAGAGCCAATGATGTAAATTCCAGTCCAAACCCAAAGGCTTGAGTGCTGATGGCTTGAGTCCCCGTCCAAGTGCAGAAGACCAAGGCCTCAGCTCACAGAGTTAAGCAGAGAGAGACAGAGAATTCACCCTTCCTCTGCCATTTTGTTCTATTTGGGCCTGAACTGGGTTGGATGAGGCCCACCCAAACTGGGAAGGACAGAGTGCAGGAGAAACCAGGTTTGCTTTACTCAGCCCACCAAGTCAAAGGCTAATCCGTTCTAGAAACACCCTCCCAGACACACTCAGCAGCAATGTGTAACCAGACATCTGGGCATCCCAGTTCAAGTTGGCACATAAAACTAACCATCACAAGCTTGGTAACAGTAGCACTCACTGTAACATTCCAGGTGGATGCGCCAGGCCTCATGCTGAGAGCTTCACATGCGTGGTCTGCCTTAGTCCTCTCCCACCTCGCAGAAGAGTAATCACAGTTCAGAAAAGTCAGATTACTCAGGACTTCTCTGACTCCAAGGCTCATGCCCAGAACGTCTGGCCCAGGGTTGCAGAGCTAGATTTCTGAGCATATGGGTTTCGTAGGTTGAGTTACCTCAAGCAATGAACAAGGTATAGGAGGTGCCGATAGGAGTGGGCAAGCGAAGTGAATGAAAGCTGGGTAAGTCTGAGCACTCTGTGGCTGGAGAGTGGAATGGTTTAGAAGCGAGAGTGCTGAAGTTGTGCTGAGGTCCGGGAGACAGGGACCTCAGAGATCACAGGAAAAAATTTAACTTTCCAGAAGGGATCACATGAAGAAGAACCAGCCTAAAGCCAACTGGGAAAGATGTTTCAGGGCCATGGAGACTTGAATTGGCAAGAGGTGTCATCTCCCCCTTCGCAGGGTTCTCAATTTTGTTGAGGGTCTCCAAGACACTTTCAGGTTCAACGGTTCACTAGAAGGACTCAAAGAACTCAGAAAAGCTGTTATACTCATGGTTACAGTGAAAGGACACAGATTCAAATCTGCAAAGGAAAAGGATGCATAGGGTAGAATACAGGAGAAACCAGATTTGAGCTTCCAATTGTCTTCTTTCAGGGAAACAGCACAAATAGGGCTTAATTCTCCCAGCAATGATGGGTGACAGCACATACAAAGTATGGCCAGCCTGGGAAGCTCACCCAAGCCTCAGTGTCCAGGGTTTCTGTTGGAAGTCAGTTGTGCAGGCACTGACAACTGGCATGACTGACCTTAGCTACTCAGTCTCCAGCCCCCACCCCAGATGTCAAACTGATACAACATGGTCTAGGGCCCAGGCAAACAAAAGAAGGCATTTACCATAGATCACATTGTTAGCATCAACTACCTAGCGCGGCTCAAGGCTCCAGGTATACAAAAACATTCTTATCAGGCAGGATATTCCAAGGTCTTAGAAGTTCTCTCCAGTTAAGTACAAATTAGTTCTTTGTAACCTGCAGGGTGTGGGAACCCCATGCCATCCGAGTTAACCCTTTACTGCCCTCTAGTGCCAGAGACCTGAATGGACCAGGTCTGTGATTCCTGTGGTCCCCTCTGATGCAAAATATCACAGGGAGCAGGAGTGACTCAGTCACTTGAAGGTAAACTTTTCATTTAAAGATAGAATGTCACCCTCTGAGTTTGGGGCCCATGATGAGTTCAGTCTCTCGGGCTGACCCAATAAGTTTTATATCTTAGAACATTCTATACTTTGTCTGCTCAAGGCTCAATTCTCCCAGTAACCATCAAAAGATGCAAACAAACAGACAACTCTAATGCCTAGCTTAGGGAAGAGTTCGGAAGAGGTTTCTGATACGCATTAGGCTATTGCAAACACAGTGTCATGGAAACCAGGAGATTTCTTTTCTACACCATGAGATGAGATCATGTTCTTGGGAGCCCTGTGGCTAGAACCCTTCCAGCTTCAAGCACCAGGCTGAGGAAGCAAGCAGGAAGCTGCTGGTGAGCTTTGGTCTAACTTTCCTGTGAGTTCCCTGGACAGATGTGAGATCATCCTTGTTTTATACCAGGAGCGCACAGTAAGCAACAGTGATCACATTCTCCTGGGTGGTGTGCAGGTTTGTAGAGACTTGAACTAGAGGGAGACAGAGAGAGAGAGAGAGAGAGAGAGAGAGAGAGAGAGAGAGAGAAGAGTGGATGTTCTTTAGATAGCAGTTCTATTGCTCACTCACATTCTGCTCTGCCTCCTGGGCAGGGAAGAAAGTAAGTGGGCCCTTTGCACCTAGTCACCTAGTATTCTAGGCCATGGACAACACCCAGCTTGTCCTCTCCATGCTGAAGTCCATTCTGAGACTCGTGAGATCCTCCTGTTTCATAATTCACAATCAGTTACACTTTTGTGCAGAGATTCTCAATTAGAGACCATGAGAGTTTGTGTCAGGTTATTCCTTTACTCCTAACTTCCGTTGACCAACGGTAAGACTATCCTATTCCAGCTGCCCTTGGGGAAGGTCATTATAGCAGTAATGGACAAAAAAAGAAAAAAGAAAATCCATGCTCGGTTTCCCTGCTCCACATGAACACTTGAACTCATGGCAAAGGAAAAAGTTTGAGAGAAAGGGAGACTGGAGTTCCAAAGCAGAGCTCAGAAAAACTCAGGGCAGAGTTTATTTCACAAAAGTGGGCAAAGAGAACCCACGACCAGTTAGAGCCAGTTTTTACTACCACTCATATTAGAATAAGATCCACTAAGGGAGAAAGAGAGGGAAACCAGGAGTGGTCCTGGGATGGACCCCTGTGTCCTGCTCCTCTGGGCTCAAACCCACAGTGTTGGGAGAGCCATGAGTCCGAGAGCAGAGGGAATCAGTGCTTACCTGCTAGAAGGGCTTAGGAAAGTAAATAAGGTCTTGGAGTTCTCCCTCTCCATCCCACCACACAGCCATGGGGACAGAGAATTGAAGGGCTTGAAGGGTCCAGGGAAAGGGAACTGACCTCCCAGGCCCCACCCGGTAAGGTAAAGGGTCAGATGTTTCCCATTCAATCTTTAGGACCGATGAGCCCTAATGCCTCTGGCCTCCTTGTGGAGGTCCAGAGTGACCGTTATGGGCTGGCCACCAAGAAAAGATGAGGTCTCAGACATCCCAAAGGAGGCCAGCCAGGCTGGGCAGTGACGACAGGGCCACCGGAGTGAGGTATTGGTATTAGATGAGGAAGAGAAGAGGCGACAGCCAAGAACCAGAAGCCACTCCCAACAGCTTCCCAGCACTCAAGTTTCCCAGAAACGAGGTGCAGTCACAGAGGCAAGAGGAAATGGGGGTCTGTGAAATGGCTGAGAAAACCTCGACTCGGTTAGTTTGCCCTGACATGGCTAAGATTAAGTTTCTGCTGTCGGTGGCCTGGAGTTAGGGCTAGAAATCAAAGTCAGTCACAGAAATAAAAAGAAAGTTGCTCTTTGTTGTGCAGACCTGAGTTTGAGGTCTACAACATGGGCACTGGCCATATTTTAAACTCCTAAAAGCTCGGAGGGGGAGGACAGGTGCATCTATGGTAGCAGCAGGAGCGGCAGGACCTGTTTATGCTGTATCTATAAAGGCCAGTTTTTCCAAGTCGTAGTTTGGGAGGCATCACTCCAACCGTGGGGCACGTGGAAAAGGGACGGCCCTCGAACATGTGAAGCGTGTGCTAGGCGGCCCCTTTCCGTATCTAGAGCACAGCCACTCCTGACCAGCAGCAGACATGGGGACCGTGCATTTCAAAAGGAACAACATGTGCACAGCTTCTAGGTGTGCAAAACTGCCTCAGAGACAAAGACTGAGCCCCCAAAATATCGGGATGTCTGGAACAATTCATGGGTCAAGTCCACACTCTTTAGTATGATAAAGAAGGCCTTGCTTCCCTGACCAGCCCCCTGGAGGCTGTCCAGCTGCACCCTGGTCACAGCCAGCACCCGTGAGCCTCCAAGCCTGCCGCATCCTCCTGCCCCTGGGCCTTTGCATCCTTGTTGGCCCGGCTACCATACTTACCCTTCACACCACTAATTGAACTTACCTCTTTGTCTGAGTCAGTTTGGGCTACTATTTAAAAAGTACCATAAACTGGATAGCTTATAAACAACAGAAACTTATTTCTCACAGTGCTGCAGATTGGGAAGTCCAAGATCAAGGCACTGGCAGATTCCATGTCTGGTGAGGGCCCCCTCCTTGGTTCCCAGACAACATCTTCTTGGAGTTTTTACGTAGTGGAAGGGATGAGGGGGTCTCCCTTACAGGGACACTAACCCCATTTATGAAGACTCTGCCTTCCTGACCTAATCATCTCCTAAGGGCCCCACCTTTTAATGCTTCAGGGATTAAGATTTCAGCATATGAATTTTGAGGAGACACAAGCACGCAGACCACAGCACCCTTCCAAGAAGCCTTCCCAAATTTCCCCAGAGTGGTTTGGTTGCCCTTCCCATGAACTCCGGGGGCCTCTGAGCCTTCCCCAGACATAGCAGCACCTGTCAGACTGTATTGAATCATCTGCTTATTTATCTGCCTCCTCCACTGGACTGCTGGTGTCTTGATGACCTCTGCATCCTGCAGCCTAACGCCCTCACGCCTGGCACCTGGAAGGTGCCCCACGAATACTTGTTACTTGCACAGAGCTAATGAATCATGGGACAGAATAGCTTTGATCTGGACTATTTCGGGAAGCCCAGGCGGACAGGCCTACCTCCCCACGGGAAATGGCCCCAGGCAAACAGACATCAGAGTCAGAGAGTTGTGACAAAAGAATTTTTCTTCACTTGTTCCCTGGGGGAAATTAGGCTTTGAGCAGCAATGTTATAAACCCGCCTCCTGGAGGAAGAGAAATCCCCTCCGAGCGGTGAACTCAAATCTGCAGATGAACAGCCACTCTCTCCGGAGGGCCTGGCGGTGTCGGTTCCCGAAGGAGGAACCTCAGCATCCCCATCCCTCAGACTCCTCCTCCTCCGAGCTCCCTCCGTGCCTGGGCTCCTTCCTCATGAAAGCCCCGAGCACGAGATTCAGTGGGAACCTTCCCAGTGGGAGGCTCCGTGCCAGGCACTGCCCGAAAACATTGTGAGATACAAACCATTGCTCCCGGATTTATAGAGTCAAAAGCCAAGGCTCAGAGAGGCTAAATAACTCACTTAAGATCACAGCTAAGTCAGATGGTGAGTTGTTCTTGAGAAAAAAAATAATAATAACCTCCATCATGTGGCTGTTCAGTTTTTTACACTGATGCAGCAAAGAAAAAAAGCAATAGCAACACTCCACGACCTGTCCTCAAAAGCTTTGGGTGACAACACACACACACACACACACACACACACACACGCGCACACACACCCCACCCCATTAAGAGTCCGGCAGGTGATAATTGGTGTTGCCACAGCATGCAAGAGTAAAGGGAACTGTGAAATTCTCCCCGATCCTGGGGAAGAATCAGACATTTTCTACTTTGCTAACCACAGCGTAAGGTAAGAACATAAGCGGTAGTTTCCCGGGCTTCTGATTTAAGGTTAAAATTTCCAAGAAGAGCAAAACGTGCCAATTAGTTAGGTCTTTGGTTTTTTTTTTAAGATTATGTAAGTTGTTTACTCTCACAAATAGCTGGAAGAGTTGGAGTGCCGTTCAGTGGTCTGTACATCAATATTTCGTGTAGTCATTAATTCTTCACAGATTACTTTATCCTATGCACGTGCCCTCATATTTTTCCTTTGTCTCGGTTGGGTGGCTCAAGTTATGAATTGCACTGCCTGTGAGAAGCAGACCCTTAATATATAGGTTAGAGTCCCCAGGAGCATATGTGGAGGGGTCCATAGTGACACAGACTGTGTATTCTGTCTGCAGGGGGTACAATGACTCAACTCCACCCAACGGCTCCCATATAGGATCCCAGAGTGGCTGGAGTCTTCTGATTTTCTAAAAAAGTCATTAATTTGGAATTTTCCATGAAATTTCCTGATTTGCAAAACACCATGTGATCCAAACAGCATCTGCCTGTGGGTAATTTTCTATCTAGTCTGGGACCTCTGTAGTACCGTCTGCAACAGACCCTGGCACCCATGTCGTCATGAGCTCACCGGAGAGCCGAAGAGCACAGCCCAGGATCTGAGAGCAGACAGCCACAAGCAGGTGCGAGGGGCAGCCGTGGGGGACGGCAGCAGGAAGACTCCATGCCTGAGGAGGTCTGGAGCACCGAGCCAAGGAAGAAAGGAACTCGCTGTCCTGTCAGAAAACCACAATGCTCAACAAGTCCGTATGGTGTGGATTTTAATGTTTTTGGTTATCACTGCAACAGGAGCATCTGCTCAGACAATATGAGATGCGGCTTGGGGAACATTATGTGACACCTTTTATCTCAGCTCTGGGTGAGGTGGACCACACGCACAGCTATTTGCAGGGAAGGCAGTCACAGGCACAGAGGTGTGCCAAGATGAGAGGTGCAATTCAGAGGGACTCTGACCGAGAGATTAAACAGATTTCCAAAAGGGTAGCGCGAGGTGTTAGAAGAAGCTGGGCTGACAGGACCACTCATGACGCTGTGTTCATCTCCAGAAGCATCTTCTGTTTATCCAGCAAGGATGCAGCGGAGGCTTGGCCAGACGCTGGGGATATATACCAGTGGACCACACTAACAACGTCCATCGGCAGAAGGAAAGAGGAGGCCTGGCTCTGTGCTGTCCAGGCAAGATCACCTTCCACCCAGCCTTGCCCTTCTGGCGGCAGGACTCTCATCACCTGCATCTCATCCCTTAAGCCTGCGTGAACCCCTCAATGTGACTACCCCGACTTCCAAGCCCTCCCCGTGGATAATCTGAACCCATGGTCCATTTTCAGCAAATCCCTATATCTTCAATCTGGACTCTAAACATTCCCTTCACCTTTCAGTCCTAACAGGACAAGGAGCCCATCAAGAGCAAAATGTGATTTAAAAATAATAATATGAATAGCAAATGTTTCTACGTGCACTAGCATGGTTCCTATGTTTATTCCTTTGATCTTCACAGCAATTCCATAATTAATCTCATTACCAACTTATTTTCTGATGAGGAAACTGAAGCACAGGGAGGTTCATTGATTAGCCCAAGATCCCAGACTTAGTAAGCAGTGGATCGGGAACAAAGAATTGGAATGGGGACAGTCGGATTCCAAACCCTGTGCCTGTAACCACAGTGGTACATTGTGGTACCGAACCATCTGTGGTCAAGGAGAAGACGACTCCAAGCAGCAGCAACATGGGCAACGACAGGGAGGAAGTCTGGGAGGCTCCCTGTCCATTTGGGTTTAGAACCAGCCCTGGGAACATCTCAAAGCTCCCCCTAAGGACACAGTTTCCCCTGCTGTCCCCTCAAGAGGTGGCTGGGTTTTCGTTCCCTTGTTCCATTGGGCCTGGAGGTAAGGTAGGGTTCTCCTTGCCCATTATGATCTTCTGTGTCACTGCCCCAGACACTCCTGGCTTTGAGGGCTGCCAGACTGGACAACCCTCCAGCCCTCCTTGCTAGAGTCATCTATAGACCCCTGGGTCATTCCTTTCAGTCCTACAAGATCCCAGACCCTGAGTCATTGCCACCCTCTCCAACGCTACGTCGGTCATAATTCTCAGTGATTTCGCTTTCTGTAGAGACGTCCCTGCAAAGCCCTGGACTCTCAGTGCCACGACCTCCTCTCTTCCAGGGATCATTTCCCTCCATCCTAACTCAGCCAGACCCTCCCATAGTCAAAGTAATTTCACTCCCTCCAGTATCTAAATGCTAAGGATTTAGCATAGTGAGAGCTTGATCAATGTTGGATGGATGGATAAATGGATGAAGGAATGGATAGATGGATAGCACATTAGGAAGATGTCTTACAGCCTACTTTTTTCCCACTCTAGTTCCTCAGGTTCCTTGCCATTCCCTGTGGAGCAAGAAGAAAAATTCAAGAAGAATCTATGTCAGCCTGGTGATTAGATTCTCAATTTCCATACCTTGGAGTTGGAATGCTAAGGAAAAGAGCTTTCCACAAACACCCTCTCAAATCAGCATCCTTCAGCCTTTTCTTGAACCACAGTGCTTGGGACATCATCTTGGATGGGGCTTCCCATTGTGGAGTTCAAAAGTGGCTCATTGGCCGGGCGCGGTAGCTCGCGCCTGTAATCCTAGCACTCTGGGAGGCCGAGGCGGGAGGATTGTTTGAGCTCAGGAGTTCGAGACCAGCCTGAGCAAGAGCGAGACCCCATCTCTACTAAAAAAATAGAAAGAAATTATCTGGACAACTAAAAAAAAATATATAGAAAAAAATTAGCCGGGCCTGGTGGCACATGCCTGTAGTCCTAGCTACTCAGGAGGCTGAGGCAGGAGGATTGCTTGAGGCCAGGAGTTTGAGGTTGCTGTGAGCTAGGCTGACGCCACGGCACTCACTCTAGCCCGGGCAACAGAGTGAGACTCTGTCTCAAAAAAAAAAAAAGTGGCTCATTGTGCCGTTGCTCATTATCATCACCTGTCATCGCAGGCTTTGTAAGTCAGTTGCATGACTTCCTCTGTTTCAATAATTTTTCCCTCCTTCCTAACTCAGCCACTGCCTCCAATAACCATACACTAGACACATTTTATAGAAGAATCAGGGGGATAAAATGAAGTTTAGAAAAGGCAAAGTGAAATGCTCAAGATCAACATCACTAATTAGCCAGAAAGGTAGGACTTCAATAAAAGTTGCCAACCTCTCAACAACACACAACACCCTCTAAAAAGTGTGCCCTGCATCTAGCCCCTACCCCTTGCATGTTGAGTGCAACACAGCTAAGGGAGACTTCCCTTTTTGATGCTTCCAGGGAATGAGTCATGTTCCCAGTGAACACCCCACCCTTGGCCAGCCCTTCCCCAGGACCTGGCCTAAGTCAGGCAGACATGGAGCCAGGAAAGGGTGGGCAGAGAGGATGCTACTCTCCTTCCCATCAAGATTGCAGGAAGGAAGCAACCTAAAGCCAGTGTCAGTCCAGCCCTAACCCAGAGGTTGTGCGTTTGGCTGGGGGATGGAGTGTAAAATACCTGCTGGGTGTGCACCACGTTTTTCTTGCTCTCTGTGCCCCCAGAGCGTGCTGTTTACTTTCTCACTGGAGGTGCAATTATTTAACAAGGTGCTGAAGCCTGGGGAAGATTGCACATTTTAATCAAAGCACCAAATGAGCGAGTCTAGATGACTTTACAAAATGTATTTGAGGAGAATTTTGCACAGCAATGTCTGGGTATCAGGTAATTAAGTGAAAAGGGAAATAACTTCCCAAGGGGTGTAAACAAACACACCAAGTCAGTCTCACTTCAGTGTTATGCTGAGTGGGGAAGACAGATTTCTGCGTGGACTGTGGACTGCAACCCAGGGCTGCTTTCTCCAAAGTCAAGACAGGCTTTGTGGGGCCAGGAGCTGTGGGGCCACAATGCCTCCTGCAGGTTGAGAGGAAAAAAACAACCCTTGGAGAAAGCCTGGTCAGATTCAGTTAGCAGAGGAAGAGGAAGCCTAAGGCCTTGAAGGACAAAGTCTCAAGGTCACTTGGCAGCTTGGAGGAGGAGCTAAGACCAGACACTGGTTTTCTGATTCCCAGGCTTGTCTTACTGCTAGTCTGCCAGTTCGACACTACCCAGATGTCAGCTACTACTAACAACAAAACAACAACTAAGACAGTGATAGCTGACATGTATGAGTGTATGTGGCAGGTGCTATGTGTTGTGCATTGTCTCCATTAGCCCAGTAGATACTTTTCCAAGGACCCCGCATAGGAGACACTACTATTATCCTCAGCCTGGAGGTGAGGAAACAGAACTTAAGAAACCAGCCCCACATTACACAAGGAGAGAGTGTGGTAGAGCAGGTGTCAGGCACAGGCCCCCTGACATATCCCATTTCCCCAGTCTCTGAGCATCCAGAGGCTTCCCTGGGTTCCTAAGACCTCAGGTGCTCAAGCCTAGAAACCATCTGCAGGCTGCTCTTTGGGACCACATTGACCCTGGTGAGTGACTCAGTCTTTTTCTCAGTTCCCATGAAGCGTCACAAAAACAAACAGCAATAAACATTCAAGTGTATATGTCTTTTTTATAGAGTGTCTTTTTTTCCTTTGGGTAAATACCCAGTAGTGGGATTGTTGGATCAAATGGCAGTTCTACTTTTAGTTCTTTGATATATCTCCATACAACTTTCCATAGAGGTTGTACTAGTTTGTAGCAGCACAATTCATAATTGCAAAGATGTGGAAACAACCCAAGTGCCCATCAATCCATGAATGGATTAATAAAATGTGGTATATATATACCATGGAGTACTACTCAGTCATAAAAAAATGGTGAACTAATGCTTCTTGTATTATCCTGAATGGAGCTGGAGCCCATTCTTCTAGGTGAAGTATCACAAGAATGGAAAACAAACACCACATGTGCTTACCATTAAATTGGTACTAATCGATCAAAACTTACGCTTTGACATTTAATGTGCACATAGGGAAGTAACATTTATCGGGTATCAGGCAGGTGGTGGGGAGGAGGGGATGAGTAAATTCACACCTAAAGGGTGCGGTGCACACTGTCCTGTAGCCCTGACTTGGGCAGTGCAAAGGCAATTTATGTAAGCAAAGCATTTGTCCCCCTGTAATATTCTGAAATAAAAATAAAATAAAACTGTATAAGATTTAAAAAAAAAACAGCAAAGCTAGGGCAAACAAAATGCAAGATGCCTTTGTGAGTGAAGTTACTCTGAGATCATGAGGGAGAGTCCCAGAGAACCTCCCAGCAATCTCCTGAAATCCGCCTATTAGACATTTTCTGCAAAAGTCCAAGGATTTCTTTCTGGTTTCCTCAGAGGCATTTCTGGCTCTTTCTCCTGCGTGGGTCTGGGCTGTGGCATGCCTCCCCAGGGCTTATCTCCCCCCCACTCCGCCTGCTTCTATCTCCTTTTTCTCTTTCATTCCTTGTGAGGAAAAAACAAACAACTCGTTTCGTTGGATGCCCATGCCTTCGGGGTCTCCCCTTCTGCCCTGAGCAACATATCAAGATATTTTCTCGGACGGAGGCAATTTCCTCCTTAGAGAGTGATTCTAGAGCTAGCTGCTAAGAAAATTCATTATTCACTTTGTGACACCAATAAATATGAGGTCTCCACTTGCGTTTTTTGTTAAGCCCGCATCTACGCTTGCTTGCACAGCATACGGTTTGCACAGGGTAGCTCACACTGGGACCACGGAAGTCAAGCTTCTTCGTTTATTGCGTCTTCTCTAAAGCTTGTCCTTTCTTGACTTTCACCTTCAAGATATCATAACAATGCAAACTTTATTCTAACTGAGGCTACAGGATGTCTACCCACCTCCTGACCCCAAGCCCTGAGCAATGACTCCCTCAGAGAACACATACAATAAATGTTTCCTGAGGCAGAGTCCTTGGTTGGTTCAGTTCTGTAACCCCAGAACCGAGTACTGTATAGGGCCTGCATACAGAAGGCACTCATTCATTCAACACACATTTATTGAGCACCTGCTGTGTTCAAGGCCTTATATTCTAGGTTTTGAAGACATACAAATAAAGAAGATGCAGTCCCTGAACACAAGGCTGAGTCTATGTAGGAGTTTCTTAAACTTTTGTGGATATGGGTCTCAGTGAGAAATTGGCAAAAGCCAAAAAATGTTTGCAAAAAATACACAGTATATTTTGCATCCAATCATGGTAGACAGCCAGAGTGGCCTGGATTCTTCTCTGTTTTGTGTATGATGCCTTTGGCTAGGTAGCTCGGGCAGCCTTCCTTCTGTGAGTGGAGGGAGCTGTCCTACCACCTGACCTTGAGCTCATCCACGTAACTTGATTTGGTCAATGGGATGTTAGCGGGAATGACCGGGGCAGAAGCTTGTGGATGGGCTTGCACTTGGAGGCCTGATGTTTTGCACTTGTGCCACCACCATGAGGACAGCCCGGGTTAGCCCTCTAGTCCAGAGGGGAGATGAAAGAATGTGGAACAGAGCCCAGTGGCCTCAGCAAAGGCCAACCTAGATCAGCCACCAGCCAGGTAACCCCAGAGATGTAAAGAAGCCAACCAAGAGTAGCAGAACCCCTGCCTGGCTGAATCCCAGCTGACTCCAGACACATAGGAAATATTCACCGATGACCAGGCACTGAGGTCTTGTGGTTGCTTTTATCCAGCATTACTGTGGCAGTAGATAAATAATACAAAGTTTTAAAGGCATAATGGATAGCCTAAAGGTCTGCATACCCCCAGCTGAGAACCCTTGGTGTTTTAGGAGACACAGAGAAGGAAACAGGATTTACAGCATAGGATATTAAGCACTAAAGTGGGGTAAATATAGGTGCTTCAGGAGCACCTAACAAGGTCTTGCTTTGCAGGGGAGATGACATCCAATCTGAGATCCGAAGAACGGGCAGGAATTGGTCAACTTAAGATGGAGAGGAAATGGTTCCAGAAGTGGGACTCCACAAGCACCGGAACCACGAGATGCAAGAGCATATCCAGTGAGCATATCACTCACTCGTTTTGTTGGGACCGCAAGCATTTCAGTTGACCAGCACTAGGTAGCTCTCCAAAAATTTGGAGAGGAGCCCTGAACACTTCCAAGTTTTGAAGATGCTGATATATTTAAAAAATGAAGGTATACTAAAAAAGAACACAAAATAATGGTATAATTTAAGTCATTTTTACAGAATGAATAAACTGTTTTAACATCAGGAGGAATATACTCATCCTATGTGCAGTCCCATTTGGATGCAACATTAAATGCCTGAACATGTTCCTCACAAATGTGAGAACTGGGACTAGTGGCCTTCCTGTCCCCCCACCCCAATCTGGTCTAAAATAGAGGGTGTGAAGACAGAGGGGGTGTTAGTGAGAGTTGAGACTCAATAATGCCTTCTTCAACTGAACCAAAATGAAGTGGATAATTTTCAGATTTCAACAAGGAGAAAGTGCATCCTGGCTCAGTGCAGGTCCTCTCCAAAGGCCCCTTTATGGCCATAACCTGGAAATCCTTCAACCCCAGCTAAAGTGCTTGGTGTATGGACCCCCGTCTTGGCTCTCCTGGTCACCAAGAGGCCCCCAGCCATGCCGCCAGACCCTCGGAATTGGTCCAAATTGCTCACTGCCCCAGAGAGGTACAGAGGTGATGACGGTGTCACACCGCCACCCAGTGGTCACTCCTGAGAAACCGTATTCTCCTTTGTCTCTGGGATGTATGGGCCCACCTAGGTGCATCTATCTTCCTCTTGGGAAAGCGCTGCGAGGACTGGCAGGACCTAGAGAAGTCTCTCTCTCTCTCTCTCTCTCCATATATATATATATATATATACACACACACACACACACACACACACACATACACATATATATGTATATATATGTACACACACACACACACACACACACACACACACGCTTTGCCCAGATCCCAGCACCTAACACAGCATGGTAACTGCAATTATTAACATCATCACCATGATTATTGCCATGATACTGTAGAAATACCTGAGTCTCTTTGAAATTAATTGGGCTATGAGAAAATGAGATTTTTGAAGATAATTAAGAATCCACTTCCCCCTTTAATTTCATCCAATAAACAGGTACTAAATGTTTAATATACGCCAGCACTGTGCCATGTGTCTGGGACAGCATGAAGATATAAAATGGCTAAGATGTGGTCCCTGCTGAAGACATTTCCAGTCCAGAAGGAAAGGTAGCATGTAAACAGCCAGCTCTCAAGTGCTAAATAGAGACACAGCCAGAGTGCCGGCTATGACAATGCAGAAGCGGCAGCAATTCATTTAGATGCCTGTGGCTTCCCTTAACTCTCAGAATAAAACCCTGGCCCTTACCATGGTCCTACGTGGTCTGGCCGGCTGCCTCTCTACGCTGCTTTGGGGCCTCTCTCCAGCACCTCGGAGAGCTCCTGGCCTCGCTGGGCTAACTGGAAACTGCAGGAGGGTGCAGGCTAGGCAGAAGGCCGGAGGTGGGCTTGGGGGCGTTGCTTCTGGAGGCCAGTTTGAAGCTGGATGACTCTGGGCAAGTCACTTAGCCTCACTGACGGAAAGGAGGATGTTAACAAGAGCGCCTACCTCACCGGGTTGGGTGAGGAGGGAATGGGTTCGTATATGGCACTTAGTTTCTGTCACTTGCTAAACCCTCCATGTTTTTATTACCAACTGTGCTCTGCAGAAACCTCTTGGACTCTTCACGAGATCTGGGTCCAATTTTGTAGACTTTCAGGCATTTTTCATTATTAAAGCTTGTTCCAGCCCATTCGAAACTTCACTCTCATGAAGGGTGGGGTCCAGCACTCCCCACCCATCGATTAGGACACCCAGAACTGGGGGTAAGAAGGAGGGCACCTGGTCAGCTTCCTTCTTTCGTCTCTCCTTGAATTGTCCCCTCTATCATCCTGTGTGACTCTAAACCCCTCAGGGGGCCTCTCACTGGCCAGTGGCAGGAAGGACAGGAGGAAGGAAGATTCCACTCACATTGCTCACATTTGGCCTGGGCACGGTTTGAGGAGAGGACAGGGAATGCATCTGATTCACTCTCGAACTGGGGGGGATCCCGGCGGAGGTGGTGTGTGTGTTTCTGTGGAAGCTGTTCAGCCTCACACCTTCAACTCCTTCTCAAAGGATGTCTCTGAAGGCAAACCTGTGGCACTTTGTTTACCAGTTCACTTCTCTGGGTTGCCAACCCAGGATCTGGTCTGCTCGACTATGGGGCCCAGGGGGGCAGGCCCCATCTGCTGCCACTGTAGCATCAGTTCTGGGTACAGTACCTGGCACGTGTGGGTCTTCAACAAATGCTCATGGTGTGTGTACTATGCTCCCTTCGCAGGATCAGGAAACAGATGTGATTGCTACCTGCACTCACCATCTGATGTTCTTAGACAAAGTGAGGAAAAGAACCAAAACGTGCACCGTGCACCTCCCAGGGAACGGCACACACACCACCTGCAAGTCCCTGCTCAGGGCCTTGGCATTCAGAGAGACTACTGGCCTGCTCTTTTAACAAATATGCCTCTAAGAAATAGTGGGAGGAAATTCATCTCTTTGTATCCCAATGAAGCAAAGGGAAGGAGAGGAGGTTATTAAAATGGGACTTTTGCCTGTGACTCCAAACCTAAAAAATGATGGGTGCCAAGTAGACCCTCCCATTGGGAAGCTGGATCATATGTGTAAGCCTGGCCAAAGGCATTGCCAAAAGCTACTTCTGCTTTCATTAGACCCCCACCCATCTGCAGGCTATACAGGAAAAAGCCAGGATTCACAGGAGATTGAGGAGATAAAAAGCAATGAGATCTTCGAAGAGAGGTATTGGTGTTCAGTGTGGGCTGCTCTTCACACACGAGTGAGATGAAGAAGAAAGGAGCTTCAGGAGCTTCAGGGCCACCACTTCCAGACAGATGAAGGATGAGAGCTTTAGGAGAACTCTCGAGGCACTGGGGACGTGGTCCCCGGAGGCTGGATGGGAGCCGGGCTCATGCTCAAAGAGTTTACAGACAACAGGCTGTGGCTGGATACAGAGGGCTCCCCCTCCACTGAGGGTGGGGACGGAGCCTGTGGTCGGAGGTCCAGAGGGAAGCCTGGAGGGAAGGGCCAGCCAGGAACCTTTCAGAAAAAGACCCTCTCTGAATATGTCACATGGTAAGAATTTTTATGTAGTTTCACTGAGACATAATAGACATACAATAATCTGCACATATTTAAACGATGCAATTTAGCACACCCATGAACCCATCTCCACAGTCAAGATAGTGAACATGTCCATCACCCCCCAGATGTCCTCCTGCTCCTTTAGAACCCATTCCCCCCACCTCTTCCGTCTCCCTATTAAGAGGCAATCACTGCTCTGCTTTCTGCCACTATAAATTCGTGTGTGTTTCTGAGTACTTTATATAAATGGAATCATGCAGTATGCACTCTTCTCATCTGCCTTCTCTCACTCGGCGTCATTATCTTTGGACGCATCCACCGTGTCGTGTGTATCAATAGTTCACTCCCTTTTAATGCTCAGTGCTACTCCGTGGTGTGCACGCACAATAATTTGTTTCTCCATTCATCTGTTGACGGGCATTTGGGTTGTAGGTGGCAGGAATTTGACTAATTATCTTCTTCATTATTTTTAGAAATATTCTGTTGTCACATGTGTTGCTTTTATAATCAGGATACCAGTTAATTCTTTTTAATTGAAAAGGAAGAAAAGGAGCCTGCCTGTGAGAGCTTCCTGTGGAGAGTGAGGCGATTTCAGCAGAAGGCGGGTACCGCTGGGTGCACAAGTGTCGAGAGAAAGGAGTCAAAAGCAGCCACTCTCTGGTGACTTCGTCAGCTTGCGGAAGCTGCAGTCAGAGGGCTCACTGAGGAATTCACAAAGGTGCCACATCGAGGAAGATGCATCTGTGTATACCCAGCACACCCAGGTGTGTGGAACGTGCAAACCTCTCCTGTGCCCCCTGTCCTTCCCACCTATGGTCCCAGCACAGAAGGGGCCTCAATTGCCTGCTGGAGGGCCGGGGAGGTGAGGTGGGAACACTTTCCCACGCTGCTGACTTCCAAACCCGAAACAGGCCAAGGAGATGGAAGGAGAGTCTGGGGTTTATATATTAATTAGACTGGATTAGATTTTCTCTTACCTGGAAGGACCAAATAACTTTATTATATTATTATTGTTGTTGTTGTTGTTGTGACTGTCTAGGAGTGACCACAAAAACTATTGCATTGGTTCAAAATGTCACCTGGGGCAAAAAGCAGGTGAAAATGGGCAGATGTGAGAAAGGATGATGTTTTCTGCATGAGTCTAGCTCATTCAACAAACCAGTTGCCAAAGTTCTGACCAAATGGCACCACAAGGCAACAATTTCAACTTTAAGGAAGGGCAAGAAAGTAGACATACACATATACACTCATATCCTTAAAAACAAACTTGCTCTGCTGGAATAGTTGCCTCCTTATACTTTCAGGGGCTCAACTTGGGGCCATGGGAGAAGCCCCTCTGCATTCACTGTCATCACCAAGCATCCTATGGAAACTGAAGACTGTTTAGAACAAGAAAAGGATGTGCAGAAGGATGGAGACAATGCAGGCCATGTGGCTATTGCTCAGCAATGCAGTTGGAACTCATCATAGGGTGAAATCGCGATGGTTTCGTCTCTGGGTGTACTAAAATACTCTCCCATTATCATCAAAACAATCAGGACAGTCTTGCCCAGAGGGGGAAGACAACACTAATTTTACCAGTCCCTAGCATTGCACATAATAGATTCACTGTGTATGTTAGAATGAAAGGTCCATACCTGTTGGCCATTCTACATCAATGAATCCTTCTTGATGCACACCATAATCATAGCTACATTTGTTGAGCGTTGTCACTTTCATCCTTGCAAGAGCCCTGTGAGCAATTCCATTTTATAGATGGAAAAACTGATGTTCAGAAATGTTAGATTAGATGCTCAAGATTATATAGACAGAAAGCAGCAGAGGAAGATTTAGACCCAGGTCTGTTTGGTTTCAAATCCCAGGATCTTCCTACCATGTAGCACCAGCACTGTGGCTATTGCTGAGTGAGATGGGGGAGGGAGTATGGTTAGTGTCAAAATTTGAAATGCTTGCCTTCTGAAGTGCCAAATGGCTGCCACCAAGAGGAAAGGCCAGCAGACTGTCTTCCAAGATGTCTCATAAACTGCTATTACTTACCTTGGGGAATCTTCCATGATCCCAGGTCTGATGCTTGGACACTACAAACTCTGCAAAGGGATCCATCCATCTCTCAGTCGTGACACTTTGCCCAAGCACAGACACTGACAGATAAGGCAGGATGCCAATTCCTTCATTCTCGGAGAGAAGTTACTGGCACCGAGAACTAAAAGCTCAAATTCCGTAGAATTATCCCAATCCCTCCCTGTAGGCAGACTCCAAGAGAAGCCAAATCACAATTTGAAAGTTTCTGGTCAGCCTCAAGTCAGAGCAAAGTGAATTTAATAATCCAGTGCTTAAGGCACCCTGCTGGGATAGCCTAACCATTCCATTCCACCGGGAGGATGGTCTTGTCAGAAACCAGAGATGTTTCAAATGTGTGGGCTACGCCCTCTGCCCCTGTACCACAGTGCTCTTCCTGTCATGGGCAAAGGCCCCCTTGCACCTGAAATGTGCTGGGGTGGGTCCTGCTGCTGTATCCCTCTGGCATTCCCATTTCATGTTTACTTCAGAATTGACCAGTGCTTCCTTTGATGGGCACATCCTTTCTTAACGATAATTCACTCACTCTGGTGACTGGGGAGGCCTGTCCACCTGTGAGCTGTGCCTTCTCCTTCAGCTGACTTTGCGTATCTGTGCTGTGATCCACTGCGTGATCCCACAGCGTGACTCCCAAAAGGGAATCATCCCTCCTTCATTTCCAAATCCAGAAAGGCAAATGTCTACCGTGCCCAAAGGAGGAGGACTGGGGGAAACGTAGGTGCATTCTTTGTCTATAAAGACCCTTCTATACTTGAGAATTAGATTTTTAAAAGGTGAAGGCAGTTTTAACTAAGGTGTATACAACTTTTGTGGACAGAGAACCCCCCCAAAAAAGGGATGGGTATTAGATCTCAAGTGCTTAATAAGGGTTTGGTGCTGTGCTAGAAGCTTTCAATCAGCACAACAATCCTATAAAATAGTTATTAGTGCCACCATTTTATGGTTGAGAGAGTGAATCTCAGAAAGGTTAAATGACGGCTAGTTTCGGTAGAACTGGGATTTCTACACCAGCCTGTCTGACTCTGAGACTCTATTGGGAACCCAAGTGCTAATGCATGTGAAGGTGCATTGCGAGCTGCCAATGAGGGATGGGTTACAGTGTCTAAACAAAAGGAAAGTTGGACACTCATACTTTTCTAATTAGCAGACTGCTTTTTCAGCTAAAACAGAAGTAACCTAGAATGTTTTGCAAAGAAGCTTTGATACCTGAACTGTTTACGTTTTCCATAATGATGCCATTTAAATCTGACACCAGCCAGACTGACTCCTCCTGCAACAAACCAGCTTGGTAGCTCCTTCATTTAATTCTATCCCAATCACTAGGATGGTGAGGTCGAAGGCTGCCAAGCTCCTTCAAACATAAAAGAAAAATAAGTTCGCATCAGAAGCCCAGGACTGCAGTGACAGCTGTGCACAGACTCACCCACACTTGCAGGCAGTGAGTCCTCTAAAGAAATAATAAGCGTCTCAAAGGGACAGGGAAAAAACTTGCAGTAGCTGTGGCCAGGATGCAGTCCACTGGGAATTCTCCAACACCTCCCATCATTCAGGCAGGCCCCTGAGATCTCTGTCCTGGCAGTTCCTACTTGGTGGCCCCAAAACCATCCTGTTTTTAGCTTTCTGACCCTTGTCATTTTATGTTGTGAGAAAAGACAAAAAGAAGCCTTGAGGGGCTCCCACTCTCAGAGATAACGAGACCCAAAATATGGGGCAGAAGCAGCACAAGAAGACGGTGGAGTGTTACCGTGACACGATGCTAGCTTCAGATTCCTGGCACCAGGTCCTCCCTCACTTGGACGCGTTCTTGGTATATTCAGTTCAGGATTCCAGATGTCAAGGTCTGGAAAGAAAGAAAAAGGAAAGTAAGGAAAGCAAGAAAATAGGCATTTATAAAGTTTTTTTTAAGTATATTTAATTTCATTTGGTCTTCCAAATAACATTGTAATGATCTGCAGTTTGTGGAGGAGGAAACTGAAATGCAGAGAGGTTAAACACACCTCAAGTCAGAGACTTCGTAGGATCAAACCCAGACCCGGAGAAGCGGAAAATCCACAGGCTTCATTAAAGTGTGGACTCAGAAGACCGTCGTGTGCCAATTAGGGAAGGGAAATTTACAAGTTTACTAACTTAAGCACAAAAGTGTCCTCAGCCAAAATGAGTCTGTTTAAAGAATGCTATTAATATATGTCAGTATTTTTTGTTTTCTCCCCCTTTGGTTAAGCCACATGGGGTAGGCAGAATAATGGCCCCCAAAGATGCCCACGCCCTGTTCCCTGGGACCCGTGAATTGTTAGGTTATATAGAAAAGTGGAGCTAAGGTGGCAGATGGAATTAAGGTTGCTAATCAACTGACCTTGAGATGGGAAAATTATCCCAATTTATCCCAGTGGGCTCAGTGTAATCGCATGGGGCCTTAAAAGTGGCAGAGGGGGTCGGAGAAAGAGCCATGACAACGGCAATGGGGTCAGAGAGACGTTGCCTCGTTCACTCTGAAGATGGGGAGAGGGGGAACGTGAAGGAGGACAATCTCCAGAGCTGGAGAAGGACAAGGAAATGTTTTCTTCCCTACGGCTACTGGGAGAATCAGCCCTGCTGACACCTAGGTTTCATCCCAGTGAGACCGATGTCGAACTTGCAACCTACAGATAGTAAATTTACATTGTTTCGTGCTACTAAATTTGGGACAACTTGTTAGCACAACAATGTAAAGCTAATATACCACAGGGGAGACCACATCACTATATAAGGCAGGTGCCAGCTTTCACGGTGTTAGGCCACGGATCTTAGAAGCAGACCTGGCTCGAATCCCAGCCTGACCACATCTGTCCGACAAAGTCTGATCATCCCTCTCACTCACGGTAGGACGGTCTTGCCAGGAAACACTGAAATAGTGGAATACGCCCCAACTCATCAAAGCTCAGGTAAAGAAGGAAGGCCACGTAGAGGCAGAGCAAGACTTAACAGAACTAGAAATTTAGTAGGTGACATTCTCTCTCTCTCCTTCTCTTTCTCATCTCTCATCTCTTCTCTTCCATGAATATCTTACTTGTACATCTCTTCTTGCAGATACTTCCTTTCTTTCTCCTCTGTGTGTCTAAGGCTTCAACATGGCCATGCCAAGACAGCGGCCTCTGTCCCAATGATGTTCCAATCTTCCACCCTGGTTCTCCCCTATCCCTGATCCAAATAGTCAGAACCCAGTGAAACTGATAAGCCAGCTCCAATCTGGTGTCCACTCCTAACTCTATCTGGCATGGCCAGGAGGGAGGGGCAGGGATCTGGGGCGTTTGCTACAAAGACTTGTCTCATCTGGGGCTGTGGGTTGGGCAGGACCTTTAGGACAGCATCAGGGAGCAGAGAGGAGATGGCATCTTCAGCACGGCCAAGCACCCCAGGGCTGGCCTTATCTCTGGAAACAGCCATGCGTCACTTCTGTCGGCTGAGCTGTCCTCCTCCCTTCTCCCTCCTCCCTCCTCCCTGCACAGGCCACGGGGAGGCTGCTTGCCTCTGTGATGACTTTTTCTGTCCCTCCATCCTCTGATTGACATATTCCTATTTAATATGTTAATATATTCAACCAAGTTATATTCAAACAGTGCTGGCCTGAGAAACATTCTGTATATTTCTTGTGACTTTGCATATTTCAACAGTTGTAGCTCTCAAAAGAAAAGAATGATTGCCCAGTTCTTGAGAGAAGGGGCACCTCACTGTGGGCCCCAAGTTCTGATGATCATAATAATTACTAATGATAATATTGTTAATAGCAACCTTACTTAGGGTTTTTTTACAGTTCAGAAAATACAATCCTTACAACAATTTAATGTGGTAGAGAGGATAAATAACAACATAGATCAAGAAAATGAAGCTCTGAGAGGTGGAATGATTTGTGCAAGATTTTGCAGCATTGAGTGGTGCTCAGATCTAAAGAAAATACTAATTGTTTTCATTTATTAAAATGTAATGCCAGGTACTTTGTATTTGCTATTTCTGATCCTCACACGAGCCCTTCCAGCTGAGACTTTGCCCCAAGTCCCACAGTCAGTAGGAGCATCTCACTTGAAAGCCTAGGTTCTGCCCCAAGTGCTCCGTCTGTGTCCCTGAATTCTTGGAAGTGCCTGAGATAGGACCCTCCTGTCTACCCTTCAAGGCTCAGCTCAGACGGCACCTCCTCCGCAAAGCCTTCCTGAGCGCTCCTTGCACACTTAGCTGCTTCTTCTCCAGGGTCCCCCCAGCAACCAACACAGCCACAGATGGTTACTGAGGACTGTCTGCATGCCAGGCATGACATGAAGGGCTGCACGTACAGCTGGGAGGGAACCAACACGGCTCCTACCCTCAGGGAGCTAAAGCGTGGTAGGCAGGTGAGTGTGGGGAGGGCATACTGAGTGCGAGGGAGTGCCCCTTTGGAGGGCAGGGGCTTTGCCTAGGCCAGGACGCTGGCCACCCGCGGAACTGGCATGTATACTGGGGCATGAAGGAAGAGCCCAGTATAAGTAGGAGGAGGAGGGAATAGAAGAGTATCCCAGGCAGGAGGTGGCAGGGATGGCAACAGAGATGGACAGCACGTCCAGGAACTGGAAGTTTCCCAGGGTGACTGGATACAGAGAACAAAGGGCTGAGAAGCCCAAAGGGGCCTAGAAAGTTAGTCAGGGCTTTGAATCTGGCTTCAGAATTTGGGTTGTATCCTAAGGTCAAGGGAGCCTTGGGATTTTTTTTTTTTTTAACAGTGTGTGAATTAAAATTGTTTGGCTGCAAGGAATGGAAATCAGCCCAAAGCAGCTTAAGTGAAATGAGGGGATTTATTACAAGTATTCACAGGAATTTCATGAATCCTAAGAGCAGGAATAGTTCTCAGGAAGAGCCTGGATTCATGATCTGGAAACTTAGGGAAGCCAAGAGTCCGTCTGTCTCTATCTGTTGCTTACACCACCCTGTGCATCTGCTTCATTAGTTTCCACTTCTCCATTTGTAACCTGATTTTCTCTGCTGGACAGTGGCCCCGCTACAACCCTCAGGTTATATATAATGGTTCTGTCTCATGGACATCACACTAAGTGAAATAAGGCAGGCACAGAAAGACAAATACTGCATGATCTCACTCACATGTGAAATCTAATATGATCAAACCTGTAGAAGCAGAGAGTAGAATGGCAGTTGGGGAGAAGAGGGAGTGGGGAGATGTTGTTCGAAGGGTATAAAGTTTCCTTGATGCAGGATGAGTAAGTTCTAGAGACCTAATGTACAGTGTGGTGACTATAGTTAGTAATACTTTATTGTATACTCGAAATGTGCTAAGAGAGTAGGTGCTAAATGTTCTCACCACATACACACACAAATAGTAGCCATGTGAGGTGATGGAGATGTTAATTAGCTTGATAGTGGTAATCATTGTACAATGTACAGTATATGTATGTCAAAACATCATGTTGTACACCTTAAATATATATAATTTCTATATGTCAATTATACCTCAGTAAAGAAGAAAGAAAGAAAAGAAAGAAAGGAAGAAAGAGAGAAAGAAAGAGAAAGACAGAGAGAGAGAGAAAGGAAGGAAGGAAGGAAGGAAGGAAGGAAGGAAGGAAGGAAGGAAGGAAGGAAGGAAGGAAGGAAAGGAGAGAAAGGTTCTACCACACAGAGAGACAGAATGGTGTTTATTGACCCCAATTCAAACTTCATGGAGAAAGAATTCAGCTGAGCCAGTTTGGGCTCAATCCAACGAGCTATGAGTCAAGCACAGGAAGCTCAAGCTCTCATGTGCAAACGTGGCTTCCAGAGGACAGCGTGGGTCTCAGAGGAGAGATGCTGGCTCATGCGATAGACATAATCAGATCCACAATTTGAACAAATCCCCACATCAGCCTGTGGAGGAAGGGCCTGCAGGGGAGCAGCAGTGCAGCTGCAGAGACCAGAGCAGTGCCTCATCCAGGCAGGAGAAGGTGAGGACTTGGACAGGGCGGTGGCTGTGTGGCTGGGGAGACACTCCAGAGATATTGAGGAGGGAGAACTAACAGGACTTGATGATTTCACTGCATGTGAGGTATACAGATAGGAATATCAGGTGAGTGTCAGGTTTCTGGCTTCACCAACTGGGTGGACAGTAATGTCATTAACAAAATGTCTAGGACAATTGGAATAGAAACAGGTTGGGGTGGGTGCAGTTCAGAGAACAAGGAACTCTATATGGGACACGTGGATTTTCTGGCAGCCTGAGATGTCCGAGCAGAGCACCCTGGTGGGCTGCTGCCCATATGGCTCTAGAAGAAAGGGTTGCCCATATGAGACCGGCGTAGAGATGGTGGTCAACACAATGGAGGTGAAAGAAATGGTCTAGAAAGAGACTTAGGACAAGTCCTGGGGAATTCCAACTTTTCATTGCTTGGGTAGAGGAAAGGAAACCAGAAGTGCAGACTGAGAATGAACAGTCCGAGGGAGGGCAGGGGCATGAGAAGAGAGTCATGCTAAGTGGATGTTTCAGAAAGAACGAAAGTGTTGTCTTTGACAAACACTACTAAGAGGCCAGGGGAAATGAATGAAAAATGTCCAGTAAAACAACTCATTTATGGTATTATATTTCTTGTGTCGTGTCTATTTCTCCACTAGCCTGGAAGCTCCTTTAGTAAATGTGTTTTCATGCTTTTATCCTAGCAATTGGCCCAGATGCCTGGCACAGAGTAAACTCTCAAAAACTGTTTGTTGAGTGAATGACGATGCCACAGGCATTCAAAGATATTAAGAACGACTTCTGGATGAGCTAGAAAACATACAGTAAGTCTTCAGTGATTTGCAATACATTAACAGGAAAGTCAACAGGGTCTTTGAATAGAAATGCCGTCTTGCCGCCATGCCTTATGTGAATAACACGAGGATGGCGCCCACCTAGAATCATAATCCCTTTAGTAGCCACCACTCAAAGAGTGACTTGGGTACTTGAAAACAATTTTAGTTATGTGCTTTTAGGATTCCAATTATATTTGCATAATTAAATTTCATTATCTAAAAAGTCAAGGGCATCTTCAGTCTAATCCTTGCCTGAATTACCTAAAGACCCTACCATTAACAGGTTTTCCCTCTGTTTCTGAGGCATGTGTACGATCTCCTGTGTCAATAGACACAGCTGGAAATCCATGCTTGACCCCAGCTAGCTAGACCGATGGAAAATTCTCAAATTGACCTCTCTTTTTGTTTGTTGGAAGTGTAAACAGCTACTCATTCATAATGTGGGGGACGCTCTTACTCGAGTGCTTAGCTATCATCAGGGATAATTAGTCGTGGGCAGGAGCCAAGGCAGTAACAACTCAAAGAGGACCCTGACAATGACGACAATGATGCTGTGTCAGAAGGCCCCCTGCTGGACCAGACTTAAACCTTAGCTGATACTCACTGATGGGGGGTCCAGGGGAGGACACCCACAGCCACAGCAGTTCAGGGACACTGGGCAAGGGGTGTGGGCAGAGGGGCTTTGAGTGGGGGGTATCTGCCAGTTGGTACAGAAGTATTTGTGCATTTTGATAACTTCAGTGGCCATACCTCTTTGTATTTGCTGATGATAAGGTCTGGGCAGCAGCGCAAGGCATGCCAGGTCAGGCTATCACAGTTCTACCTATTTAACAGATTAAGAACCTGAGGTTTAATGAGATAAGGTTTGAGTAAAGGCCTACAGCCAGTGGCAGAAGAATTTTCCATAGAACTCCCTTTATTCCCAAACCCAGTCTACATCATCACCCATAAATTTCCCCCAGAACAGTAATGAGAAACCAAATACCTATCGCTCATGAGAATTCTAACCCTGTACTTGCTCAACAACTGTACCATTATAACGATGGCTATATGTTTAGAAAGAGGTATTTTTCTCCATGGAAAAAATCCGTAATTTTTTATTATGCATCCTAACAAAAAGGCTGGTTCATGGGAGAAGTAGACAAATTCCGAAATATTCTCCCAGGGTGAACTCCACTGCAGGTGATCCATCCGACTCGGTTTCACAACAGGGTAGACTGACCTCGGTGACTTTTTCACCTACCTAATATTCCAGGTATGAGACACGGTGATGAATTGTGTGTTCTGATAAGCCAGGTAACAATTACAGCAGAAGTTGCTAAGCAGTCCTGGGAAAAAATCACCTTATAAGATGTAGTTTGCAGTTCTGTGACAATGGTCTGAAAAGGAAGCACACAATGATTCCTCGTGGATGAGGCTCCTGCTAGACATGTTTTAATTATTAACTTAATTATACGGATGAAGCAATAGGTGGTAATTTAGCTCCTTCGCTGACACTTAATTCTTGCTCCCTCAGCCCCAGGCTGGGGAACTCTTCAAAAGCAATTTAAGGAATTTGTTCTAGAATATATCCAGCTACATTAGGGCCCCACCTCCTCGTGTCCCTAACCTCATTTCCCTGAATCTTTGAGGCAGCAATGGGGAAAATTGGCCCAAGTGGCACTGGCTCCGAATGTGAGGCTGGGTGTGTCTAGTGCAGTGTTCAAACAATGCTCATCCCTCATTTTGAAGTCCAGAAATTTATGGGGAGGACAGAAAGGTGAATAATGTGCCTGGACTGGGGGGATTTTGGGGGACTCCCAATTTAAGAATGGGGAGTGTGAATTCAAGGCTTTTAGGGTAAATATTTCTCCTTCTGTTGCCTTTCCAGAGTTTTGCATGTTATTATTTTCCAAAAAGAGCCACTTCATTTCCCTTGGAATGTTAGAGGAATTTATTTAAATATGATACTTCTCTGACCTATGCCTGCTAGACCTAAGGGAGCAGCACCTGGCGTCATGGAAAAGGAAAGGAAGAGCTGTGACCCAGAGAAAACAGACCCCCAGGGTTTTCCCAGAAGCCACGTTGTTGGGAACGTGGACAACTTCTAAGGGACTCAGGGAGCCACAGGGAGCCCAGCCATCAAGGTTAGACCACTGACGCCGAGCTTGGGAGGTGTATTACTTAATGCTTAACCCAACTGAGTAGAGGCCGAAGTTACTGATTGTATGTTTAATACTCAGTTAAGGTTGGTTTAAAAAATCGGATCAGGATACACATGTACATTAGTGATTTTTGTAAACAGAAGTATCCACATATATGTATGTAGCAAATGTGGATCATGCTATACTTTTTACTGTTTTGTAAACTGTGTTTCTGTTTTCACTTAATATGTAATGAACATCTCTCTAAATCAATGTTTATCTTGTTGTTTTGCCATTTGGTGGCTATAAAGTTATAAAATGATTTATTTTGTCACCTAGTAGATGCATAGTCTTAAAAGATATTTCATTAATTTTCTATTGTGGGACATTTGTTTCAAATTTTTCACTACAATTCATAGTGCAGGGCAGAACACCTATCTTTTCCCACTAGCCTGATGTGCCGCTGCTATCTTATACTAATTCCCGTACTTACGTGGGTTCACTCTGGACTCTCTGCTCTGTTTCATTTGTCCTTCAAGCTATTTGTACATCAATCCCATAGTTAATTTCATATTGTTTTACTTATTATAGCTTTGTTATATGTTTCTTTACCCCTCCAAACCTCTAATCTATATTTTAAAATGTCTGGGCTATTTTCGTACACTTTCTATTCCAGATGCGTTTTTTTCTTCTGTTTGAAAAATTCCATGAAAAATCCTGAGGGTTCTTACAGTAATTGCTTTGCATTTTTAAATTAACTCAGGTAGAATTGACTTATTAGGACTTCCCACCAAAAATTTAGCACGTCTCTGTTTATTCACATCTTCCTTTGAATCCTTCTAAACAGTGTCACAGTGTTTCTTCATATCGAAAGCCTACATTTTCTAACTTTTCACTGCTACTATATAAGAATGCCTTTGAATTTTTGAATGTTGCTTTTTTATCCTCTCCACTTTTCCTATTGGTGTGTTTGTCTTTTTCTTATTGGTTCCGGTATTAATTAGACTCTCTCTGGCTCCAAAGAAGCAGGTGACCTCTGGTATTGGGGTAAGAAGGTAAGAAACGCAGGAACAGTCAAAGAGCTGGGTCTTAATTAAGGAAGAACAGAAATTGACAGATAATTCAAAATTCAAGTTGATGTGATGACCTGACTCGATGTCCTTCCCTCAAGTGTAGGTTCTAGCAACCTCATTCACACACGCCATGGTTATTGCGACCGTGGCATTTGCTACACATAGCTCTGCTCTCTCATGGCGGCTGCTTAGTCCCACCCTCCCACCATCAACTACTAAGTTTCTCTATGTGTTCTATGACCAAACTCTCAAAGAGAAAGGGATAATTGTTTCTTTCATTGCTTGTGTCCCATTGGAGACTTTAGATCCAACCCTAAATTGCTATTCAGCTTATCGTTGGCTGTCCCAAAACAATCAGTTGCGGCCAGAGTACAGGGTTCATGATACAGACCAGGGATTCTCAAGCTATAGAGCATACAAATCATTGAGGTATCTTGTTAAAATGCAGGTTATGCTTCAGTAAGTATGAGATAGGGCCTGAGATCCTTTAATTTTTACAAGTTCCCAGCCAATACCTGGAATGCTGGTCCATGGACCACACTTTGAGTAGCAAGGGCTTAGAGCAGGGTTTCCCAGACTGAACTTTGTTGACATTTTGAGCCAGATAATTCTCTGTTGTAAGAAGCTGTCCTGTACATTGTAGGATGTTTAGCAGCATCTCTGGACTCTACCTACAAGATGCCAGTACCACCTCCCCCCATGTTGTGACAACAAAAATGTTCCAGTAATTGCCAAATGTTCTCCAGGGAAGAAAATCACCCCTGGTGGAGACCCCTTGGCTCAAAGCATAGTGAACTAGAAGTAATATACACCTCGAAATGGGGCTTTAAGTGTGATGGGCATTCTCAATGAGGGTAAGGTATCCAACATGCAATTTTTTTGGCCTGTCTGGAGTGATTTATGAGAACTTTTTATACATGAAGTATTTTAACTTTTTTCTTATCATGTTTATTTCAGATATTTCCCTTTCTTGGTGATCTGCCTTCCATTTATTTTTTTTTTTATTTCAGGCTATTATGAGGGCACAAACATTTTGGTTACATCTTATGTCTTTGCCTCACCCAAGCGAGGATTAGAGGCATGCCCTTCCCCTCTACAATGCTCACCGTGTCCATTAGTTGTGAGTTTACCCCCCCAGCCCCCTAATCCCTGGAGAATATTACTACCATGTGAGCACCACAGTGTTGATCAGTCAGTGCCAATTTGATGGCGAGTACATGTGGAGCCCATTCTTCCAATCTTGTGATACCTCACTTCGGATAATGGGCTCAAGCTCTATCCAGGAAAATATAAAAGGTGCTAGATCACTGTCGTTTCTTATTATTGAGTAGTATTACATTGTATACATATACCAAATTTTAATAATCCACTAATGAATTGACGGGCACTTGGGTTGTTTCCACATCCTTGCAATAGTGAATTGTGCTGCCATAAACATTCTGATGCAGATGTTTTTATCGTAGAATGTCTTTTGCTCTTTTGGGTAGATGCCTAATAGTGCTATTGCTGGATCGAATGGTATTTCTATTTGCAGCTCTTTGAGGTATCTCCAAATTCTTTTCCACAGAGGTTGCACTAATTTGCAGTCCCACCAGTGTAAGAGTGTTCCTGTCTCTCCACATCCTTGCCAGCATTTGTCATTTTGGAATTTTTTGATAGAGGCCAATCTCACTGGGGTTAGGTGATATCTCATTGTGATTTTGATTTGCATTTCTCTAATGATTAGAGATATTGAGCATGTTTTTATATATTTGCTGGCCATTATTCTGTCTTCTTTTGAAAATTTTCTGTTCATGTCCTTTGCCCATTTATTGATGGGGTTGTTTCATTTTTTCTTGTTGATTTTTTTAAGTTCTAGATAGATTCTTGTTATCAGCCCTTTATCGGATGTGTAGAGAGCAAATATTTTCTCCCATTCTGTAGGCTGTCTACTCACTCTAATGGTAGTTTTCTTGGCTGTGCAAAAGCTTTTTAATTTGATCAGATCCCATTTATTTGTTTTTGTTGCTGCTGTGATTGTTTCGGGGGTCTTGTTGAAAAATTTTTTGCCTAGGCTGATGTCTGAAAGCATCTTCCCAACATCTTCTTCTAGAATTCTTAAGGTTTCATGCCTTAGGTTTAAGTCTGTTATCCATCTTGAATTGATTTTTGTGAGAGGTGAGAGCTGGGGATCCAGTTTCAATCTTCTGCATATGGATATCCAGTTTTCCCGGCACCATTTATTGAAAAGAGATTCTTTTCCCCAGTGTATATTTTTGTCTGTTTTGTCAAAGATTAGATTACTATATGTGGATGGTTTCATCTCTGGATTCTCAGTCCTATTCCAAAGGTCTGTGTCTCTGTTTTTGTGCCAGTACCATGCTGTTTTAATTACTATAGCCTGGTAGTACAGCTTGAAGTCTGGACTGATACCTCCCAGTTTGTTCTTTTTACTTAAGATTTCTTTGGCTATACAAGGTCTTCTCTGGTTCCATACAAAGCGTAGAATTAAATTTTCTAGATCTATAAAGAATGATGATGATACTTTGATAGAGATTGCATTAATTCTGTAGATCACTTTAGGTAGTATGGACATTTTAATAATATTGATTCTGCCAATCCATGAGCAAAGTAGATTTTTCCATCTGTTTACATCTTCTACAATTTCTTTTCTTAGTGTTTCATAGTTGTCCCTGTATATGTCTCTCACATCTTTCATTAAATATATTCCTAGATATTTAATTTTCTTTGAGGCTATTGTAAAATGTATTTAAATAGTGCATTAGTCAAAAATTTGATTTTCCTTCCAAAACCAAGAGCAAAAGTTTTATTTAATAATGTTACTTTGTACCTATAGACTATAGGCTGTTTGGTAATGTAGAGTAGAAACAATGCCTCTAATAGAAAAAAGCAAATTCTAGCCATTGTCTTCATCCAAATCACTAAAAATTATATTCTCTGTAGTAGGCCAATTGCAGAACTATTTTGTGAAAATGTAGGGAGGAACTTCTACATATTTTAAGTCATATGATTTGGATGACTACCTGCCTCATACTCAGGTGTGAATTTGCATGTCATCACTGCACTGTGAACTTGGACCAATCACACCACCTTTCCACTACTAAGTTGCATCATCAATAAACTAATACATTTCTCCATTCCTCTCTCAAAGGACTAGCAAACATCAAATAAGCATGTACCTTCTTAACCTGCACTGTCCAATGTGGTAGCCACTTATCATTAGTGGCTAAAATTGATTAAAATTAAATTTAAATTTAAATTAATTAATTTAATTTAAAATAATTAAAATTAAACAAAACTAAAAATTCAGTTCTTCAGTCACATTAGCCACCTTTTGAGTGCTCATAGCCACATGTGGCTAGTGGCTACATATTGGACAGCACAAAGGACATTTCCATCATTGTAGAAAGTTCTACTGGACAACCCTGTTTTCAACAATAAAGCCTGCTACAAATACAAGTTAGGCTATTATTGCTGTTGCCAGAGGTTGGAATTCTCAAATATGCATGAGGAGAGACACTCACTCACACAGGACCACACACCAGCATGCACCCATGTCGGCTAAGTGCTCATATTTCATCACCACATCTAGAGTAGTTACGAAAACAATGAAAACATAAATTAAGCCCTTGAAAAATACGAGCAGGGTCAAATAATTATGGGTGCACTATTTTCTATAAATGTCATTGTCTAGACCACAAATACTTTCATGAACCTTCTAATCACAGCAGAAAAAAAAAACAAGAGTACTATTTTTCTATCAGATTAGCCATTTTATAAAGGCATATTGTCTTCTGGACTCTAATATCCTTTGCTCATTTTTTGTAAGACCAAGACTTGGGGTTGTGAGCAGGAGGGGGAGTAAAGTGGCCACAGGAAATCTGCACCCTAACCGTACTCAGAAGGTGCCTGGATTTCTCTGGCATGATGCAAGGAGAAGACAGTCATGAATGATAGGTGTACCCTGCCCAAGGATTAACAAAGAAGCACCTGATAATGACAACAAGAAGAGCAAAAATATCGAACATCTCTTATATTCCAAGACTCATGCTAAGTGCTATATGTACCTTGTTGCATTTACTCTTGCCAAAACACCAGTGATGTAGGTATTTGGCATTATTTCGATTTGACAGATGCAGAGATGAGGCCCAGAGAGGTTTAATAATTCACCTGAGGTCACTCAGTAAAGAATCAAAGTATGCCTGACTCCAGGGCCAATTGTCATGTTTCTGGTCTCTGATCAGGATAGTCCTAGATGGGAGAAATGATTTCACATGCTCAGGAATCTTGGGCCCTGGTCCCGTCCTCCATTCTTCCTGACTTGGGCTCCATCCTGAACTGCATGGGCCTCACACAGTGCGTGGACATCCCAGCCTGCACATCCAGCTCCACCCACTCCTCTCTCATCTCCTGTGAATAGTCCCCACGCAGGCCCTGGAAATGGGCTCCAGGCTGTTCAGACAAGGACCCCAAGTGCCCAGAGCATGGTCTAGGAGGGCAGAGGACGGGCCCTGTGGGGCCAGAAACACCTGGGAGAGGATCAACTGGGAAAGCCTCCAAGGACTTGTTACCCAAAGTATAGTTCCAGGACCAGCAGCATCAACTAGGAACTTGTTAAAAATGCAAATTTGGGGGCCCCACCCCAGACCTCCTCAATCAGTAACTCTGGAGATGGGTGCCAGCAATCTGTGTTTCAACGAGCTCTCCAAGTGACTCTGTGCTGTGTATATTAACAGTTTGGATGTTTGTCCCCCACCCAAAGACGTCATGTTGAAATTTGATCCCCAGTGTTGAAGATGGCATTTAATGGGAGGTATTTGGGTCATGGGGGTGGATACCTCAGGAATGGCCCTGTGAAGTCTTTGTGGTCAAGAGTGAGTTCTCTGTCAGTTCCCACAAGAGCTGGCTGTTACAAAGAGAGCCTGGCACCTCCACACTCTCTCATGTGATCTCTGCACAGGCCAACTCCCCTCTATCTTCTGCCATGGGTAGAAACTTCCTGATTCCTCATCAGAAGCAGATGTTGGTGCCATGCTTCTTGTACAGCCTGCAGAGCCATGAGCCAAATGCACCTCTTTTCTTTATAAATTACCCAGCCTCAGGTATCCTTTATAGTGATGCAAACAGACTAAGTTTGAGAACCACTGCTCTAGGGCAGCCCTTGCTACACAAATGTGATCCATGGGCCAGCATCATCAGCATCACCCGAGAGGTTTAGAAATGCAAGTTCTGGGACTCCCCACAGACCTGCTGAATCAGAACTCATGAGGGTGGGACACAGCCTTTTTGTCTTAACACCCTCTCCAGGTGAATCTTATGCACACCAAAGTCTGAGAAGCCCCGCTCTAGGGCAGATTCTCTTCTTTCTCCTCTACTTTACTCTTGTATTATTAATAAGGGCTGTTTTTGTTTCAGTAGACAGAAACTCATCTCATATTGGTTTAAGGGAGAAAAAGTAACTTCTTAACTTACATAATTGAATAAATTCATGGTAGATCTGATACCATTGGATCTACGTCAGGAGTCAGCAAATTACCCATGGCCCATTTTTGTAAATAAAGTTTTGTTGGAACACGGCCACATTCACTCATGTACATACTGTCTATGGCTGCTTCCACGTGACAATGGCAGAGATGAATAGTTGTGACAGAGACCGTGTGGCCCTCAAAGCCACATTTACGTATTTACAGAAAGTGATTTTCAACTCTTGCTCTCAAGCATGGGGTCCAAGGCAGGGACCCCTCCTGCTCAGCCGTAAGGAGGACCCTGAGGTGAACCACACCCAGTCTGTGGGCTCAGTGGGCTGTTATACTTTGTTCACTGAAGGGGAGTAGGACCAGAAGTTTTAATAGCCAACCACTTTTCTTGAACTCCACTCATTTCACACAAATACACACACACACACACACACACACACACGCACACACGCATAATAAAATATTATGTATAAAACAATACCTTTATGCCCAACTAATGAATCCTCTGGTGCAGATTTATACAGCAATGTTTGAAACACCTTCCCTGGGCCCCTGGAGTGTGGATTCCTGCTGAGGGTCTGTGGCATGATAAGAAATGTGTCTGGGTCTTCAACCCAGATTCCTGGAACATAGTTCCTAAAGCCCTTGGGCTCCACAGAATGGTAAGACTTCCTTTTGTATGCTAATGAGATAACTGGTGGCTGGGGACCCCCAGATAGCTTCAGAATGGGGGTTGTCACCAGAAAAACCAAGGCATGACTAGAGGGTTGGAACTTTCAGCTCCACCCCCTGACCTTTGAGGAGGGGAGAGGGGCTAGAGATTGACCTAATCACCAATGGCCAGTGACTTCATCAACTATGCCTACACAATGAGGCTCCATAAAATCCCCTAAGCGGGATTCAGAGAGCTTCTGGCTTGTGAGCACATTTAGGTGCAGGGAGCATGGCGTGCCCAGAGAGGTTCAGCAGCTCTGTGCACCTTCCCCATACCATGCCTTATGCATCTCTTGCATTGGTGTTCCTGAGTTGAATCCTTTATAATAAACCAGTAAATGTAAATAAAGTGTTCCCCTGAGTTCTTTGAGCCACTCTAGCAAATTATTGAACATGAAGAGGGGGTGAGGGGAATCCCCGGTTATCAGAAGTACAAGTGGCTCAAAGACTGGTGACTGGCATCTGAAGAGGGGTGGTCTTGTGGGACTGAGCCCTTAGATATGTGGAAGCCTGCAGGTAGTTAGTGCCAGAACTGAATGGAATGGCTGGACACTCCCCTGGTATCTGCAGAATTGGAGAATTGGTCATTGGTGTGGGAAACACCTCAGAGACTGCCTCAAATGTTCAACTTCAGTCTACGTTATTCCAGGAGCGATTAATTTATACACATATCCACATTACACTATTAATTCACAAGTACTGTATGGTAAATTATGGATACTAGAACTGTAGCTAAAGAACTCGTAAGAATAATCTGAAGTCACTGGCATCACTGAAGTCTATAAGAAGTCATCAACTTTGCTATTATATAAAATCATCCTGTTTCTCCAGTGCTATTCTTTAGCTGGGGATTTGTGGAAACTGAAGGTGCAGGGACACCCAGAACGAGCACCTACAGGACAATCCTAAACTGTATTAATTCGGCGAAAGCAATCCCTAGAGCCAAGGGCGACCATGAAATTCTAACACATGCCCCAGCAGAAACAGCAAATTGCAGAAATCATAGGCAGGGATTTGAACTTGCTAGGGTTCTAGCATAACCTTACCTAGATTTCAAGAAGCAAGTAGACCCAAGGCCATTTTAGGATTTTCAAAGTTACTGACTATCTTCAAGTTTAGAGACTCCCGATATCACATCATATTAAATGTTATCAATTAAAATATGCCCACACCGAGCATAATGTATATATAACCAGGTAAGCACTGAGCTGCATTTTAGTAGACTCAGTGGTTTAATGTTACTGTAGCCGGGCCTCCTGACATTTCAGTAGCTCAGCATTTTTAATGACTGAAATAATGTAAAATTGGCCCAGGCCCTTGGTTGTTGGCACATGTGAATGGCCTAGTTGCTGCCCGGCACCCGTTGTTCTCACTGTGGTTATTAACCGCTGATGCACTGCTTCTTTGTCAAGCAGGAGGAGATTCTCCAGGGTCACAAGGAGAATCTCTGAGTTTGTTTTGCAGAAGGAACAAACACCCCTAAAAATGTTGCAACTAGCTGCTGATGCACAGAAGTCTGGCTACTCAGGGTATCACCTAAGACTACAAGCAACACAATAAAGGATTACTAGGGAGGATGAAAAAAATTTTTTAAAAATAAATAATGAAATAAAAGCAGCACAGACTTCCCATCTATCCTACCCTACCTGTGACGTGCATGCATGAAAGCTCGCTGCCTCATCTCTGTGACAAGACGGATCTGAGAGATTTTGCCCTCCTGTCTTCTTTCTTTGGCCAAATCAAATAAACCTTCCTCTATCTCCAAGCGCCAGTGTCACAGTTTGGTGTTAGCTGTGCATCATATATGCGAGCCTAAATTTGGGGTTCTAGAATATTCCCTTGGAAAAGATTTTATTAATATTTTCTTTCTGAGTTTTGGAGACATTTTTTAAAATCTCAATTATTTTATGGGCCCTAGTGAAGCTTGCAGGACCCTGACACAGGGGAGGGCCCTGCACACAGGTCTGTATTACCAAGTCCATCTTCATGCTAGGTGTAAATAGACGAGTGTGTGAAGGTCACTGGCTTAGTGAACTGGAGAGTCAGGCTCCAGGGTGTGTCCTCTGTAACTTTAGAGGGGAAAAAAGCAGGACATCGTAGCTGTTTCATTTCATTGTTATTCTTAGGACGGGGGTCCAGTACACTACAAACACTGTCTGAAATTGTCTAATTCATTCTGAGAACCTCGCCGGGGAGGACAGCTTAAGTCAAACAGGTCCACAGAGAAATTAGTGTGAAAGGACAAGCGAATGTCAATTAAAACCAGCAACTGGCTTGGCAGGATGGGATTGGGACTTTATGGACAGAACAGAAAACACCCATCCTTGGGGGCTGTGATCCATGGCAACAAGTCCTCCTCAAAGGCCTCGGTGAGATTCTCAACAAAACAAATGACCTCATTAATTAAGTGGGTTAGTCCTCTCACCACGCTTTCCTTAATTGCTATTCTGACTTTTGGGAGAGGCATTTTCAAGCCAAACTGAACACACGGAGCCTCCAATAATCAATGCCACAATAAGCCCTGTATGCCTTGAAAGCGATTGCAGAGACAACTGCTCAGAACGTGCCCACAGCCTACTCCATCTGCCGGGGCTCCCCAGGTGAGCCTGATTCCTAAGTGCCCTACCCACTGGCTTCGTCCCCCAACCCGGCTAGAAATCCAACAAGGCCATCGTCATCCTCTTCTCCCTACGGAAGATGTATCCATTTCATTTGAAGGCATGCTCTATTTCCACTTTACTTGTTGAATACATTACGTGAATGCCTGCAATTGTGTTTTAAGCACAAGAGGGAAAGCAGTAAACATCATAGACCAAAATCACGGCTCCATGGGACTTCCATTCCATTTGCTGAGTTTCTTCTACAACCTTCCTTGGGTGTTCTTTGTTTTGAGTGAGAAGATGCTCCTCTGCCATTGTGCACAGCCCAGCATTTACTTCTGTTGCATTTGAGGACAGCAGCCCTTTCTCATTCAAATCTGTTTCCCCAGTGCCTAAGACTACCTGGCCCATAGCAGGTGCATCGCTCAGGAACTGGACTTGGTTCTAATAGAGGCCCTATTGCTATTCCCGAAAATACACTGGTTTAAATCAGATAGTAATTCACTTTTTTCCATCATTTAGTGCAGAAGTAGAAAGTCCAGGGCTGTCCTAGTGGCTCTACAATATCGTCAGTGTCCTGAGCTCCTTTTATTTGCTATTTTATTCTCTTTACTGCTCAATTCCACCCTCAAGCCTTCTTCATTGCCCTCCAATGGCCGCTGCAGCAATGACAGTCACACTCGAAGCCCAGATGGAAAGAAAGAGGAAGGTGGGAAGGGAAACAAGCCAAGCTTTAAAGAGCACTCCTGGAAGCCCTACCCACACCTTCTCCAGATATTCATCTCCCTAAACTATATCTCACAAACACTCCTTCCTTTAAGAGCATGGTAATTTTACAATGTGACCGTGGATTCTTGGATAAACCTGCTTCTGAGAAATGGAGCCTAATTTTTCTCCCCTTGATTTTTTTTTTTCTTTTGAGACAAAGTCTTACTCTGTTGCCCAGACTAGAGTGCCATGGCATCAGCCTAGCTCACAGCAACCTCAAATTCCTGGGCTCAAGTGATCCTCCTGCTTCAGCCTCCCGAGTAGCTGGGACTACAGGCATGTGCCGCCATGCCCAGCTAATTTTTTCCATATATTTTTAGTTGTCCAGCTAATTTCTTTCTATTTTTAGTAGAGAGAGGGTCTCACTCTTGCTCAGGCTGGTCTCAAACTCCTGAGCTCAAATGATCCACATGCCTCAGCCTCCCAGAGTGCTAGGATTATAGGTGTGAGCCACTGCACCCGGCCTTATTTGTTTCTAATACATAGAATGTGTAGAAATGATGCTGTGTGATTTCTGAGACTAAATGACAAATGGCATTGTGGCTTCTCTCTAGGATCACCCATTCTGGGGAAGCAAGCTGCTGTGTCGTGAGGACATGCCAGCAGCCCTCTGGAGAGGTCCATGTATGGAGGAACCAAGGTCTCCTGCCGAGAAACAGCATTAACTCCCCACACCCTTTGGAGCTAGGAATGAGCTGCCTTGGAGGCACATCCTCAGCCTCAGACTGGCCTTCGGATGACTTGCAGCCCTGGCCAACATCTCAGCCACAGTTTCAGGAGTGACCCTGAGCCAGAAACTTCCAGCTAAGCTGTTCCCAAATTCTTAACTCAAAGAAACTATGCGAGATAATAAATGTTTGTTGTGCTAATCTGCTAAATTTTAGGATACTTTTTTTACACTGAAATAGTTAACTAACACAAAGGGAGACTATGAAATAGCGATTTTGGTTAGCACTGTGGCAGAGATTGCTAATTTTCCACCAAAATCCACTTACAGCTTCTTCCAGCACATAGCTAGATCACATGTCCCATCCCCCACTTGCAGTCAGACATGGCCATGGGGCTAAGTGCTTTCCAACAGAGTGTGAAAGAAGTGATATATACCACTTCTGGGCCAGGCCAAAAAGACCTACACATGTTCCTCCAAACATTTTTCCCTCCTCAGCTGACTTTCCTCTTTCTGCTAGCTCAATGCAGACAATGATGGTAAGGTTTTAGGAGATGGCAGGGGCCCAGGTTCCTGAATAATCAAGTAGAAAAGAGCCACCTTGACAAGCTGAGTATCTTCCCAGGGTTACTAGGAAAGCATGAAATAAATTTCTATGATGTCAAGCCACTGAAATTTTGGAATCTTTTTCTTATCTCAGCCTAGAATGTTCTACAAAATATAGAAATATTTCTGCCCAAATAAAATTACAATTGTTAGAAAGGAAGAGTGGCTAGTGGGTGTACCCCAGAAGTCTTTGCCACATGGATAGATGGTGGATGGATATATGCAGTACCTGACCGCCACGCAGAGGGAAGTCTGTCTCAAGCTATTCAAAGTGCTCTAAGGTGTGTGTGGGGGGCGGGGCACAGCATGATCTCCTGAGCACAGGGTCCCTAAACGTTCACCACCACTATCGGGAACTCTTCACTGGGAAGAGAGAGGGCAACTTTAGCCTCCTTGAACTGTAGCAAGTCATCTTGAACCAGGCTCATCAAAATATTGCAGGGTAATTCTTGACCTCGCTGAACTTGGATTCCTCTCTCATCAACTTTGTCTGTGGGCTTCCACTGAGTCAGAACCCTGAGATTTAAGTTGGTATCCCGAGAAAGTAAGGAGGGGAACTGGAGTTTGGGGGTGGGGAGGAGGTGAATTGTAGACCTATTCCTACCTCATTATCACTCCCACAGGCACTAAACACTGACATCTAACTTGGGCTGTCTCCACCCTGGGGTGTCCCTGATCTGTCAAGAAGTACACAACCTGCCTGTGCCCATCCCTGCCTTCTCCTGGGCTTACCTAGAAATATCTCCTACTTCACCCTCACTAAAACATTGCCACCACTGCATTGTTATCCTGAAACCCACATGAGGCCACCTAAGGAAGGGCATCTTTCTGACATCTCATTCATTCATCCATGGAAGCCAACGCTTATGAAGACTCTATTATGGCTTACCATAGCCTGCAAGGTCCAGCAAGATCTGGCCCTGCTTACAAATCCAGCTTCATCCTGAGCCACTCCTGCCTGGTTTTCTGCCCTCCTGCCAACTACCCCTCAGTGAAGACAGGATCCTTCAAGCTCCTCTTGGGTCTTGGCATTTGGCATCCTCTCAGTTGCAGGTCCCCACTGAAATGGTCCACCCTCTGGGAAGCCTCCATGATACTCAGGGGGAACTAGGTCAGGTACCCACATGATATAGTCTCATATCCCCTTTACTTCTTCTAACTAGTCTTTATCACCATTAAGTAATTAATTACTGGCATAATAACCTATGTAATGCCAACCTTTCCCACCAGTCGGAATGCTTGGAAGAGCAGGACTGTGTATCTTGGTTTACCATGCAACAGAAGCATCCTAGAGCCTGGTAGTGAGGAGACGTTTCTTGAATGAATTCACACAATACAGATGGAGAGGCAGGGGTAGAACCTCTCACCCTGGAGGAGATAAACTGACTATAAGGGAAGGGAGTTTGTGGACAAATTAGTTCAATAAAGTGTTATATTTGGTGAACTACATATCCCTGGATTGGGCTTAAAGGCAATCCTCTTTTCAATGACTCTGACTTAGGGAAAACTATGTTACAACAAGGATCACTCAACAGCCACAGCTTCAAAGAAGCCTCTTCTGGACTGATCAGAGAAGAGCTCGTCGCCTTTCTTATATGACACTCAGACTGGGAGGAAATGCTGTTATTAAGTAAAATTATGCACTTGCCCTTCCCCATCCCTTGGAGATATAGCAGGAGCCTAATGAGGGCGCTCTGTTCAGTTTTAAGGACAGAACCGACTCGTATAATGTGCCAGCCCCATCTATGTCTAATAGTGGAATCCACAAGAAATCATGGTGAAGATCCTTGTTTTGGAGAGAATCAGCGAAGGGGGAACTCTTCATAGTAACCAGGAGTGGGAAATCATGTCCTAAAGGAAGGAATTAATAGAATATTCTAGTGTTGTTGTTTGGTGGCCCAATAAAGCCTTCCCTACCACTAGACTGTGGTATTCAGGTCTGTGGGAGAGGCTGGGCACATTTCTTTCCACTGCAAGTTATAGAAACACCCTTTTGAGCAGCTGAAACATGCTACTCTGAGGCAGCGTGGAAGCAGCTGAAGAATTTCTGAGGACCTGAGAATGAGTAGAAGTAGAGATGAGAGCTGCCAGCCCTGAAAAGGCCGTGAAGATGAGAACCAGTGGAGGCTCAGCTATGACCAGTGTAGGAACAGCTGCTGTGGATGGCTGGTAGTCAGACCCCCACCTCCACCTCCACCTGTGGTTCCCCGCTACCACCATCACAACCACCATGATCACCTCTACTTCCATCAATACCACCTCCACCTTCATCACCATCACCTCCACCTCCACCTCTAACAATACTATTTCCACCATCACCAAAATCAAAGCAACCACCTCCAGCAATAACACTATCATCAGCACAATTCCCACTCTATCTTCCCCACGACCATCACCACGACTATGTTCACCATCACTGCCACCTCCACTACCACCACCTCCATGGCAACCACTTCTACCTTCATAACCTCCACTTTCACTTCCACAGCTTCTATGGCCTCCATAGCCTTTAACAGCCCCACCACATCCATGGCCTCCACCACCACCACCACCTCCACAGATATCACCTCCACTTCTACCACAACCACCACCTCCATCACCTCCATCTCCTCCACCACCACCTCTTCCATCACCACCACCATAACCACCACCACCACCACTACCATTACTACCACCATCACTGCCACCACCATAACCACCACCACCACCATTACTACCACCATGACCACCACCACGTCCTCCATCACCATTACAACCACCACCACCTCAACCAGCTCCATCACCATCATCACCACCACCACCTCCATCAACTTCATCTCCTCCATCACCTGCACTTCCACCACCTCCACGACCTCCCCACCAACACCATCTCCACCATCACTTCCATTACACCCTCATTCTTTTCTCTGGCCCCCCCGTGCCCTTCAAGGCTCATCCCAGCCATCATCTTTTTGAGGCTGCCCCTCCCAGTTACTACCTTGGGCCAACCCTCCCTTTTTACTCTCGATAGCATAGCACAGGCATAGCCATATTGAAGAGTTTTCCCTTCTGGATTGGAACTGTAGGTGTGGTTGCTGTTCTCCATATAAATTGCGTAGTTCATTGAGGTCGTCTCTCTTTATTTCCAGCGCCTAGCCTCAAACAGTGCCTAGTATATAATGGATACATAATCAAAATTTGACAAAGACAGGAATACATGAATCTTCTAAATTATTCAAAAGCTAGAAAGTCCTGTTCTTAGAAATGTTGAAATTGTGGTGAATATTGTTATGAGATTGTATTTATCAGCAAACATTGTAAAACTGGATTTTCCAATTTCTTTTTTTTTTTTTTTTTTTTTTTATTTCAAAGTCCAGTGTGAATTACTAGACTAGAGTGGCGGGCCTAGCAGAGAGACCAAGGAAGGCTTGAAGCGGACTTCAGAGAGCAACACTACTGAACTTCACCACCAGATGGCAGCCGCAGCCCGCACCCGGGGCGCCCCGCCCGCCGGCCCTTTGGACGGACAGCGCCCGAGAAGGGAGGGGCAGGCAGAGAGCAGTGACCTGGGAACTTTCCCCGTGGAAGACATTCGTTCCTCCGGCGTCTAAGCTCCTCCGGTCCCTGCGTGCTTCCGTCCCAGCCCCCAGCCCCCAGCCCCACCCCACTGTAACCCCCGCGGCTACTTGGCGCGGGGCGCGGCTGCTGCCTCCCACGTAGTCTGCTGGGCTCATGGATACCGCGAACGGCCCAAGGAGCAGCGTCCCCCTTGACTCTCCCCCAAGGAAGTTAGGACATCCTGAGAATTGTCAGGTGTGTGAGGAGGACCGACAGGGACAAGCAAGAAGCTTCAGAAGAGACAAAAGAAAGAGAAAAGCAAAGGAGGTAGCTGGGGGCCCTTGCTAAGAGTGTCGCCCCAGGCTCCGCGTGGCTTCCAGCCCAGATGCCACATAGGGAGACGCCTTTACTAGAGTCTCTCAGGAGGACCAAGGGGACCGGACCAGAGGAGACGTAGGGCCACAGCATCCCATGTCCTTGGCCCGGGCCTCTGATGGGAAGGGGAGGAGGCAAAGGCAAACACCGGAGGGGCTGGGGGAGGTGGAAGGTGGTTCACCCCGCCCCCCACGGAATTGAGTGATTGCTTTGCATGACTTCCCTGGGCCTTGGGTGACAGAAGAGGCTTCTTGTGCCCCTGAGAAGGAGCCTAGAGTCTTTCAGGCAAAGGGGGCCTCCACTCTACCGCTCCCCGTGGGCTGGAGCCCCTGTCTCCAAGCCTGCTTCCCCTGACTTCCCTGTCTCCACGTCCTGCTCTACTCTCAGGTACAGTCTGGAGTAGGCATCACTGGCAGGGAGCTGGGACGTCCTCTGAGCACAGTTTCCTAAAGTAGTGGTGCTTCTTCTCCTGTTTTCTGTATTTGGTTAAAATAACGAGCTGCCCTGATGGTTGTTAAACTACGACGAAAAGATATCAAAGCGAACAGAGTGAAAGACAAGGATACCAACATAGGCGGCTCTTTAGTAGACTTGTTGCCGGCACAGCCAGTGCTGGCGCCCACCCAGGCACCCGCCGGAGGTTAGAACTGAACTCCCCTCGCGTAGGCATTGGCAAGAAATGCCCAAAGCCCTGGAGAGGACTCAGACCCCTGCAGCTAATCCGAGGTGTGAGGGACAGGGAGGGGATGATGGGAATGACCACTGGGTCCCCCCTTCAGTCTCGGTCTGTGACCTGTCCCAGAGTCACAATGAAGAAGCAGGTATAAGATGCAGCCCTTCCTATGTCACCAGTCTCCTGGGAGGACCATGTGGCCCTCAGGCCAAAGCCCTCTATACACTGCAAGTTGCCTCTTGGGTGTTCATGTGGCCATGCATTCACCATAACTGGACACCTCTTCTGGGCCAAGGCGCTGTACTAGTGAAACTGAGGGGTGACTCCGATGAGGTTAGCCAAACTTAGCCTGTCCTGCTTGCTTTTAGTCACTTGCTTTTTGTTATTTTTTTCCATAAAGCTGAAATCCACGCCGCTGAACCCTGTAACTTAGCCTTCACTGGCTACTTTATAGATAGCATTTATCAGTCCCCATGGTAACAGTCGCTTCAGTTGTTTTTCAGGAACTTAGGGCAGCTCCTGTCCAGGTCAAAGCAGTTGAGACCACTGACCCTTCCACTGGGCCTGCACAAATGCCTGAGAGGTAGCCTTTTGACATCGAAGGAACAAAACCTCCACCCTCAGATCATGCTCATGCCACCATTTTCTGAATCTATGCCCTGTGTAACGCCATGAGCCCCAGCTGTGCTTGCGCAGATCACAGGTCACTTCATTTTTGCCTGCTGCCAATCACCTTTAGACCACCCCACCTCCCTAATCCATAAACATCCCTACGGCTTATAATCAGGGAGGTGGATTGGAAACCTATTCTCCCTCCTTCTCGCTTGGCTGCCTTTTCTCTTTTGCAAAACCTCTTGTCTCAGTAATTAGCTTGTCGTGCAAGGGTAGAATGAACCGGAACCTGCTTCCATAACACTAGGATCCAGGGCCATGGTGGAGATTGAGGCACAGCCTCGGAATGAAGGAAAATACTGAATACCACCGTCAGGAAGCAGGCAACTAAACCCAGAATGTGGGAAGTTCTCTGAGTCTTCAATGAATACATGAACAAAGGAGGGAAAGGCTATTAGAGGTGAAAAGTTCGGAGACATAGCTACTAAGAGTAATAGATGGGACTTGTTTGGATCCTGCTTGGAAGGAACCTATTTAAAAGGTGGTTTTGAGACAGTCGGAGAAATGAGAATGTGGAATGTGTATCCCTATTAAGGAACGCTTACGCTTCGCTGTGATTGTGATGGCTCTGTAGTTACTCTTTGAAAAAAGAAGAAAAGAGAGGAAGGAAGGAAGTTGTCTGTTAGAAAAACACATCTCTACTTGGAAGCATTTACTCAAAAATAGATGTTTGGGAGTTACTTTAAAATACTAAATGAAATAAAATACAGTTGACCCTTGAACAACATGGGGTGCCAACCCCCATGCAGTTGAAAATCTGCCTTTGACTCCCCCCAAATGTAAACACTAATAGCCTACTGTTGACCCCTTACAGATGGCAGAAACAGTTAACACATAAACAGAATAGTATCTACATATATTTTATGCAGTCGTGACATACCCAACCTTGTCTAGGCTATGTGGTTCATATGTGAGTTTTTTTGAAATCTTCACAAATGTCCAAAAAATTTTCCAATGTATTTATTGAAAAAAATTCCCGTGTAAGTGGACCCTCGCAGTTCAACGCCGTGCTGCTCAAGGGTTGACTGTAGATGCAGGAGGGAAATAAATGGAACAGAATGAGCACTGATAATGTCAGAACGGGACTGTGGGGATTCATTAGGTCCCGTGTGTGTGTGTATGTGTGTGTTTAAAATTTTCCATAATAAAAATTTTTTGTTGAGAAAAGTATTCTGAGGAGTTTGGGGGACTTCGTGGGATGGGGCGGGCAGACAGACAGTCATCAATGAGTGTAATGGACCATAAAACCAGAGGAGGGAGGCCGCGGACAGGGCTAGGCCAGACTGACAGGGTCAGCTACATGAAGATGGGAGAGACAGCATTCCAGAAGGAGAGGGCCCACCATGTACAAGGAATGAGGCTCCAAAGGGCACACACTGCCCCAGAAGTTTTTACTAAGGTAACTGATTCATCCAGATTTTCTTGGAACTTTCCTGGTTTTAACCCTGAAAGCTCCGTACCTTGGGAAACCCATCGGTGCTGGCAAACCTAGGTGGTCAGGCTCCCACCCCACTGCTTCGTGGAAAGTGGACCGGCCGGCAAGAGGGTGCAGAGGTGAGCTAGAGCCCTGTGAGCTACAGGGCTGGGAATTAGGGCACTGAATGAGAGGCCACGAGCGATGCCAGGCAGTGTCGACACCTGCTTTCAGCCCCTCTGACACCATAAATGCAGCAGCAGCTGCCCGGGGCCTGGCTGGCTTCCCACGCCGCCCCTCTATCCTGCTAGGAAGGAGCCTGCAGGCAACACAGCTTCTGCCCTGGACACTTTCTCCTCTGCCCCGAATCCCCCTAATTTACATTTATACTTACACATGTACATGAATACATGTCTATTATATGAAGACATATATCGTGCATGTTCCTTAAGTGCTTGCTATGAGCATTTTCTCATTTAATCCTCACAAAACCTCTATGATGTAGCAATGTTCATATCCAATTAATAAATGAGGTAATTAAGGCCCAGAGAAGTAACTAAACATAGGGATAGTGGTGTACCTCACATACCTACCTCATAGGGTTGTGTGGGAAATAAGTGAATTGTTTTATATATAAAGTGCTTGGAATAGTGCCTGACGTGGGGGGGTGATGAACAAGGGTTTACCCTGCCTGGTGGTGTCACTGCCACACCCTGCAGATGGTAAGGAAAAGCACAGAAGCCTGAACTTTGGAAAAAAATGAATTATTTGATTATTTGCATTGCAAAATAACTCACCGCAGGGTTCCTTTGCAAGCCAGGCCATTTGGTTTTACAAACGGATTGGATTTGAGCATAAAGTCAGAGGCATCTAAGACAAAGCAAATCCCATGCGCAAAAGCTTTCAAATTCAAGTGCCCCTGGATGCTCATGGCCACCTCACTGCACATTTCCCTGAGCAGAAACGCTCATTTTTGACAGAGGACAGAGGTCCCCACAGCAGCTCAGAGGATGGGCTCACCCTGTAGCTCTCTGCTTCTCCAGTCACTGATCACACAGCAGTCTCTGGAGTCTCCTGTTCGTTGCTCAGGTGAGGAAATCAAGATGCGGGAGAGCGGGGAGTTCCTGCCTGCCTTGGCCTTCAGCCTCCCCGCATCGCTCCCGGGAGAGCCCTCCCTGCAGACCGCAGAGGAAGCTCCCCCATGTACTGCGACCAGTAGCAAGGACCCTCACCCAGCCTGCTGCCCTCAGAAGCAGCAGCTACCCACGTTCTCAGGCTAGGGTGGACAAGGGCAGGGTTTGGTGGGGCTTTCAGAATTGTAAGACTTTGCCGACCTCAGCGTATCCATCGGCATCTTGAGAACTGGCAACTCAACCGCTCACGCCCGGCTTCCCGAAGCACAGTCTGAGGAAGGTTTATAGAGATGGAAGCCCTTTCTTCCCCCGTGCAGTGATCTTCATCATTTTCTTCTCGTCACCATGAGAGCGGACAGCCATGGAAAGCAACAGAGGGGCCAGCATGAATGTGCTGCTTTCAGAGACATGTGGGCCTGGGGCGGGGTGGCTTCTGCTGTGGGCTCCTGGCATTCTGTAACATAGAGCACCCACCTGTAGGCACTGGAAAGTTCCCAGAGGTATCCCTGCCATCCTGGAACCCAGGATGTTTCCTGGGCCCTCTCTAACATCCCAAACAAAGGGAGTTTCCAGATACCATTAAGACTTGCACTGAACAGACCCAGCATAGCCTCGGGGACAGTTGGAAGGTGTAGTCCCCACCTTGGCAACCCATCACCACCACCATCACCACCGCACACCTCCACCAGCCCAGGAAGTCCAGGGCTTCTGACTACTGAGCCCAGGTCAGGAGAAACCGCTCTGCCCAGACATCAACCGAATGTGCGCCTCCCCTGAAACTTGGAGACAGACTGCAGAGAAGCTTCATGAATTTTTCACAACATGCATCTCGTAGTGGCTGAGCAGAGCTGAAAAAGCCACATTCCGAGGGCCTGTGCCAGCAGCTCACAAAGAGTTAACCCATTAGGCCATATCCTGGTGAGCTCATCCCTGCTGGAGCCTGCTCAGTTGCTGGGAGCCGCAGCACACGGACTTCTGGATGTTGTCGGGGTGGCTTTCCCCAAATGGGATGAAGGACTTGAGCAGAAACTCATCGCCGGCTTCCTCCCTGCACGAGCACCGAGTGGCTCCCAGATCCCCCATTCTGCCCTGGGACATCAAGGACAGTAAGTAAGGAGGGAACATTTCCCTCTGCCCTTCCTTCACCTCCCTGAAGGAAGGAGCTCATTTTAACTTTGCTCTAGAGCATGTTGAGTCTTTGAACTGGAGTTGGAGGCGTGAACATCAGGCAGATGGGAGGGGCTGTGTCCTGAGAGGGGTGAAGCCAGCCTGGAGGGGCTGCCCACTGAGGGTCCTGGCAGATGGTGGTGGCAGTGGGGAGGGGACTGCCCCTTGCTGTGCACCAGGGAGAAGGGAATCCACATGCAGAGGGCTGCTTCAGCCCTGCCTGTGTAGCATTCACCCTTGGCAGCCTGTGCGGGATGGGCTGGGCAGGGACCATGCTCCCAAACCTAGGTGGAGGCAGGGGCAGAAACCCTGCACTCTGAAGTGCAAGGCCACCCTCGGGCCCCAGAGTACACGAACTGTCCTCCTGGGCACCCCTCATCAGACCTCAGTGGCAACGATCCCTCCCTCCTGCAGGTGTGGCAGGTGCCCAGGGCAGGTGCCGGGAAAACCAGGTGGAGCACGCTGGCCGGCTCAGGCAGCCTTCATCTCAGACAGGGAACAAGGCGAGTACATGAAACACGGACACAGACACACTCAGTCTGGCAAACGTGCTGAGGTGACCCTGCATCCCGGTAAAGCCAGCCGTGATCACACGCGCATTATCACCCGAGCTAGTTTTCCACTCTGTCGCTGGCCGGGGCCTGGGCACCAGCTGGGAGGCCTGAAGAGGGAGGTGAGTGGCACCCTCCAGGGTGACTATGACCTTTGGGAAACTTCCCTTCCCAGGAGCACAGTGAGCAGGTGACAGAAGGGTGGCCGTGGTGACAGCAGCAGCTTATTCAGAAACTCTCCAGCCTCTACTTTATCAGCCTAGGCTTAGGCTCCCACTCGCCTTATCAGAGGGGTGGACGGCCACCAACTGAATGTCCTGGCGGGGGGAGGACAGTGCAGTGGGAGAATAAGAGACCCTGAGGACGAGCGTTGCGGAGCTGGAGCTGGGTGGGGCACGCGTGGGGACTCCTGGGGGAGTGAGGAGGACCCCCCACTGCTCAGCCACGATGGGTCTTCCTCCAGAATAACAGATGGAGTTACTGCTGCCACCCCCAGCCTGTGCCCACCACCCCCAATCCCCCAGGCTCTGCTTGCTGGCCAGCAGCGTGGTGATGTGTGCCTCTCCCCTCTGCGTTAGGTCCTTGAAAAGCCCAGAATAGCCCGACTCCCATCAGAACTCTCTAGGTGGAGGGGCCTGCGGGAGAGGCTCTTGGGAAGGGCCAGATAACCCCAGGCCGGAGCGCAGCAGCAAGGCAGGGCCTCCTCCATGTGAGATGCCTGATGCCCAATTCAGTCGGAATTTCTGATAAGCAACAAATACGTTTTGGGTATACATATGTCCCACGTAATAATGGGACATTCTTACACTAAAAAAGTAGCCATTGTTGATCTGAAACTCAAATTTAACTGGACACCTCGTAATTTTATTTGCTATGTCTGGCAACCCGATTAATGTTGACCACTTTTCGGCACATTCAAACGAGGACGGCCCCAGGGAGGGGCTGGGCATGAGGGCTGGGGCGGAATGTGCAGAGGTAGGGCAGTGGGATGCTGGGGAGGAAGGTGGTGGAGAAAAGAGGAGGAAAAAAAGGCGGGGGTCCGTCCTCAAGAGGCACAGTGCAAGATATAAAGGACTGGGGTTTGGGGTCAGGCAGCTCTGAGCCTCAGCTCTGTTCTCTGCAAAATGGGAATGATGATGACAATTCCACCCTCACGGAGCTGTGAGGATTAAAAGAGATGCTCCAGCTGCTCCGGCTGTGGGATGACAGTGGTGACTTTGTGGCTGCTCTGCCACAAACCTCACTGCTCGCTGGTCCCTGCTCGGGTGCCCCCACCTTCCCCCCCCTCCCCCCAGCAAACGCAGCAGCTCCACCCAGCAGCCAAGGCGGCCATCGCTGCAGTCCAACTGACTGCCAGTGTCCCAGCTCAGGGTCCCTCCCCGCTCACCCTTCCCCCAGTTGGAAAAGAGAATAAAAACCACCCCAAAGAGGAGCAGGGTAGCCTTGAACCCAGGCTTTGGACCAGACAGGCTGCGAAACTGTCATTCCAATCCTGATGCTCTACTCAGTTGTGAGTAAATCCCTCAAACCTCTCCGGTCCTTGGTTTCCTCACCTGAAGAATGGGGCAATAACTTACCTTCCTCAGAGGAGTGACCTGTCCCGAGGACAGTATGAGGTGCTGCAGATGAAGCACTTAGCGTGGTCCCCACACAGACCCCAGCTTGGTACGTGACAGTTAACTACTGTGTGAAAAGTATCAACCCTCCCCAAGCACATGGCTTCCTTAGCCTTGGAGAAGCAGCTCAGGTCCCTTGGAGACTTATACTAGAACTTGGGGCAGCAGAAGGGTAGGTACCAGGCTTGGCGAGGTGAGCAGTCACTTAGAACCAAGGGCGGGAAGGGGGGCGTCGGGCAGAGAATGCTGCGTTGCCCCCTCACAGCTGTCTCCATCCCAGCACGTTGCTAAGATCAAAGGGGACTGTTTACAAAACCAGATGGGGAGACGTTGAGTGGTGCTTGGCAATGCAGCGCTAGCCAGGTCCTGCCCTTCTACGGCCCCAACCAGACACTGGAAAATAAACAAATTCACAGGGTAAACTCTACTTTGCAAACAGCCTGCAAAGCCCTCTCCTTCCTCTCCTACCCTAACTCCCCTATTTATTTAGCCATTTAACAAATGTTTGCTGAGTCCCAGCCTCCACAGAGTGCTGAGTGACGGCAGGGGGCATAGGAGGCTGAGGAAGACCCAGCCCCAGCCCCTCAAGGTGGACAGAAGGGAAGAAAGAGCTTCCAGTCCTGTACATACCCAGTCATCTGCAGGGAATTCACTTATTTCACTTACAACCACTGTTCCCATTAAGTGGTACATTTCAGACACTCGGGAACTTATTAAAGCAGCGGTCCCCAACCTTTCTGGCACCAGGGACCAGTTTCATGGAAGACAATTTTTCCAGACTGGGCAGGGGTCGGGGATGATTTGGGAATGATTCAGGTGCATTACATTTATTGTGCACTTTATTTCTATTATTATTACGTTGTAATATATAATGAAATAATCATACAACTCACCATAATGCAGAATCAGTGGGAACCCTGAGCTTGTTTTCCTGAAACTAGACGGTCCCATGTGGGGATGATGGGACAGTGACAGATCTGACAGGAGGTGGAGCTCAGGTGAGCGGTGGAAATGGGGAGTGGCTGTAAACACAGATGAAGCTTTGCTCACTCACCTGCGGCTCACCTGCGGTCCATGGCCTGGGGGTTGGGGACCACAGTCTTAAAGGGAAAGGTATGTGGCTCCTTATCTCAGGCACTCGTTGTTGTTCCCCAGCTTGCATACCTTCTCCACCAAACCATATCTTGGGGGACACACACAGGAGTGTATGAGAAAAAGCCAAACATTTTCTAGCCAGTTCTCTCCCCTCTCTTTGGAGACATCTTTTCCCTGCATTTGTCAGAGACACCACTGACAGAGCAAATGTGTGTGCTGCGAGCTCCTCTCGGAAGAAGGGACATTGTCTTAGCCATGTTTGCAACTCAGTGTCTAGCAAAGGGCCTGCCGTGTAGGAGTTGCTCTGAAAGTGTTTAGTGTGATGTTGGTGAGCACTGTTTGCTGTCTAACAGGCTGGGGATAGAAAATAAACAGCCAGATGCTAAAAACATACGTGTAGGCAGAGGCTCCAAATATGGAACAGAGACACACGGCGGTTACATAGACTAGTTCTAACAGCATTAAGAGACAGTCCTATTGGTACCTTGCTTCTGGACACGTTCGTTTGACCAACCAAACCCAGTCTTTGCTCAGTCCAGGGGCTCCCAGTTCCTCAAAGGCTGGGTTTTCCTTCAAAAGATGGTATCTTCCCAGAAACAGGGTGACATTTTCGTTCTTGTTCTTTCTCTGTCTCTATCTCCTGCTCTCAATTCCTGATGTCTTTGAGAAACATCTTCTCTTCCTTTCGGGACCTTCTCTTCCTTACATCGGTTATACAGTCTCTTCTGCAGAGCCAGGTGACCCCTCCCCTCCCAGACTTCCCATTCCTGGGGTCACTTCTCCTGTTTGCCCTTTCTGGAATAATGTGTCTCTTGCCCTCACTCTACTCTGGATCTCTGTGTTCTACTACATGACATCAGCCATGACCAACTGTCTTCCATTCCTGGTCAGTCTCTACCTCCACCTGCCCCTCACCCTGGCCCAGTCAATTATTAGTAAGACTTTCATAGTTGGTTTCTGTTGGAGGGGTAATTTACACATGGTGAAATGCACACATCTTAGTGCACCATATTGACTGATGGATCCCGCATGTAACCCACACCCATATCTCCCCCTGGAACATTTCCATCTGCCCCAGAACATTCCCTCATGTGTCTTCCACGTGGTTCCTCTGCAGCCCCACAACCACTGTTCTGAGCTTTGTCACCTTAACTAGCCCTTAGTTGGCTCTAGAATGTCATATAAATGGAAACATACAGTATACATAGACTTCTATATCTGATTTCTCTCACCTGGCATGTCTGTGAGACTCATCCACGCTGTCGCTATCGTGTGTATCAGAAGTTAGCTCCTTTTCATTGCTGAGTAGTATCCCTTTGTGTGGATATGCAACCATTTATCCTTCCTTCTGCTGATGGGCATTTGGGTTGCTTTTTTTGGGAGGGGGGTGGCTATTAGGAATAAAACTTCTATGAATATCCTTAAACAAGCCTTTTTGTGGACATACTTTCTCATTTCTCTTGTATAAATAAATATTTAAGAGTGGAATTGCTGGATCAAAGGGTGGGTGTGTATTTAACTTCATAAGAAGCTACCCATTTTGAATTCCTATCAGCAATGCACGAGAGCTCTTGTTCCGCATTCTCACTAACTCATGGTATTGTGAGATTTTAAATTTTGGGCCTTTTTAGTAAATGTGTGGTAATATTTCACTGTGGTTTTAATTTGCATTTTCCTGTTAAGTGTCAATGTCAAGCACTTTTTCATGGGCTCCTTGTTCATCTGTTATCTTGTCATGGGTCTGTGTAAATATTTTGCCCATTTTTTAACTTTGCTGTTTGTCACTTAATTAATCAGATGTAGCATTGACAGATACATATTTTGTGAGTATTTCCTGCCAGTCCAGAGCTTGCCTAGTCATTCCCTTCTCAGTGTCTTTTAATGAGAAGACATTTTAAATTTTGATGAAATATAAGTTATTGATTTTTTTTCTTTCTCTATCCTGTCTAACAAATCTTTGCTTGCCTTCCAGTCACAAAGATATTCTCCTATGTTTTCCCCAAAATCTTTTCAGTTTTAGCTTTTTTACATTTAGTTTAGGTCCATAATTCATTCAGAATTAATTTTTGTTGATAGTGTAATGTAAGATCATTTCATTTTTTTTTTCATATGAATACCCAGTTATTCCAGCACCATTTGTTGAAAGGATTTTCCTTTTCCCATTAAATTTCCTTGAGGCATTTGTGGAAATTCAGTTGTCCTCCATGTTTTTTCCACCCTGCTTCCTTTCCTTTTCTTGTCTTGTGTCTCTGTCCCTACCTCATGTCCATTTAAGCCATGAATATACTCTTCCTTCAAACCAGGAAATGAGGCCCAAGTTACACAGCCAGGTGTTACCACTGCAGGTTCTGGGCATCTCAGGTGGACCCTCGACCCTCTCACATCCAGGCCAAGGACAAGAGAGTTGGGAGTCCCCTTTGCCCAGGCCCTGCTGCTGGAGCAATTTCTGCTGCTGGCTCCAGGAGGGCCAGCATCCCTTCAGAGTCCAGTGCATCTAGGGTTGAGGGAGGCTTGGACTCTCTAGAGGAGCCTAAGAAGTCCCCATCTAACAGAGGATTTTTAGGGTTCAGTCCTTCAAAAATCAACTCTTCCCACCTTTCCTCACAATTCTGACATCCTTGAACAATGCCCCAGACACGAGCACCTCTGGCCATGTATCCTCTCATACCACACATGTATCAAGGGGTGGGGAACCTACGGCATTGGGGCCACATGTGGCCTCTGGATCCTTCAGTGCAGCCTTTTGACTGAATCCAAATTTTACAGAACAAATCCACCAAAAGACAGAGACTAGCAAAAAGGGTGTGACTGCCCCTTTATTCCTTGTGAAATGTAGGGATTTGTCTGGAGGCGAGAAAATTCATTTATCCAAATGAGTCAGAGCCCCAGAGCAGGTGGGAGGCACCTGCTACCTGCAGCCACATCTCTGCCATTCTGCACCTGGGAGGGGGGTCAAGATGACCCCTTGTGTTGATTTCCACAGCGGAGAAATTGCAAGTTGATTTGAAAGCCAATGGCAACTCTCTTACCTCTTTGTCTGATAGAGATATTAAAAAAGCAGCTGATTTCCATACACAGAGGCAATTATAATGTTAACTCTCATTCCATGTTGCAGTAATGGCTGATCTTCTAAGGAATGAGCCCAGAGATCCTTGTGGAATCTTCTTTAAGAACAACAGTCTGTCTGTTGAGCATATCTGTTTCCAAGGCAAAGGAAGGAATCTTTTCTTAGTGATGTCAGAGGCTCTTGGGATTTTCCCAAGATGCTCCTGTACCGTTGACCCTACTGCTCCCTCCTCCAATGCCTTTCCTCCGTGCTCTCTGGACCCCAAAGTCCTTCACAAACCCATCCCCCCACATCCCCAACCTCTCTATGATCATTTATTCTTCCTTTGACTTGAATTGAATCTGGGACTCGGTCCTAACAACACAGTCTCTGTCACCGATGCCCATTCCCCCAGAGCCTTTCCAGGAAGATGCCACTCAGTCTTCCCTCTGCGAACCCCAGCTCCGTCCTCCTGGCTCCCCGATGCTCCTCCGCTCTCATGGAAAGACCTCTGCTCCTTTGGGAGCTCTGGGAGGTCCCTGTGTAGGTTTTCCAGATTTGGCAAATAAAAGGAGAGGCCATCCACTTACATCTGAGTTTTAAAAAATACATTCCCTTCTTATTTAAAAAAAAATTGAGTTTCAGAAAAACAATAAATACTTTTTTAGCGTAAGTACCCCATACAGTATTCCAGAAATACTTGTACTAAAAAAATTACTTGTTGTTTATCTCAAATTCGAATTGAACTGCGTGTCCTTTATTTTATCTGGCAACACTATCCCTATTCCACTTATCTCTGTTAATTGGGACAAACCAGCTAAACCCTAATTTTTTTTTTAAAAGACTTTGCACTTGTGCTCACAGTCTTCCTTCTAACCCAGTACTGCCATTTCCACCTCCCTGCCTAATCAACCCTCAACCTGTGCACTTCCTCCAGTCTCTATTGCTACAACCAAACACCAGGCCACCCTTGCCTCTCACCTGAACTGCTGCGACAGCCTCTGAACTGCTCTCTACGTTCTCGGGTCGTGGCTTCCCTTATCCACTCTCCCTCCTGCAGCTGAGTGATTTACCTAATATGAAAATCAATCGCATAGCTCCTCTTACTGAAACCCTTCAGTGCTTTGCTCTTTCCCACTGTTCAGTGCGACACGCAGTACTCTGTATCACAGGTCGGCAAACTCTTTCTGTAAAGGACCCTGTAGTGAATATTTGAAGCTTTGCTGGCCGTAGGGTCTCTGTTGAAACTGCAGAAACTATAGTGCAAAGGCAGCTATTGATAATACATAAACAAAGGAGTTTAGCCGTGTCCCCCCAAAAAACTTTATTTAGGATACAAAATTTAAATTTTGTATAATTTTAATGTATTGAAAAACATTATTCTTCTTTGGAATTTTTGCAACCATTTAAAATTTTTTTTAAAAAATCCGTTCTTGGCTTGCAGGCTGTACAAATACAGGTGGTGGGCTGTGTGACCTGGCTCCTTCCTCCACTCGGGGTCACTTCTCCTGTTTGCCCTTTCTGGAATAATGTGTCTCTTGCCCTCACTCTACTCTGGATCTCTGTGTTCTACTACATGACATCAGCCATGACCAACTGTCTTCCATTCCTGGTCAGTCTCTACCTCCACCTGCCCCTCACCCCGGCCCAGGCAATTATTAGTAAGACTTTCATAGTTGGTTTCTGTTGGAGGGGTAATTTACACATGGTGAAATGCACACATCTTAGTGCACCATATTGACTGATGGATCCCGCATGTAACCCACACCCATATCTCCCCCTGGAACATTTCCATCTGCCCCAGAACATTCCCTCATGTGTCTTCCACGTGGTTCCTCTGCAGCCCCACAACCACTGTTCTGAGCTTTGTCACCTTAACTAGCCCTTAGTTGGCTCTAGAATGTCATATAAATGGAAACATACAGTATACATAGACTTCTATATCTGATTTCTCTCACCTGGCATGTCTGTGAGACTCATCCACGCTGTCGCTATCGTGTGTATCAGAAGTTAGCTCCTTTTCATTGCTGAGTAGTATCCCTTTGTGTGGATATGCAACCATTTATCCTTCCTTCTGCTGATGGGCATTTGGGTTGCTTTTTTTGGGAGGGGGGTGGCTATTAGGAATAAAACTTCTATGAATATCCTTAAACAAGCCTTTTTGTGGACATACTTTCTCATTTCTCTTGTATAAATAAATATTTAAGAGTGGAATTGCTGGATCAAAGGGTGGGTGTGTATTTAACTTCATAAGAAGCTACCCATTTTGAATTCCTATCAGCAATGCACGAGAGCTCTTGTTCCGCATTCTCACTAACTCATGGTATTGTGAGATTTTAAATTTTGGGCCTTTTTAGTAAATGTGTGGTAATATTTCACTGTGGTTTTAATTTGCATTTTCCTGTTAAGTGTCAATGTCAAGCACTTTTTCATGGGCTCCTTGTTCATCTGTTATCTTGTCATGGGTCTGTGTAAATATTTTGCCCATTTTTTAACTTTGCTGTTTGTCACTTAATTAATCAGATGTAGCATTGACAGATACATATTTTGTGAGTATTTCCTGCCAGTCCAGAGCTTGCCTAGTCATTCCCTTCTCAGTGTCTTTTAATGAGAAGACATTTTAAATTTTGATGAAATATAAGTTATTGATTTTTTTTCTTTCTCTATCCTGTCTAACAAATCTTTGCTTGCCTTCCAGTCACAAAGATATTCTCCTATGTTTTCCCCAAAATCTTTTCAGTTTTAGCTTTTTTACATTTAGTTTAGGTCCATAATTCATTCAGAATTAATTTTTGTTGATAGTGTAATGTAAGATCATTTCATTTTTTTTTTCATATGAATACCCAGTTATTCCAGCACCATTTGTTGAAAGGATTTTCCTTTTCCCATTAAATTTCCTTGAGGCATTTGTGGAAATTCAGTTGTCCTCCATGTTTTTTCCACCCTGCTTCCTTTCCTTTTCTTGTCTTGTGTCTCTGTCCCTACCTCATGTCCATTTAAGCCATGAATATACTCTTCCTTCAAACCAGGAAATGAGGCCCAAGTTACACAGCCAGGTGTTACCATTGCAGGTTCTGGGCATCTCAGGTGGACCCTCGACCCTCTCACATCCAGGCCAAGGACAAGAGAGTTGGGAGTCCCCTTTGCCCAGGCCCTGCTGCTGGAGCAATTTCTGCTGCTGGCTCCAGGAGGGCCAGCATCCCTTCAGAGTCCAGTGCATCTAGGGTTGAGGGAGGCTTGGACTCTCTAGAGGAGCCTAAGAAGTCCCCATCTAACAGAGGATTTTTAGGGTTCAGTCCTTCAAAAATCAACTCTTCCCACCTTTCCTCACAATTCTGACATCCTTGAACAATGCCCCAGACACGAGCACCTCTGGCCATGTATCCTCTCATACCACACATGTATCAAGGGGTGGGGAACCTACGGCATTGGGGCCACATGTGGCCTCTGGATCCTTCAGTGCAGCCTTTTGACTGAATCCAAATTTTACAGAACAAATCCACCAAAAGACAGAGACTAGCAAAAAGGGTGTGACTGCCCCTTTATTCCTTGTGAAATGTAGGGATTTGTCTGGAGGCGAGAAAATTCATTTATCCAAATGAGTCAGAGCCCCAGAGCAGGTGGGAGGCACCTGCTACCTGCAGCCACATCTCTGCCATTCTGCACCTGGGAGGGGGGGTCAAGATGACCCCTTGTGTTGATTTCCACAGCGGAGAAATTGCAAGTTGATTTGAAAGCCAATGGCAACTCTCTTACCTCTTTGTCTGATAGAGATATTAAAAAAGCAGCTGATTTCCAGACACAGAGGCAATTATAATGTTAACTCTCATTCCATGTTGCAGTAATGGCTGATCTTCTAAGGAATGAGCCCAGAGATCCTTGTGGAATCTTCTTTAAGAACAACAGTCTGTCTGTTGAGCATATCTGTTTCCAAGGCAAAGGAAGGAATCTTTTCTTAGTGATGTCAGAGGCTCTTGGGATTTTCCCAAGATGCTCCTGTACCGTTGACCCTACTGCTCCCTCCTCCAATGCCTTTCCTCCGTGCTCTCTGGACCCAAAGTCCTTCACAAACCCATCCCCCCACATCCCCAACCTCTCTATGATCATTTATTCTTCCTTTGACTTGAATTGAATCTGGGACTCGGTCCTAACAACACAGTCTCTGTCACCGATGCCCATTCCCCCAGAGCCTTTCCAGGAAGATGCCACTCAGTCTTCCCTCCGCGAACCCCAGCTCCGTCCTCCTGGCTCCCCGATGCTCCTCCGCTCTCATGGAAAGACCTCTGCTCCTTTGGGAGCTCTGGGAGGTCCCTGTGTAGGTTTTCCAGATTTGGCAAATAAAAGGAGAGGCCATCCACTTACATCTGAGTTTTAAAAAATACATTCCCTTCTTATTTAAAAAAAAATTGAGTTTCAGAAAAACAATAAATACTTTTTTAGCGTAAGTACCCCATACAGTATTCCAGAAATACTTGTACTAAAAAAATTACTTGTTGTTTATCTCAAATTCGAATTGAACTGCGTGTCCTTTATTTTATCTGGCAACACTATCCCTATTCCACTTATCTCTGTTAATTGGGACAAACCAGCTAAACCCTAATTTTTTTTTTAAAAGACTTTGCACTTGTGCTCACAGTCTTCCTTCTAACCCAGTACTGCCATTTCCACCTCCCTGCCTAATCAACCCTCAACCTGTGCACTTCCTCCAGTCTCTATTGCTACAACCAAACACCAGGCCACCCTTGCCTCTCACCTGAACTGCTGCGACAGCCTCTGAACTGCTCTCTACGTTCTCGGGTCGTGGCTTCCCTTATCCACTCTCCCTCCTGCAGCTGAGTGATTTACCTAATATGAAAATCAATCGCATAGCTCCTCTTACTGAAACCCTTCAGTGCTTTGCTCTTTCCCACTGTTCAGTGCGACACGCAGTACTCTGTATCACAGGTCGGCAAACTCTTTCTGTAAAGGACCCTGTAGTGAATATTTGAAGCTTTGCTGGCCATAGGGTCTCTGTTGAAACTGCAGAAACTATAGTGCAAAGGCAGCTATTGATAATACATAAACAAAGGAGTTTAGCCGTGTCCCCCCAAAAAACTTTATTTAGGATACAAAATTTAAATTTTGTATAATTTTAATGTATTGAAAAACATTATTCTTCTTTGGAATTTTTGCAACCATTTAAAATTTTTTTTAAAAAATCCGTTCTTGGCTTGCAGGCTGTACAAATACAGGTGGTGGGCTGTGTGACCTGGCTCCTGCCTCCATTCCTGCCTTGCATTTCAACACCCCCCTCCCTGGACACTCAACAAGCAAAGCACTCTACTCTGCAGCAAAATCGAATTCCTTAGAGTGTCCCTGAGAGGTCACACTTGCGTGTCTGTCTGTCTAGAAGTCTCTCCCTCATCAACCCTTACCTAACTTCTGCTAATCCTTCGGTTTTTCTCTAAGAAGTCAGTTCTTCCGGGAGGTTTACCAAGAGGCTTACCAAGACTGGGTTCGTGTGCTTCTGTAGTGTCCTGTGCTTGGCCTTATTGCAGCATTCATTGCATTATACAAGAAATGCCTATTTCCCCATGGTCTGACTCGCTTGCCTGTGAGCTCCAGAGATCTGCAATGTGTCATCTCGTCCTCTTCACTTTAGCATATGCAATGTTCAGCTTCCTGTTTGGCATATAAAAGGCCCTGAATAAATATTTTCAGTTAAAAAAAATCAACTAAAATTATAACACAATAGAAAAAGAATCCACCAAAATGGGAGGTAGAAACCAATTTTGCTATGAACACCCCTTTGAAATGAAAGATAATGAAAAGAGTTTGCCTTTTCATTATCTCAGCACTACGGGTATATGCAGCGGATTTGACCTTAAAGGCCAGGAACCACCTCGGGAAAGCCAGGCTAGAGGAGGGAAGGCGACAGATCTCCAGGGGTGAATCTGTCTGTGGGGAAGGGAGAAGGAAAAGGCATCGCGGTTCACACTAAGACTTACCAAGTCCATGGTCAAACTTCCCTAATTGTTCCAAATGTCTTTGTACAACTGTTTTTTTTTTTTTTTCTAAGCAGAATCCAAAGAAAGGAACATGTTGCATTTAGTTATATTTTTTAATCCTCTTTGCTTAAGCATTTTATTGCCATAAAATGTACACACAGTAAAGTGGTCACATCACAAGTGTGCCACTCCTCTGGTACACACCCTCGCAACCAGCTGCCAGGTTAAGAATGAGAACATTGCCAGCACCCCAGACGTCCCCACTGTGTCCCCTTCTACCCACTCCCCCCACCAAAGGTAGCCACTGTCCTGACCTCTCCCGGCACAGGCCGTTTTACATGGTTTTGAATTTTATGTAAATGGGACCACATGGCATGTATTCTTTTTCTGTCTGACTTCTGGAGGTGTCAGGTTTGCGAGGGTCTCATGTGGCGTCTCCTTCTAGCTTCAGCACAGTCCCAGACAAGCCTGCTTCTTAGCGACAGCTGCGGCCGGCTCAGCCCTGGCTGTGTGCTAGAAATAAGTCTCCGTCCAGAAAATTAGCCTTCTGACAATCCAAACTTGACGTCTAGGGGAAAAGAACGCACCCGCCCTTCTCAAATTGCTGTCCTGAAGGCCAGCGGACATTCAAATCTGTGGTCAGTGCAAGATGTCCTGTGACTCCAGCCTTCCTGGCTCTTCCCAGACACAGCTCTCAGGCCCCCTGTCCTCGTCCGCCTCTGGGTGCCAGGACCTTAAAGGAAGCCGAGTGTGTTCATTGTATTCATTTTGTAGGGCTGCAGAGACAAAGGCCCACAAACTTAGTGAATTAGAACAACAGAAGTTCACTCTCTCACATTTGTAGAGGCCAGAAGTCCAAAGCCAAGGTGTCAGCAGGGGGCGGTTCCTTCCGGAGGCTCTGAGGGAGAATATATTTCATGCTGTTCCCCCAGACTGCAGCGGCTGCCGGCAACGCCCGGCGTGGCTTGGCTTGTGAAAGCTTCTCTTCACTCTTTTCCCCTCTGCACACAGCCTTACCCTCTGTGTGCCAAAGTCCCCTCTCTCTTCTCTTCTAAGGATACCAGCCACTGAGTTTAGGACCTACCCGAATTCAGGACGTTCTTATCTCAAGATCCTTACCTTAGTTGTATCTGCAATGATCCTTATTCCAAGGAAGGTCACTTTCTGCAGTTCAGGGGAAGAGAACTGCTTCTCTTTCAGCCTCTGCCTACAAATGCAGCCCTGCCTGCCCATCCTTCCTTCCAAGTAAGTCAAATAAATTAATGGTCCCCGTTCTTTGGGATTTCATGGACCATTGCAATTTAGATAGACAGATAGATAGACAGACAGCTACATAGAGTGGCCAGCTTTTTTCTTGGCAAGTACAAATATTAACACAACCAATGATCCTCTTCCATTGTGATCATTTCATAAAACGAAGAAGATGCCAACACTAAAAAAGAAGGAAGGATCTAATCTCAGAATAAAAGATAGTCCTTATAAACTGAATAAACATAACAATATGAAAACATACAACAGGATTCTTATTTCTCACATTGTGGATCAATGTTCGGGAATTATGAATCTAAGTCATTTCGTATTCAATGAGAAGTTACTTTACTGCAGGAGGAAGCCCCAAAGTGAAAAATTCAAGATTCTCGTAGTTGAAGGACCCTCAGGACTCATCCGGACCAGCGTGGTATAGTGCAAGGAGTGAGGCCAACGATCTTGGCCTGAATCCCAGCACAGCCGCATGTGAAGTTGGCAGTGGGAGGGGCCAGGGGCAGGAGGCATAGCTGGCCGAGCTCCTAAATCTCCCTGGCCCTCAGTCTCTGCCCTTGCAAAGTGAGACTAAACTAATGACCTCCTCTCAGGGCCAAAGAGACGGTGTTAGGTGTTTCCAGCAAGGCCCAACGAGTTCCACCTCCCTCTCCCAGAATCCGGGAGCCCATTGTCCCTGGCAGTGGTCCCGGCCTCTGCTTGCACACTTCCTGTCCATGAAGCCCCTCACTCCCTGGTGGCAGCTCTCGGGAGCAGGCCCTGCCCTGCCGAGCCCCTGCCCTCTTCTCTGGCACCTCTGAGAACTGCTGCGTTTCAATTCCTCCATCACAGCCTTCCCAACATCAGAAAACAGCAATCGGTCTGCCCTGGGTCTTCGCTGCAGCAGGAAATGGCTGCCCAGAAAAAAATCCCGCTAAAGATGATCAAACATCCTCATATGAAACCAGGTTGTAGTAACCAAAGGAAGGATTTATAACACACTTTATGATCTCCTCCCTACCCTAAGTCCACAGGGGGAAAAATAACTTTTTTTTTTTTTTTTTGAGACAGGGTCTCGCTCTGTCACCTCAGCTAGAGTGCAGTGGCATCATCGTAGCTTACTGCAATCTCAGAATTCCTAGGCTCAAGGGATCCTCCTTCCTCAGCCTCCCGAGTAGCTGGGACTACAGGCACCTGCTACCACACCCAGATAATTTTGGGTTTTTGTTTTGTTTTGTTTTGTAGAAACAGGGTCTCGCTATGTTGCTCAGGCTGGTCTCCAACTCCTGGCCTCAAGGGATTGTCCTGCTTCCACCTCCCAAAAGTGCTGGGATTATAAGCTTGGGCCACCACACCTGGCCAGGATCACTTCTTAAATGACCATTTATCTTATGCAAACATACCACAGGGTCCAAAGGGAAGCAAACACTGGCTGCCTATGGCTACAAAAGCACATCATAATATTTTTCAGAGAGTTTAGAAGCAGAGATCCAAATACCCTCTCTACATGAGCGTATATGAATGTGAATATCTAAATTCTGAAGACACCGGTTATTTTACAATTCCTATTTCCTCCCCATCAAAGAGGAGGCATCTGTAACTGCTTGTTCTAGAGAGTACAATCACTCTGCAGCGGTTCTGGCCTGAGTGGGGAGGGCTGGAGGAGGGAGGGTTGGAGGGATCGAGCTGAAATTAACACTGTAGGAAGTGTTGAGCTGAAATTAACACTGTAGGAAGTGTTGAAGGAGAACACATTCTATGGAGGACACTTCTCTGTGTAGACATGCCTTGGTCAACAGGAAGGGGGAAGTTCCAGAGCACCGGGGCTTGGGAAGCGCGAGCTCCAGACACCATCTTCTTCATCCCAAGCTGTCTTTTACTCCAAGCCGGTAATATGGTTTCCAAAAAGGCACCCCACCCCCTCCACATCTGGGTCTGACTCTAGCCCTCCAGCGAGCGTCCTGTGTGGGGTGGGGAGGGAGTTTTATTGAGACTGGGATGAATAGCCCACCTTCCCTGATAAAATTGTTGTGTAAAGAACTCCCTCGCATCCCACTCACAAACAGGGCTATTTGTAAATGCTGATGTGAGTGGGGCATGAGGTAGCCTGGAAACATGAAAAAAGAAGCCCAGGATACCTGGAGAGGGAAGAAGGCAGAAGCCAGGGACCGAAGGTGGGCAGAAGGTGGGCGATTGGAGGAGGGAGAGCAAGCAGAGGCTTGGGAGAGCGCTGCGTGAGGAGAGTTATCCAGGACAGAGGAGAGCGGGAGAACCAGGGGACTCAAGATGCAGGAGGAGAGAGCTTGGGCCCCGAGAGCGAGAGCAGTGGCCACCTGAGTCCACTGCAGGGGAGGCAGCAGGCTCCTGCCAGCAGAGCGGGCCCATGTGAGTGGGGGGGGTCCTGAGTTTGACCAGTGGAAGGAAGAGGAAGGGAGGAAAGAGGGAGGGTAGCTGTTCATTGACTCACTCATTTAATTAAACATATACAGAATCTTTTGGGTACAAAGCACTGCACTAGACACTTTGGAGACAACTCAGCGATGAACCAGGGCGGTGACTTGGTGAACACCTTCCGGGCAGGGGGCCTGGGCTCTCTTGGCCTCCCCTTCCTCTCAGACAAAACCCATCCTCAGCAAAGTGTCTAACACCAATCATTTATGCTTTATTACCTTACTGTAAATGCATGGACATTTGCACTTGAACTCACACAATTACGGAATGGAAGACTCTAGCACCACATTAAATGAATCTGAGAAAGCACTGTCCTGGTGGAGACGCATTTGGTGGGCAAGCAGTTCATCTCCAAATTTCTGAAATTGCTCCACACGGGTGACCACCTGTGTCCCTTCCCAGGAGATGAGGGAGCCCCAGTGACTGAGAGGTTTGTAGATGGGCCCTAGATGAGACATTGGCGTAGGCAGTTGAGCAAGACTCCACCCCTTTACCGGGCTACGAATGGGAAGGTGGAAATCCGCCTTGATGTAATTAACAAGGAGGGTGGGGAAAGGTGGTATTTGGGTCTTTGAAAGTCACACTCTGAACCTGAGTCGCCACTATCCCATGCTGGCAGAGCACGTGAAATGCCAGGCTACACTAAATGGTCTTCGCCAGCCTACACCTGGCCCAGCAGGAGCACACTGGGTACAAATCCCCGCTGTGGCAGTGCCTTACCCTGTGATCTTAAGTAAGTCACTTCACCTCTCTGAGTCTTCACTGCCTCATCTGTAAAATAAGACTAATGCTTAATTCACAAGGTTATTGCGCAGTTTCAATTTGATAAAGGAGTGTTTGATGTAGTGCCCGACACAGCACAAACACACACACACACACACACTCGTGGGCAAATATTTATACATAAAGTATCACTCTTCTAACAGGCAAATGACACCATTTAGAGAGAGCTTGCCACACGCTAGGCATTTCTTCCAGTGCATTATATGCCTTAACTCATTTAACCCTTTTGGAAATCCTTGTGAGAGAAGTAGTATATTATCCTATTTTATAGATAAGAAAACTGAGGCACAGAGAGGTTAAGTAACTCCCTCAAGATCACACAGCTAGAAAGTGGTTGTGTCTGAAAATAAGATGCCGTTCAATAGACTGCACCTTTTGTTTGTTTGTTTGTTTGTTTTTAAAATGGCATTACCATTTCCTGTTTTAAATATTAAAAGAAAATTGTTTAAAATAATATAATATTTATCTCTCACAAGAAAAAATACCAGCTTGGGTGGTTTCTTATTTACGTGGATTTCATTTGATTTTCCTTTTGGCTTCAGCACGTAAATGCTGTTTCCCCTCAGCGAGAGCTGGGCTAGGGGTGGATGCTGAGTGCAGAAAGGGTGTGTGGGGTCCCTCGGCTTCACTGTTGTTTCTAACTGTTGTCAGTACCAGGTACCCGGTGCTGAGGAGCTGTGATGATGGAGGCTCTCCCCAAAGCCCTGGAGGTCGATGAGAGGTGTCCAGAAGCCAAGGACCTGCTGCCCAGCCAGACTGCCAGCTCCCTGTGCATCAGCTCCCGAAGTGAGTCTGTATGGACCACCACCCCCAGGAGTAACTGGGAAATCTACCGCAAGCCCATCGTCATCATGTCTGTGGGTGGCGCCATCCTGCTCTTCGGCGTGGTCATCACCTGCTTGGCCTACACCTTGAACTTAGGCAAGAAGAGCCTGGAGGCCCTCAAGATGACCGGGCCTGCGTTCCTGTCCCTGGGACTCATGATGCTGGTGTGTGGGCTGGTATGGGTGCCCATCATCAAAAAGAAACAGAAGCAGAGACAGAAGTCAAGTTTCTTCCAGAGCCTCAAGTCCTTCTTCCTGAATCGCTGATGGTGGTTTCCCTGCCACCCTGCCACCTTGATCAGGAAAAGAAGATCTGATGACCAACATCCAACATCCCCATTTCCTCCGTGGGGTGCCATAAAACTGATCCAGGCAAACTGTCACCTGGCCCTGCGGGAAAAATAGGGCACAGCGCTGCACCCTACACGGGAACGTTGCTGGATGTATCTCACTTGGTCTCTCTGTTATTACTGAGGCTTCATTGGATCCTGGCTGCAGCCATCCCTCCTGCCTTTTGCATCCCAGCTCCTGCATCACTCATCTAACTCTCCACCAAGTGCAGTGCATGCTGGGAAATTCCTTGGGGGTGGGCTCTGCCCCAAGGAGAACCTCACGTTCACATATCTGAGTGCCTGAGCTGAATTCCTCATTCGCATTCTTCTGGAACCAAAACTGACCCATAGACGTCCTTTACAGAGAAGGGAGAGAAGGCTGAGTTCTGACCCACTGGGTTTGACAGCCCCAGGTCCCTTGGTGGGTGACACACTGACTTGCATTTCAAGAGACCAGACACATCACAAGTATCAAACATTCCAAAGACTGAACAGTAAAGGGAGACCCGGGAACAACACTCTCCAGGACGGCACATGCCCCTGGACATGGCTCTAGGAGTTAGCCCATCGAGGAGGTTTAATTCCCAATCATATAATATTTATGCCAGAGGCAGTGGGGTAGGCTAGGGGGTGTCACGGTTTACCCTTGACCTCCTAACCCCTTCTCATTGACTGCTTCCATCTCTGAACTTGGCGATTAGCCAAGGACAAATGCATGCTGCCCTAACTCCTTCTTTCCTCCCACCCTGCCTCCACCCCAAGTCTAGAACAGCAAGACGGAAAACTACGCAGGGATTCTGTGAGATGTTCTCCCCTTCACCTCCATCAAGAGCAACACTGAGAGGACCAAATTCCACATCCTAATGATCAATAGGTTTCTGGAGATGGAATTCACTTTAGAAAATCCCAACTTCTGTTATCCCTGTCCCCATTCACCAAACAAGCCAATATTGATTGAGTGCCCTGCTCCAGGCCAGGCCCTGGGTTGGGAGTGTCCTCCTGTCATCTTGCTTTCCCAAAGCGAGACACAGCCCAGCCTCTGCGAATTGGAATACCCTGTTCTGAGTTCTTGATGGGGGAGATGTGGGTTTTGAGGGGGGACACAGGAGGTGGCTACCCCAGACTTGGGAGAGGAGAGAGAGAGCCCCGGAGGCCATGACATCTAAGCTGAGGACAAAAGGAAAAGCTGAGAGTTAGCAAAGGGGAAAGGAAGAGCATTGGAGGCAGCAGGAACAAATCTTGGGGGTGTCGCAAGTGCCATGTCACTAGTTGTAGTTCTAGTGCCTCAGTGAAAGAGTTTGCAGATCATTTTCCTTTCTTCTGACATGAATGCAAATTTGAAGTCGGCCCTATGATGTCACTCTTGCAGTCCTTGATCTTTCTTAGATGGTGAGTCAAGGGGGTGCACTCCTAGCTGGCTGTCTGGGAGCCCGCACTCCCTGCACCCCATTCCCTCTGCCCGAGAGCCTATAGTCTGGGCACAGCTTTGGAGGAGGGCCCATGTGACTGCTAGTCCCATGGATGTCTTAGTGAAAGGAAGTTTGGGAACAACCATGACTCTAGAAGGAGCCCAAGTTCTGGGCTTATTTTGCAGAGTCCAGCTCTACCTGCCTCCATTCTCTGCCCCCTCAAGATAGTTTCTCAGCGGAGAAAAATGAGGAAAGATGTCCAAGCATCATTCATCCTACTGGGAGTGTGGGTAGGAAACATTCTGGTGTCACACTGAGGCAGGACACTTGGAGGCTTTTGCCAAAGCCATCGCCCCATGGAAGCCTGAGTTGTGGATGCGCCTGGTCTGTGAATGCAGCCCAGGTCAGACGCCACGTTTCTGCTGTGAAGCGTCACCTGCAGAGACTCCTCTCATGTCTGTGGATCAGAGAACAGGGCCAGCATCCACGTTTTAGGCTCACTAGATTGTTTTATGCCCTTGTAGCTATTCTGTTTGGGAGAGTTTGGTCTAATCTGAGTCCTAAAGGAATAGATGTAATGTTGAATTGTATTCTGTAATATTTAACAGCATCCACTGTATTGTCATTCTGTTCCATCAAGAATTCCAAGACGATGTCCTCTAACTCATTCCCGTAAAATGTGTCCCATCTCCCATTGCCGCACGTCCTTCCTCCCCCAGTGCTGCCTGGGCAAATAGGGACTGGGTGGGTTTCGTGCATTGTTCCTCAGGAGCCTTGTAGGAGCTGATGACCTGGCTCAGAGATGCTGATGGGGCAGAGACCAGCAATTCCTGACCCTTCCCATTCCCACAAGCCAAGTATTAACACCGAAAGAGAGAGATGGAGAAGGAAGCTTCCAGAATGAATCAGTGATCCAGGCTGAGCCTGGAAGCTGCTCTAGGGTCAGCCTGTCCATGTACCCATGAATTAAAAAGAGCAGGCACCAGAAGGGGGGCAGCTCAGCCCCCTGGGACCTCCCTGGCCTCCCACTTCCTTCCTCCTCTTCTGCCTCTCAAGCTCTTTGATCTCTTCCACTTGGCTGCCCACCAAACTCACCATAATCTTGGCTTTCTGCTTCCCCACATTTGCACGGTCCTTAAAGGAAAAGAGGAGGAGGAGGATGCTGGGTCTGGGTAGAGCAGAGATATTTCATTCCTCCTGCAATCCCTGCAGCATTGTCACAATCACCACACCCCGCACCTCCTGGCCTCAGACCCATCGCTTCATCACTATCCTGGTGCTCAGAGGGCAGAGGGCACAGGGACACTACCACCCGGAGCCCCACATGCGTCTGATATTAAATGCGTGGAAGGGGACTGCCTTGGGGTGCACCTGGTGCCACTGCTGGGCAGCACCAGCCAGGTGCCCTGGGGGTTTGGGGCTATGAGAAGGGAGCGAGGAGGAGAAGGGCTAAGAGGCCGCTGGCAGAGGCATGCTGCAGTGGGGGTGGAAGAGCAGAGGAAGGGCACAGGCTGAAAATGATGACAACTTCTTGGGTGCTCACTGTGTGCCAGGAACTGATCTAAGCTCTCCATGTGTTCTCTCATTTAACCCTTTCCAAAAACCCCATTTGGAGGTCCTATTGTTACCATCATTCTCATTTTACAGGTGAGGTAAGTGAGGCACAGGGACACCAAGCTAGGATAGCATTAAGCCAAGATTGAATCCCAGCAGGTGCAGAGGTCACGCCCACAATCCCCACCCCACACAGCTCTCTAGATGCCTCTGCAGGAGGCACCCGGGCGCCGTGGGGGAGCTGGGCTGTGCGATCCATCTCTCTGATCCCTTTAGCAGCTCCCTAACTCACCTCCTCCCTCCGTATTGTTCTCCCGTATCCATGCTACATCCTGCACCAAGGTAATCTTTTTTCCCAAATGCAAAATCTCAACGAGCCTCTTCCTTTGTAAAATCCTTCCACAGCTCCACGCTCTCCTGTCCCGAAGTCTCAGCTCCCCAGCTCAGCTTGCGAGAACTCAGCTCCTCCACTCCTCCTGGCAGCAAGTATGCTCACTCCCCACTGAACTTCTCGCAGACCCTCACAGCCCCCCTTGCCCCTTCCCTCAGCAATATGCCCGGAAGAGAGCCCTCACCTGACCCGGACCACACCAGCTCCCTGAGCTCAGACTTCCAGACTCCATAACCGTGAGAAATAAACGTCTGTTGTTCATAAGCAACACAGGTAATGGTGCTTTGTAATAGCGGCCTGGATGAAGACAGTGGGCATTCAGTAAAACGCAGATATTGTATCATCTCTGTCACAGGGAGAGAGGATTTCGGGCTACAGCCATAATGCAGGAATTCCCAATTCCTCAGTAAAAATAGCTTTATACTTGCACATGTAAAGCCATAAATAGACCCTTTCAGGTAGGACATAGATATCGATTTCAAACAAAGAAATGCAACATTTTGGCAACCAAGTGCAGGGTCACACCTGTGGCATGATTGTGATGATTAGAGACCCTCGTAAGACCTGACTAGCCCACACATGCACATTTTCACTTAATTTTGCTCAGGATCCAAGTAGGCACCTCACAAAAGTCAGATAAGAACCCCAAGTAAATAATTCTGGGAAGGGTTGCCCACCACTCCTCTGGTGCCCATTCACTGGGAAAAGGAAGAGAAAAGCCCCGTGGATTGTGCCTGCGGGAACTGCCACCCACCTGGGAAGAGTGTGACCGCCTCTGGGCCTGCACCAAGGGTGACCCACCGTCAAGGCCAGAGCAGCCGCTTTCGGGTTCACCCCAACCAAGGGATGAGAGGGAGCGAGGCCGGCTCCAGGAGAGCCCTGAGAGTGAGAAGAGACACGCTGCGTGGGTGTGGGGCGGGTGTGGCCGCAGCGTGGCCAGACAGGCTGCCGCGGAGCGAGGCGTGCCTGCTGGGTCCTGAGGAGAAGACGGGTGGCCGGGGATGAGGCCCGACGCCCCGTGGGAAGGGCACGGGCAGCTGACAGACAGTGTCCCGTGAGGTCTGAGAAAGACAACATTCTTCCATTCCTTCACTCAACAAATAGCCATTGAGCACTCCTGAGCACCCCGCTGGGCCCTGGGGAGAAGAAGGGCGGGAACAAAACACAAAATCCCTGCGTTCCTGAGCTACTCCCTGCCAGGAGCAGGCAGGCCACCAGTGAGATGGTGCTGCGAGGAGGAGGGCTGTGAGTCAGGAAACAGGCCAGGCACAGGGCCCAGCGACGTGCTGCTCATCAGGGTGGTCCCTGGAGGCCTCTCTGGGAGGGGACATTTGCACTGAGACCCAGATGAAGAGGAGGCGGCCAAGTCAAGGTCTGGGGCAGAACATTCCAGAAGAGGGAAGGGGAAAAAGGGCAGAGGGCTCCCTGTGGAGGTAAGAAGTTGGAGCCCCCATCTCTCCTCTTCTCACCCCCACTCTCCCCTCCCCACCATGGTGTGACTTCCTCTCCACCCCGCAGACGTGGGCCTTGCTGGGCGATGCATCTCATCCAGGTGGTTCTTCCCGCTCTCTCTGGTTCATATGGCTGTGGGCTGTTTTGTTTTTTTTTTTTTCTAATTTCTTAGGATGTACAGTAGCTTTTAAATAAAATTTGTAAATTAAAATATGGCGAAGTTTCAGTTATGGGAGACGAACGTGTTCTAGAGATGTGCCGCACGACACGGTGCCTCTGGTTAACAACCTCGTCCCGCACACCTGAAAGTGTGCTGAGAGGGGGGCTCAGGGTCAGTGTCTCGGGGGCACCGCCTGCACCCAGCTCTGCAAAATGGAAAACTGGTCGTCCACAGTGGCCCCTTCCCTTCCCTTCCCTCACCCGATGTCGAATCTGTTTGAATCTGTCTGTTGGTTTCACCCCTTGGTTGTCTCTCAAATTGATCCACACTTTCCCATCCTCCCTGACCCCGTGCCCTCCTCTTGCCAGGTGGGCTGCAACGTGCTTCCTGCTTGCCGTAACCCCTCCCATCCCTGCGCCCTGTGATCTGCTGTCTACACAGCAGCCAGGTGCCCCTGTAGGAAAACACGGATCACATCCTCTTCTGCGTGAAACTCTCCCACAGCTTCCCAGTGCTCCCAGGAAACAGATGTTAACACGGCTGTCTCCCCGCTCCTCCTCTCTGCCCCAGCCACGCGGGCAATGCCGCCTGCACCACATGGCATTTGAGTGGGGGCTACTCCCTCAGAGACAGGGGGAGGAAGAGAGGAAACAGACAGAGGGACTTTGAGTAGAGCTGAGTAGAGTTGGGGGGATTTTCCAACAAGCTGGGAGTGTCCCGGGAGTTATTGAATGAATCTATTCAACAAACACTAGGTGCTGTTACCGGGGAGAAGGCAGAGCCACTCCCCAACTGAAAGGGATGCCCAGCCCAGGGAGGGGGACAGGGCTCGACAAACTACTTCAATAAATGTAACAGGCACGGTCATAAAAGTCAACGTTAAATGGGAATCTCCTTTTCACACCAGGATAACTACCAGAACCATTATCAAAAGAACAGAAAACAACAGATTTTGGTGAGGAGGTGAAGAGATTGGAGCCCTCCCGCACCACTGCCAAGAATGGACGATGGTGCAGCCGCCATGGAAAACAGAATGGAGCTCCTAGAAAAATTAAACACAGAATCACCACATGGTCCAGAAATTTCACTTCTGGGTATACACACTGTACTCAGTGAAGTCAGGGACTCAGATCTTTATACACTCGTGTTTGCAGCAGCACCATTCACAGCAGACAGAGGGGAAGCAATCCAAGCATCCGTCCACAAACGAATGGATAAACACAGTGTGGCACATCCACAGAATGGAGCGCTGCTTAGCCTCTGAAAGGAAGGAAATGCTGCCACACGCTGCCACATGAATGAACCGAACCGTGAGGACATTACGCTAAGGGAAATAAATCAATCACAAAAGGACAAATATTATATGATTTCATTTATACTAGGTAGCTAGAGTAGTCAAATTCACAGAGACAGAAAGTAAAATGGTGGTGGCCATGGTCTGTGGGGAGGAAAATGGGAGTTGTTTAATGAATACAGAGTTTCATTTTGGTCTTTTTTAAGTTCCTTTTTTTGTTTTGTTTTGTTTTGTTTTGGGTTTCTTCTCCTTTTTTTTTTTTTTTTTTCTGAGACAGCGTCTTGCTCAGTCACCTGAGCTATATGCAGCGGCACCATCATAGCTCACAATAGCCTCAAACTCCTGGGCTCAAGCCATCCTCCTGCCCCAGGACCCCGAGTAGCTGGGGCTATAGGCACGCGCCACCACAGCCAGCTAAATATTTTTTTAATTTTTTGTAGAGATAGGGTCTCGTTATGTTGCCCAGGCGTGTCTTGAACTCCTGGCCTCAAGCAATCCTCGCACCTTGGCCTCCCAAAGTGCTGAGATGACAGGCATGAGCCACTGTGCCCAGCCTTAGATTTTCGTTTTGGGATGATGAAAAAGTTCTCGAGATGGAAGGTGGTAATGGCTGCATAGCAACGTGAATATACTTAATGCCACTGAACCATACACTTAAAAATGGTTAGAAATGGTGAATTTTACCACAATTAAAATATATATTTTTTAATTTACAAAAATTTTCATTAAACGGGAATAAGAAAGAAACTAACTTCGTTCTCCAAGGATGTTGGAGAAAAAGCTGACATGAAAGTACGGGAGGGAAGAAGCGGGGCCGGAACCGAATGCACGCCAGCCACAGGACCACGTTCTAGCTGCGGCTCTGTCACCTGCTTGCTGGTGACCCTGGGCAAATCTCTGCACTATTCTCAGCTCTGGAAGAAGTACGGGGCTGCTGAGAGGACAAGGAGGTGCTGAAAGTGGATGGATGCCTGTTGTACAGTAAAGTGCAACTCAACTGCATGGAAAGAGTATTGTCTGCTGCGTGGGGCGAGGCCACCCACCTGCAGAGAAGGAAGGTGATGAGCCAGGGGAGGGGCAGTGAGGTGCTTCCAAGGTCTGGGTGACAGCCAGGAGGGGTTAGATCAGCCCAGTGGGGAAGGAGATGGGAACCAGGGGAGAGGGCTAAACAGTTTGCTGAGCAGCAGGGAAGGCCCCCAAGCATGGGTTCTAGAGGCCCACGCAGCACACATTAGAGAATTCTCGTGAAGTCCCCCAGGTAGCCTAACAGAGGAGAAATGAAGAGCTCTGAAAATCATCAGGGGCTCTTAAGATAAAAGTGAACATATTTGTGAAAATACAGACCCCAGGTCCCAGCCTGGGAAAAAGGAGGAGTAAATGAAGATTGATTGGAGGTCACTGATCAGGGTCGACGTTTTTCCAAATTCTGGCGCTATGCTCCTGGCGATGTGTAAACTGATTTCAGCTGGCGCACAGGCTCACATTCAAAAGCATAGCTGTTTCAGTTTTCAGTCTCTCAGTGACTTCGAGGACAAAGTCTCTGGTCGGTGGTGTTACATTTTATGAACCTTTCTAAATTTTGTGAATCTTGGGCCTTTATTTGAGAAATAGAGAATAGGCCTCGGTTTCAACAGTTTCAGTATGCAACAGTGTCTAGTTCAGAAATCAACAAATCCGGCCCACTGCCTGGTTCTGCTAGTTTTACTGGAACACAGCCGTCCTCATTCACTTGCATATTGTCTCTGGCTCTTTCATTGCCCTGCAGTGCGGAGTGGCTGTGGCAGAGACCAACAACACGGTCTGCAAAGCCTAAAACTCTTCACTGTCTGGCTCATTACAGAAAAAGTTTGAGGACAGTGTATATATTCCTAAATACTTTCTGTCTGTTATAAGTCATAACACTTTTTTCACTGATAATAATTGATTGAAGTAAAAAAGATCCATTTAAAAACAAAAACAAAATAACACAATATTAACAAGTGATTGCAATATTACATAATAAGTATATCACAGCAAAATTGCAGGGCTGTTACATCTATAGCTGAGGCTTGATAAACACCGGATTAGGGAGCCCGGGAAGTGAAAGGATTTGAAGACGATGACGATAAAAAGCCACTTTGATGGAGGTAAAGGATTTGAAGGACAAGTAGGGGTCTGGGAAGGGGATTTCATGAAAATAAGGGATTTGTATCCACTCAAGGGTGGAGAGAGGGCTCAGCATGTCCTAATGGACTCAGTGGGGGTAGCATGGCAAGGCCAAGGGACAGGGAGTTGCAACCGAGTGAAGCCAAGGTTGATAAACGGGAGACAATGATGGTACAAGAGAGCTGAGGATGGATCCCTTCCGACCTGGGGTTTTTCCTACAGAAGTATCATGGAAGAAGAATGTAAAGATATCCATGACAACCACAACAGTGACTCTTGTCTGTGTTTACAGGGTGCAGGTTTTAAGCACTTCACACCTACAAACTCATTTAATCCTCACAGTAACCCTGGGAAATAGGGATTCTTTTACAATGAGGCAATTGAGGCCCAGAGAGGCTAAGTGACTTGCCCAAGGTCACACAGCACGTGAGTAGCACTGCCAGGCACTCTACTGAGCTCTGCATTATGAAAAGGCAAGGAGGCCTAGTGGATAGGCTGGCATGGCTAGACCCACCCAACATCTGAGCACTGCCACCCAGGATGACTGGGCCTTGGTCATTCATAGAGTCAGGTGTAGGAACTGTGACACTGGGTCAGCTGAGTGCCCAGCCCGCCCTTCAGGATCCAGGTCATGGAAAGGCTGTCATCCAGTGACATCACAGGGAGATGACAGATCATGATGACTTTGCCGAGGGAGTGACAAGGTCTCAACTGTTCAGAAGAGTCAGAGCCTTGAGGCAGCAGCAGCAGAACAAACCTCTCTGAGCCACAGGGGTGGCTACAGCCCAACAGCCCAGAGAAATCTCAGAAGTAGAGGGACAAAGGGGCCCTAAGTGACCAATCCTGGAAGTCACAGGCCAGGTGCTGGGCATCCACCTGCACAACCTATCGTGCTCGTGGTTCAGAAGGCAAACCCTCAGAGCAGGGTAGCAGATGCCTACTGCCTTACATTTTCCTGTTTTGTAATTTTTTCCATTATATTTATTACCATCTAAAATTATATTACTCATGTATTATAACTGTTAATTGTCTCTCCCCTTAGAATGTTAATCTGTGATGTTAGAGTCCTGTACTTGATCTTATTCTCTGCTGCCTGACACATAGGAGGTGCTCAATAGCATTGGTTTAATTTAAATCCCACTATAGCTCAAGCATCTAAATGTGTGGAGATCACTCAGGGCGACCTGCTCCTGGAGGATGAGTTCCCTGGTTTGGCTGAACAGAGGGGACAGCCGTTCAGAGCCCAGGCAGAGCGGAAAGATCCTGCCCTCTCAGCCTCTCCCCGTGATGCAGGGACAGCCAGTGGCATCTCAGTGTCCCAGGGTCTGAAGCATATTCCTGGTGCCTGGTACACGGTGGACCACCTTTAATGGGGCGCTGACTTTGCAGTTATGTTTGTGTTGCTGAAAACTTGGTTTGAGAGTCTAAATTTTCCATCTATACTACAGCTAGATGTCAAAGGATGTCCAAAACAAACGAAAAAACATTTTGGTTATGGGTTGAATTGTGTCCTCCAAATGTATATGCTAAAGTCCTAACGCCCTATAACTCAGAATGTGACTTTATTTGGACATAGGGTCTTTGCAGATGTAACTAGTTAAGATGAGACCACAGTGGAGCAGGATGAGCCTGAATCCAATATGACTGGTGTCCTTATAAAAGGGAGAGTTTGGACACAGACATGCACCCAGGGAGAACCGTGCGTGAAGATGAAAGTGGACACCACAGTGATGCGTCTCCACGCTGAGGCCCATCGGAGATCCCCAGCAAACCACCAGATGCTAAGAGAGAGGCCACAACAGAGCCTCCTTCGCAGGCCTCAGAGTGGCTACCCCTGGAGACACTTGATCTCAGACTCCCTCTCCAGAATCGTGAGACAGCACATTTCTGTTGCTCAAGCCACCCAGGCTGCAGTGCTTGGTTACAGCAGCCCTGGCAAACCTGTACAGCTATTTCCAGCAGTGGCTCCAAGCCTTGGCAAGCAAACAAGTCGCAAAGGATTTCTCTGGGAAGAAGAGGGTGGTGGCGTCCCCATCAGGGCAGGTGACTGCTTCTCGCCGATGACCTGCCCCTGGTCCACGCCAGCCTCCTCCCAGGAGGTTTCTCTTTCCCACACTTGGAGCCACTCTCCGTACTCAGTCTTGTCCCCTGTCTCCTCTTTCCAGCCTGGAAAGACTCCTCCAGGGCCGGAGTCTCCACTGGCTTTGCATCCCCCCCACTCCCTCCCACCCCCCGTCGGTCTCTCCCAGCCGTGTAAATACCCAGCCCACCTCCGTTGACAGCAGTGGGAACTTCAGGAGACATCAGTAAGAAAGAGACACAGGGCCGGTGTGGAGGGGCTCTTCGCAACTGGCCGGTCACCTGGGGGGCCCACGGTGAGCGATATGCTAGAATGGCCAAGAATTATGAGAAGGGAACGGCAGACGCAGACCCGAGAGTACCGTGCGTCCCGTTTCTGTAAGGAAGAAAAGAGATATTTATGGTTCTGGGGGATGCATAGCAAGGAGTTGATGCTAATCAGCTCTGGATACCAAAAGAGTGAGTAGTTTCAATTTTGTTCCTTTTGTTTATGAATTTGTCATCATATTTTTAGCTGGGAACATGTGAGTGTGTGTTTGTGTGTGTGTGAAAACTGTAGTACAGTCAGCCCTCTGTATCTGGGGGTTCCATAGCCACAGAATCAACCAACTGTGGATTGAAAATATTCAGGAAAAATACAAATAAAAAATAACAATATAACATTAAAAAATAATGCGACTAAAAAATACAGTATAACAACTATTTACACAGCATTACATTGCATTAGGTATGATACATAATCTGGAGAGGGTTTTAAGTACACAGGGGGTGTGCATGAGTTTTATATAAGGGACCGAGCATCGTGGATTTGGGGATCCATAGGTGTCCTGAAACCCACCCCCACCCCCCAGATACCAAGGGACGACTGCAGTGATGACCTTGAGGAGACCCAGAACTCAAGGAACCGGCATTTCCCTGGGATGCCCAGTGTCTGAGTCCAGTGAAGCCGACCTGGGGTGGGGACAGAGAGAGAAGTTCCTTGTTATCTGCTCCTCTTTGACCCAGCACGACACGTGGGAGTTCATTGACCAACCGTCCTGGATGACCCAAGACCAAGGGATTTCCCATCACGTAGAAATGTCAGTGCTAAAATTGTTGTTCACCCTAGAGCAGAGCTCCCCTGGCAGGACTCTGCAAAGGCACCTGGGAACCTGGGCGTAGCCAGACCAGGACGCATCATTCGGTCCCTGCACAGCCGCCGCAGGGGTATCCGCCTGCCCCTAGGGAGAGGCCACTGCCGCTCACCAACTGCTCTTCCCAGGAAACGCTCTGCTGGTCAAAGCTGGGGCAATAGATTGGAAGAGCCTGGCTTCCCAGCAATGGGAGGTGTTCCCGTACAGGGGCCGAACCCCTCCCGAGGATCGACTGGGAGAAGGATGCCAACACCGGCAGGGAGATTGGCCTTGGCTACTTCTCACTCTGAGACGCCCCAAGTTATCACCTGGCTTGGGTCAAATCTCCCAGTGTTTCAGATCCTAAAAGCTATGGCTTATGTCATCCCCCATCCCCACCCCACCCCCCGATACTTTTCCTGGAAATTTCTCTCTCATCTGGCTTATTTCACACACAGGAAACTAAATGTGAAACACCTATTCCTTCTCATCCTCCAGGGATGGCGCAAGAAAGAATGGACATTATGTCCTTCATTTGTCTGGGACGCGGGGGCCCAGAGAGGTTTGGTGCCTTGTTCAGGCCCCACAGTGAATCAGGGACAGAGGTGCAGTCGTCGGGGTAGCTCTGCAGAGGCGGCCAAGGGCTGTTGCCACATTCACCTTATTTAGTGTCCACGCCACACACCCTGCAAGTGTCCACAGTGCTGAGATCCCCCCGTTTCATACACAGCCCCGCAGGGATGTACACGGTGTCCGGAAGGCACACAGGTGTGGTCCATTACGGGGAAGAAAGTAAACACAATCCGTGTAGAAAACTCGGAGTCAACGGGCCGTGTAAACATCTGTTGGCTTTTTCCTGGGAGTTGCCTTCCAGCCCACACTGCGGTTGTTGCAGATGGAGGCCAGCAGTCCCTCCTCTCCCCATCGTCCTCTCTGTCTGCTCAGTCTGTGTCACGTCTACTCCTTTCCCGAGTCCGCTTTCTCTTTACTGTCCATTCTCACAGAAGCTCGGGTCCTTCAGTCTGCAGAGCGGAGATGCCACAAGACAGGCACAGCTTCTCTTGCTAACGCTGACCCGTTCTTATGGCATCATTTCAAAACCTACTAACATCACAAACTCTCAGCCACGTCCTTTACATAAAACCTCGCTTCCCCACCAGGAGGAGTAGGGCAGGAGGGGGAAGCGGAATGGAAACCCACTCCACCACATTAGATGAAGCAACCATGTCCCAGAAATGGGACACACAGGCTCTCTGGCTCCCACGTCAGGGGACAAGGCACAGGACGGCCCCTCCTCCTGGGCCGCAGGACCCCTGAGTTTGGCAAATCCATTCAGGGGCACCCTGACTCCACTGACACGTGGCTTGGTTGGTCTCGGTGATGACCAGCCCGATTAGCAGTGAGGTCAGACTGTTTGGGTCAGGATCATTCCTGAGGCATGAAACAGTTAAGAAATATCCTGCCCCACTGGCTGCCGTACTCATAAAGGTGGACCCACGTGTACTTCCTTGTGGCTCCAGGACGCGCCGGCTCACTCATTTGCTCACACCCAGCAGGGAGAGAGGGAGCAGCAGGCAGGACCGCCACCCTCCCATGCAAATCACCCCCGGGAGTGCAGCTGGGCTCCTCCCGCTCCTCCCGGGCAATGCTCCTGGGGAGGCCGTGGGGGAGATGCCATGTAGGGCGCTGTACGTTCTTTCCCATCCTCGCGCTCCTGCTGGATGTCGTCGGACTGGTCCTCTTGCTGCTGGGGATATTCGCTGTGCTGAGTTACTGGGACTTCTTAGTCTACACAGGGGCCCTGATGCTGGCTTTCAGCCTGCTGCCCTGGGTCATCTGGTATTCCCTCAACATCGAGGTGTCTCCTGAGAAACTGGACTTGTAGTTTGGCCGTGGGCAGAGGAGGAGAGATGCAGGTGCCGTACAGGCCACCTGGCAGCGACGCGTTACCGCCCCCCCCACCCCACGTGTGTCCCGCCAGGATCAGGTGAGTGCACACAAGACCTTCCTGGCAGGGGGGCCAGAGAGGCTCGGACGAGCAGGGACAGGCCGGGGCCTCCGGGGGCTGAATGAGCAAGCAGCCGGACGACTGTGCCCCGGCTGGGGACTCGGTGACCCTGAGCTCAGTCCTGCCGGGAGGTGGGGGACCAGGCAGGAGGACATGGGGCAGGTGTTTTCTCCTCCAAGGACCCTTTTCCTCTGGAGGCTGGACAAAGGGTCCCGACGGCCCTGCCACCTCTGATCTGCCGCAAGTGATCCTGACTGTTATGCAGGACCGGAAGTTAGCCTTTTAGCTTGGAACTCGGGAGAAAAGTCCCCATCTGGATTCTCTGCTGGGAGAATCCCTGCTGGGGAGAAAGGCCTTTAGTGCCAGGAGAAGATGGAAAGTTCCCCACTGGCTGCTCACGCCCTCACATGCGTGGCGGATGTGAACACGGCTGCAGGGGGAGCAAACAGAGCACAACCACCCAGAAGGGCCTTTCTCACTGTCTTTCATCCTACACCTGCCCGCAGGGGACACACAGGAGGGGCCTCTGTGCCCGCTCAGTGCACCTGCCTCGTCCCTCAGCAGCGGCCCCCCACCCTCCTCACTCACACTCACTTGTGCCCAGGTCGGCCACCCCGATCCAGAAGCCCAGGGACTGTGACTTCATGGATTTTGTTGGCGAGCAGTACGTCACAGCTGGGCGAGCAGCTCTGCGTGTAACCAAAGAGGCAGATAACGATAGAGCTGGTCTGGCCCTTACGACCCTGAATCAGAGATGGGCAACTGTCCCCAGGGGACTGAAGTCGGAGCCCTGGTTGGTTTGATGGCCATACCCTGCTCCCCAGCCGAGCCCAGACCTGCACTCAGGTGCAGCCGGGCACTCCCTTTTGATTACGAGACATCAGAGCAAAGGTCACTGCTGAGTTGGAAGAAGGAAATAATAATTGTACCTTTTCTGGGAGATTACATCTGGCCCTCGGAACTCAGAGAAAAGAGCTGTGTTACCTGGGACAAATTGAGGAGGTTTCAGGACAACAGGGTAAACTCGTACCTGGTAGATGATGTGGAAAGAGACAAGATGTCAGAACACCTGGGTCCCACTTTGTGTTTCAACACCTGTTAGCTGGGTGATGCTGGGCAGGTTGCATCGTACTCTGAGGCTAGGTGTTCTTATTTGTAAAATGAGGATAATACTCCCTGCCCTTGGTGTTGCAGGTAAGGCAGGGAACGGATCTCTGCAATTCGTGTGGTTCTCACAAATGTCCAGTGTATGAAACACGTACTCTGGGATGAGTAAACTGACCCAGAGTCCAAACTCGGAGTACCCTGCTGTCTCTCAAATTGGTAGTGGCAGGGGCCAGCTCACACTTTGCATCATGAAACTTCAAAGCAAGAAAGGACCCCAGATGTGTTTGCTTGTTCACCAAAATGTGTCAGGCACCGTGCAAGGTGCCGGGAATGCCGTGAGGAACAAGACACATGAGAGCTCTGCCCTCTGGGAACTTACCATCAGGTGAAAAAGACAGACATGAGCTAAATAGTCACACTAACAGAAGTATGATAACAAAGTCGGGTCTAGACTAGAAAAGAGAGAAGTATTATGCCACAAGAAAAACTGACCCAGAAGGTGCAGTCAGGAAAGCCTTCCTGGAGAAGGTGATGTTAGGCTGAGCACCAAAGGAAGAGTAGGAGTTTCGTCGAAAGTCTTACAGGGAAACTTTCAGGGAGAGGCAATGGTTTGGGCACAGGTCCTGGAGTAGCTGGAAATAAAAGACAGCATGGAGACTGAAGGGCAGAGAGCAAGTGCAGGAGACGGTCACGCCCCACAGTAGGCAGAGGTCAGATCTGACAGGGCCTTGAAGGCCCTCTGAAGGATTCTGGTCGTTACCTTAAGAACAATCAGAAGCCATTGAAGACCTGTAAGCAGAGGTGAGACTCAACATAACTGGATTCCCAAAGACCACCCTGGCCACGGTGCAGACTATTATGATAATTATCATCATTACCAGTTGAAACCCACTTGGGGAGCTAAGACGCATGCCCAGACAACACGGAGTCCCCAGTGCGAGGCTCCTTCCCTTGCTGAACAGAAGTTCAATAGCCCAGTGTTGGAGAGCATGGGCCGTACCCGGACTGCAGGTGCGCATCTAGTTTTGTTTCTTCCTGGCTGTGCTACTTGGGGCAAATCACTTCACCTTCACCTATCCATGCCCCAGAACTCCAAATCTGTAAAACGGAGATGCTGCTAGCAGTAGCCCCTACCTCAGAGGACGGTGCGCAGAGTAAGTGGATTAATATTTGTTCAGCCAATGCAAGTAATGGTTAAATAAAGCAATGGCACGCCATTAACCCCCGGTCACAATGCAGGTAGCTGGCACATTACCGAGGGTGCGACCGTCCTCCAAGGTAGACACCCCTGCAGCACTATGACCGATTCCAAAGGCAGCGCAGCATTAACACTTTGCCGTAGGTACGAGGGTTTCTGTCCTGGCTCAAAGGGGCTTCAGAAGTTGAGAGTTTCATTGTGTTCTTTATGGAACAGAGTCACGCAAATAGCACTTGCTCCTTTTAGTCCCCAGACTCCGTGTCTCCAGGACCCTCAAAGCCAGCCAGACCACCCGCCTGGCCTGCCTCTGTCCCTCCGACCCCTGCCACATCTCAGGAGGCTGTTCCTTTGCAGGGCTGCCCAACCTCCCGGCCATGACCTTGGGCACCTCATTTTACTTCCCTTCGGAATGAGAGATATGATCTCAGGGGGTGGTTTCAAACTGTGCTCTGTCCAGGCCCCTGGGAGGGGTGGGGGTGGGTGAGGGGCAGAGTGAGGGGGCGGGAGTCCAGCAGCCCCACCCACCCGCAACACACAAGTTCACCCACAGCAGAACTCGCACATCACATAACGGCTTTGTGTGAACACAAGCTTCTGATGTCAGCAACATTCCTAAAGTTTCAGTTCCCTTCCTTTCTCCGACCCTTGGCCTGGCTGTCACTGCCAGCCACATTCACAGTTTGTGGGCAGATTGTAACTTTGCCAGTTCCCTCATTCTCACAGTGGGGTCAAAGGCTAGAACGTGTTCAGAGCCTGGCGCCACCAGTCCCAGCTCCGCCTCCAGAGTCTCCCTAGACCCGCCCTGCCCTGCCCCAGGGGCAAGGAGACCCCACTGGTCAGGACAGGGGAGGGGCCGCTGCCTGCTTAGGGCTGCCAGACTGGAGGGCAGTGTGGCTGCTAAACCTCAGACCGCCCCCCAGAAGTTTCGGTATGAGTGGCTCACTTTCCTAGCCCAGCTGTGCTCCAAGAGGCAGTATGTCGTTTGATTTCATCACTTGCTAACTGCATTTTCAGAAGCTTTGCTCCATTTTCTACGTCTCAGGCATTTCCCGCAGATAGTCTCCAAGCACCGTCGGGTGAGGACTCCCGACCCTTTACAAGAAGGTGTCCAAGACTACACCCCCCACCCCGCAACAGCACACACACAGATCCGACCTCCTTCGCCTCACGAACACGTGAACACCCCCAAAACAGGCACACACGTGTCCCTCCCCCACTGCACATACGCGTTCATGCACACAACACGCCCCATGCATACACACACTCGTGCAACCCCACCTCACGTATCCTCCACGCCCACACCCAGCCCTGCACACACGCACACCCAGAAACACGCACTCGCAGAAACAAACACACCCACTGCCCAGCAAACAAAGCCAAAAGGCAGGGAAGGCTCCCAGCCCTGAGCCCTGGAAAATTAAACTCATTCCTCCACGTCAACTTTTTCCAACGCGCAGCCTCTCCTCTCTGCCATGGAGGAGGCCGCTGGGGTGCCAAGTAGGCTCAAAGGTGAGCCGGGCAAAAACACCTCCGTACCTGCTCAGCGAGCCCACGCTTGAGCAGACGTGGTGCCAGGGCTGTGTGGAGGGCCAAACGTTTCTCTAATCTCTCCAGGGATTTTTAATCTAAAAGAAGAAATAAAGCAAGTACACGATACTTTACAAAAGCGCGTGGGAAATCGCATTCCAGGAGATAAGTGCTGTCTTGCCAGGGCTCTGGAAGCTGAGATGAGCCACAGAGCCTCCTGGCTGGGGGAGGGCAGGTGTGGTTGTGTCTGTCTGGCCTGGTTCCCAAGGAACAGGTAAGGACGTGATGGGCAGGGATGGTGCGCGGAGGGCAGTCCAGGCAAAAGGAAGGACTGCAGAAATGAAAGAATTAGTGTCCAGGAAAGTCTGAGCAGACATACTGGAGGGATTTGGGGACTTCTGTGCTGACTGTGCAGGACTTTGGATGCCAGGTGAGGATTCTGACACTCGGCAAGGAGGGAGGAGGCTTTGAGAACTTTACATAGTAGAGAGCAGCACGACCAGCCTCTGCTTAAGGGAGGGTGACCTGGCCCTGGTGCAGAATGTGCTGGAGAGAAGCAGCAGGGAGACAGGGCAACTATTCAGCAAGCCCAGGTAGCAAGTGATAAGCGCTTGAGCTGAAATGATGGCCACGGAGGGGAGAGAGGAAGGGCAGAGACTGCACGGATGCAGAACGGCCTGTCCTGGTCCCCCACGGGGGTGGCATGTCAAAGACTTCAGGAAGCGTTGCCATCCATGGAATGAGGGAGGTCAGGAAAAGGCATGAGTTTGGTTACCATAATGCATTTTCTTTTGAATATGCAGAGGTCGAGATGCGAATGGAGCACATGAGCAGAACTACACAGTTGGCATTGAACGTGCAGATTTTAAACTCAGAAGAGAGACCAGAAGTGGAGGTGGAGGTAGGGTTTAGAGACACGCCTGCAGATGAGATTGTAGAGGGTGAGGAGGTCAAGATAAAGGTGAAGAAAAGACGACTTGGGAGAGCAGGGAGGGAAGGAAGGAAGGAAAGAAGGAAGGAAGGAAGGGAGGGAGGGAGGGAAGGAGGGAAGGAGGGAGGGGGAAAGACCGCCAAGATTCACTGAGCCAGGCCCTGAGGCACTGCACATTATCCCATCTTACCCTATCAACAACACAGTGAGAAAAGTAATATTATTATTTTCATCATCGTCATCACTCTCCTTCTACAGATAAGGAAAATCAGGTGCATGGAGGTTAAGGAACCAGCCCAATATACTGGAGCTGGGCAGTGAGAAACCAGGTGTGTCTGACCCTGATGTTCATGTTCTTTCCTCTAGACCAGGGGTTGGCCATTGCGGCCCAGGGCCAAGTCTGACCACCTCCTGTTTTTGTAAATAAAGATTCACTGGAACACAGCCCGGCTCATTCACTTATGGATTGTCCATGGCTGCTTCATGCTTTAACATCAGAGTTGAGTCAGGAAAGAGAGACCCTACAGCCTATAAAACCTATGACATTTACTTCTGGCGCTTTCTAGAAAGAGTTTGCCAACCCCTGGCCTGGCCATCGATGCTTCCCCCAGGAGCCAAGGTCAGAGCCTGGAGCCACACCTGCATTTGCGGAATGCAGAAGGAAGGCAGGTTGAGGAGCCCAAAGGGAAGTTCCCAGTAATGATGAGGGAGGGACACTATGCAGGTGGCAGGGCGGACAGAGGGGGACGTAATATCGAGAGTGAGGGGAACTGACCATCAGACACTTCAGAGCCATCCAGAAAGGTTGCAGCCTGAGGAAAGGCTTTGTCAGGAAATGGTGGGGACAGACATGCAATAATGCTACTTGCGGAGTGGCCGTGCACAGGTGTGAGGAGTAAGCGCAGGTTCGTCTGCTAAGCATTTGGTGATGAAATTAGGGGGGCCGGGCAGGCTCCTGCTGTTGTAGCTGCTTTGAGGTGGGGATTTTTAGAGTCAGGGACACAGAAAATTGGGCAGCGTGGGAAGAGGAGAGAGGCCAGTGGCGAGGAAAAGAGGATGCTGAAGTTACAGGTGAAGATGAACCTCTGCCCACGTCCAAGGCAGAGCTGAGGGGCCGAATCCGGAGCCCTGCAAGGAGGGTGGAGAGAGGGAACTACGATTTGATAAGCACTCATTTCCATGGTTTCATTCTGTGCTCACAGCTCTGAGTTAGGTATTCAAATCCCCATTTTGCAGGTGAAGGAAACTGAGTCTCACGTGGTGTCAGGACTAGCCCAAGACAACAGTGCTGTGGAAGGGCCACTCCAGGATTCAAACCTAAGACTGGTGGCTCCACGGACTACGCTTGTTTCACCACATACAAGCTTGAAATCAATGGATTTGTGTCATGGGTTCATCCATTTCGTCTTCATTTGTTCAACACAGGCTCTGTCTGATGGAGAAGAGTCCAATCAAGATTTCCTCCCTTGGCAGCACACCCCCTAACAGCGTCCAGAAGGAAGCAGGGGCTGCAAAGTCAAGGCTTTCGGAGCGTCCACAAGGATGCCTGTGAAAGGCTGTGAACTCCAGGCTCCGGGCAGCTTCCAGACTCCATCACGAGCCCCCCAGCCCTGCACAAGACCACGGACATCACTGTGGCCACCCCAGCTGCCATAACGTTCTCCCAGTGGGACTTCTACGGCAGCAGCCTGCAAAGGGCTTAGACACTGAAAGAGAAGTCTCATGCTCTGCTACTCCTCTTGTCAATGTCCTTTTTAAAAACTATGAGCAAAAGTCCGAATGGGATCTCCTGCGAGAGCACATCGCACAGTATCATTGCCGCTTCTTCTCTTGGGCTCCTGGCCTAGACTGTGTGAGCCTCTGGAGTCTCCTCTTCATCATCCCTGGATACCGTCCGGTTGGCCCATGGTGACACATTCCAATATATTGGTTGCAAACACCTGAGTGCACAGCCAGTGCTGTGGGGACACAGCAGTCCCCATCCGTTTGCACAGCCCAGCCATGCGGGCGGCTCGTATTGAGCTTTTAGTCACCTGAAACCCCTGGTATTTTTGTGGCAAGCAAGCTAGCCCTCTGCTGTGCTGTCCTTGTGTCCTTCATTTCATGACCTTAAGGGCAGGACTTCATTTTGTCTCAAATTGCATCTGGTCAAGTGCAGCCCAGTGACAGCAACTCCTGAGAGTCAACCTTCCTGGGCGAGTCGCAGAGACGTGCTCTGCTCTGTCACCTGGGCCCGACCCGCTGCACTGATTTATATGTCTCCCCGTCTAATTTTGTAGTTATTATTTATATTTCACCCTAAAAACATATGTGTTTCTTATAAGCTGCCTCTTATGGTTAGAGGTGGTTACCTAAATAAAGAAGTAGATTTGGCCTTTTGTTTTACTGTGGCTTAAGATAGCTCTGAGTCTGCACGATCTCATAACAATTCTCAAACTCCCAATTTTAGGGCGTATACTTCCCATTAGTTTAACCTGCCTTGGTCCGAGTCCTGGAGATGTACATTTTGACACAACATCTCCAGGGAAGGAACACAGGGAGCACAGTGAGCTGGAGACAGAACACAGGTTACCCTGACATCTTCTGGCATCTCTGTGCTCAGCCACCAGCCTAGTTTCTCTGAATCAGGCTGGGTTCAGAAACCTGAAGAGATATCATGGAAGAGCATTCTAGTCAAGGCACCAAGAAGAAAGGTTTCTATTGCTCTTCCTAATTGGAAATTTCTTCGTGTGTCTGAGCTGACGGCATACCGTGAGGGGCCGACTCCTCTTACCTGACGCTCTAAAGTTAGCACAGAAGGAAGAGTCACATATGATCATATGATCAAAGTCACTCTGAAGAATGCCTTAGGCGTTTTATGTATTGGAGGCCACGTAACTTCTCTTCTTGAGACCAACACAGTTGTTTTGTTTCATTTTTAAATTCTAGAAATGGAACCATTTTCTGTTCTTGTTTTTGTTTTTTGTTTTTGACTGGGTACCAAAGGCAATCATTTGGCAGCAGCCACGTTGTTCAAAATAGGCAAATCTTGAAACACTAGGATCACGCTCAGCCCACAGCACATGTTGGCATCTCAGAGAGACTGAAGGAGCTGAGACTGGCCGAGCAGCAGGCCCTGACCTCGCACTTTGCACTCGCTCCAGAGAACTTTCTGCTGCTTGCAACCTCCTCACTCTCTTGCCTTCCAAAATTCTCCACATAGAGCATTTGTTCGACTCCCGGACGGTCTCCTCAATTAGAGGACATGCTGCCTTGGAGGATGAGGGTAGAATACGTCTGTTGTAATCGGAGTAGGGGCTGAATTAAATTGAATTCAGTCCCGACTGATTACTTGCTAGCCCTTGGATTAGCCCCAGGAAGGAAAGGGAGGCTCACACAGGAGGGCTTCCTGGAATTCATCACCAACCACTCAGCAGCTGTCTTTAAACCTAGGCAGTGTAGGGCAAGGCTTGATCTGCAACTGACCATCTTCAAGGACACTGCAGGGAGACCCTTTACGGTACGGAATTAGAAGACACGAGTACCAAATGCGATCTTAAATATCATGGAGCCATGCTTCTCCAGCTCCGTTCAATGCAGATTCAGATTCAGTGGGACCTAGGGGACCTGAGACTCTGCATTCCTTCCAAGCTCCCAGGCCCTGCTGCAGCTGCTGGTCCCTGTGCCACTTCGAAGAGTGAGGATCTCAAGCAGCCTCATCCTTTCAGACATGGGGAAGCTGAAGCTGGAGGGTGAAGTGGCTTAGCAAATCCTAGCAGCTGAACAGGCACAGATCCAGGTCTGGAGCCCAGGAGTCCGGGCTGCCAGCCAAGTCCCCTTTCCCCTCTATACATGGCTGACTGGTTTCCCCCAGAGCCCTGCTGAGCCTCAGGCAGAGCAAGCAGGCCGGCGGCCAGGGGAAGTGAGGTGTGCTCTCCCGCTGCAGGTGAGTCACGCACCTGCACACCTTGGGCACCAACCTGGTGTGACATGTGCCCAGGGATGAGCAACCTCCACGCTGCTCCGTGTCACTTCAGATGCCAGAGTGCTGAGCCCATGGGCACCCATCGTGCAGGGCAGGGAGGGAGGAGGAAATAGGTGGGGCCACATTGCCGCCAGGCAGGGCCACGTAGAGCCAGGCTAAGTCTGATCTGGGCTCCTCCTCCCAGAAAGCTCTCCCAAGGGGCTGTGCCAGGGGTCCTCCTGCTGTTGTGTAGGACATCTCCCCTCCTCCTATTTGTCCCCTAGGGAGGCAGCTGGGCTTTTCAGGTGACCTGAACTCAGTCCACTTTGCCACTCACAGGCTGAGTGACTTTCTAGGTGTTCCTCCCCTATTAGGAGATAATAATAATGACATCACAACCATGACTGATTCCGCATTGGCCTTCAGGACTTCTGTAACCTCCTCAATTGACAAACATCTTCAGACATAGCCTTTCCCCTTTGTAGAAATCAAGAGGTAGAGCTGTAAACCTTAGGTCATCTACTCGTGATTCTAGGACCACAGGACCTGTCATTTTTAAAACTATTTTTAAAGTCTTCTATCATGATCAATCCCACACTTCATGCAATCTCGTGCCCAGAGTTTGTTGCAGAGATGACCAACAGGCACCCACAAAGCCTGGGGAGAAGGGCATGCCAGGTGGAAGGGTAGTCCACCCCCAGTCAGCACCCTCGAAGCCCCTTGGATTCAACCCATCTCGCAGTGAAATTACAGTGTGGGGGAGGAAGGGGAGCTTGTCCTGGCAGGGTCACAAGCTGACTCCAGCACTGTTGAGCCAAGCTTGGAAATGCATTTGCATGAAAAACCAAAGAGCCTCCTGGGTAAAAACCAACCCTAAGGGTAAAGGGATTCAGGTAGATGAGCTGGGCCCAGAAACAGGAACTTGAGTATCTGTGTTTAGCTTCCTTCATCTTCTTGCTATCTGTATTTGTTCTCAGGGGAGGAGGGCTGTGAAGGAGGATCAGATCAAATTTGGGGAAGAAGAAAATATATACATCTCTACCTGACACTTGTGTCTGTAGCCCAGCACGTGGAAACATCCACTATAGATTTATTTGTTTTGTGTTAGTTCCTGGTAGACTGCAGTGGTGATCTGGCAGAAAAACGAAACAGTAGGTGCCACCTAATAGCTGACTGAACTTGTTTATGAGCTCAATTGGCTCTTCTAAGATGCCTAGAAGTTTCTTGGCAGGGTAGGCACACCAGAGGTGGGGGCCAGCCAGGAAAACAAGGATAATAGCAAACCACTCCTTGTCAGGCATGTTGGGAGGCAAGGCTGGCAATGTCAGAAGCTAATTACGAGTCTGGGATGCAGAGTTTTGCTGTGTGAGCAAGTGCTTTGCCCACAGCCAAGAACTAAGCAAAGGGACGGTCCAGCAGTAGTCGTCACTGACTTTACAGAGCCATCAAATCTCGTGATATATTCACTCCCTCATTCAACAAATAGTCAGTCACCTCTGGCCTCATGCCAGCCCGGGCCCCAAAGACTGGTCCCTACTAGGAGGTTCCTTAGCTTTAGAAAGGGAGGCGGAAGTGGGGTACAGATTCCCACTGGGGCCACCCCTGACTTCTCTGCAATGCCCCTCACTGCTGGGCTGTGTGCCCCAAAACTCCCCAAGTCAGCATGGGAAAAAATAATTTGCGTAAGACTCTACATACTATTAACATTTTATAAGTTAACAGCTCAGACGCTTTACCTGGTCTGACTCTGCTTCCCAAATATGTACCCCCAGCTTACAATTATCTGTTTCTTTCCTTTCTGGGTTCTCTTTCTCCAGCCCTCGCTCCAGCGCTCGGGAACAGCCTGTGTCCTCTTCCCCGGCCTCCCTTCCAGCCCAAGCCACAGGCTTACCCCATAGTGAGGAGGGTCCAGGGACGCCAGGTTATATTCACTGGGACGTGCCCCCAGCACACACAGCCGCAGCTCAGGAGTGCTCTCACCCCTGCCCCCGGCTCTCTGGTCAGTCCCCCTCCCTCATCAACCTGGGCTCTGTGGCCTTCCTCTGCCAAGGCCACACCCACCTCCCTGACTGCAGCTCTGTGGACTCTGAACCCCTGCTGGAGCCCCTCACTCTGAAGAGGAGTCCAGGCCACGACACCCTGCCCTAGGTCTCTGCAGCTGCCTGGGAACAGCGAAGCTGTGATTCTCGAAGTGCACCTCTGCACCAGTCGCCCTGGGAACATGTCAGAAACGCAAAGTCCCCAGCCCCACAGAGGGTGACCACCTTGTCCCAGTTTGCCCAGGACTTTCCCAGCTTTAGTATTGGAAGTCTCACATCTTGAGAACCCTATTTGGTCCTGGGCAAGCCGGGACAGTTGGTCACCCTAACCCTATCCCAGAAGCTAAATGAGCAGCTCTGGAGTGGGGCCCAAGCCCTCCAACAGATCCGCCACCCGCTCAAGACTTAGAATTTCTATGGGAAAGTGGTTTGGATGCTGACCATGTGCCTGCCTGAGGGCTGCCCTCTGGGTGACCCCATCTCCCCCCCGGCCCCCCGCCCTGGTACAGGAAAGCAAACTTTGTCCTGCTGTCACTTGGAGTCCACACCAGGCTGCACCAGCCCCAGGCAGCTCGATCAGCTGTGGGGAACCTCACGTCCTGGCCAGCCCATGCTGTCCCCCATGACCTGCAACCGGTGTCCTGGCCAGCTAGGGGGATGGACAGGTTTTTCCTCCTGCCTCTTTGGCATTTCAGTTTTCAAGAAAATCAAGTTTCCCATTGTTTGGGAGGACAGTCGGGTGGGGTGGGGGATATTGCTGGGCTGGTGTCCGATGAAGGAGGGAGGGGCCAGGAGAGGAGTGAGGTGGGGTGAAAGGTGTTGAGGGAATGGAGGGGCGAGAGGGAAGATGGGATAAGGCTGGGGTGAAGAACAGTGAGGGCAAAGCTGCGGAGGAGAGAAACTGAGATGAGAGCAAATGGGAGGAAAGAGTGTTTCTGAGTGTGGTCCCCGGGCCGGCAGCAGCAGCGGCTCCTGGAACCTTATTAGACAGCAAATTCACCCCCGACCTACGGAACCAGAACTCTGGGCATTGGGCCTGTTCGTCTGCATTTCCAAGAGTCTTCCCAGCGATTCCGATGCAGGCTGCAGGCTGAGAACCACTGGGCCGAGCAGTTCTACTTCTTCAAGCAGGCGTGCTGCCCTTGGATGCTAGGTTGGCCCGGTGTTTTTAAATTTCTGCCTTGGGCATAGTGACTCAGAAGAGAGAAATGGGACCCTCCTGTGACTCCCACACACACCGCTTCTCGCTCTTGACCTCATGACTTCCTGGGTCTGCAGAGACGGGCACAAGTGACTGGAACACCTCTGTCCCCTCCATCGTTCCCACCGTGCTGTTGGTCCCACCAGATCACGCTGCCCCGTCCTGGAAGGTATTCCGAGCTGGAAACCCTGGGTGGCCTCCGGTGCTGGTCACTTCCTCATCTAATCAACATCAAAGCCCTCCTTCATTATGTTTCTCTCATATATCCTTTGTCTTGAAATGGTTGTCTACCAAAGAGACTGTAATTATTAAGGAATAATTAGTTCATTTCCCCATGATTTATTAATCAAACGCATCCATAACCGGGTATGCAAAAAGCAGAAAACAGACCTATTATGATTTCCATTAGTTTTTGAAACACTTAAAACAATCCATTACAATTTCCATCAAGCCCTGGGGATCTGGGAGGAACGATGAAAACAGGAGTGGCAGATCTCCACGCCCATGTGCACAAAGTAGCACAAAGAAGCAATAAACTAAACGCTCATGTCACCCTCCCCCACCCTCAGCTACTCAGGACTTTGTCCCCTCCCACAAACCCCACCCCACCTTTACTGGGAATCCCCAAATGGCATCTCAGCTAGGGTGACAGACAAGGCCAGTGCTAACCCGGAGAGGTCTGCAGGCTGCTGCTTGTGCCGTCCCCTCCTGTCCACCCTTTCCCCACCTGGCAGCCCCTGCGAGACCCACCTCCACCTCACCATTAAATCCCCCAGAGTATGCCGGGCTGCGTGGTCGGGTGGCAGCGCGGGGGCAGGTCCCCGTGCCCCGGCACGCCTCTCCGTCACAGCGCTCTCAAAGCCACACTGCTTGGGCCATGCAGCAAGGTGCTAGAAAATGACATTTCCCATTGGCACCCACAGAGCTCTGCTCAGACAGGTGTTCACAGCAGAGCGGAGCTGCGAGGCCGACCAAGCGCTGGAGACCAGCACCCCTCTTCCCCTCCCATGACTAAGGCTTTGCTCCTGCCCCAGACTGAATGGGCTGCCTCCTTCCTTGCATAGGACATTTGTCAACCTGTGCATCTTAATGACAGAGGAGAGAAGAGTCAGGGCCTGGGATGGAGCTGGGAGAGGTCTGCCTCAAACAAGGAGTGTCCTGGAAATCTCTCTTTAATCTTTAAAATTTGTACGAATGTTGCCTTTTACTTCATGATATATTTGTGCTTATTCATAAATGTCCCCAGATCTTCATGTAACATTGGCATCATTTGACGTGGACCCCCGATGGCCACACAGCACAGCTGAGAAAGATTTTCTCCTTGGAGGCTCCTAAGCCTGTCGCACCTGGAAAACCTGTGCCAGGTGCACCCCAGTCTGTCTGTAAGATCAAGAAGCACCGTTCTTATCCAAGCCCAACAATTTCTACGTGAGAAAGCTGGGGTGTACAATGGCTCCAGGATGTAACGTGACTCACCCAAGGCCACACAAACTGTGCTGACAAGACCTGGGCGGGAGCCCACACTTTCTGACTCCTGACCTGCTGCTCTTTCTGCCATTCCGTTCTTCCTCTCCAAGTGAAGGCAAAGGTCTGATGGGGAAGCAAGGATCCCCTCGAGGGCCGAGCCTGGCCAGAGGGCCAGGAGAATAAGACTGTTCCCTGGGAAACCTCGCTGTGCCTCTTCTGTAGAATGGGAATGTTGAAGCCAGCATGGACTCCAGAGGATGGCCGTACAATGTCTGCTGGGTAGCTACGAGCGGGGCTTTGGAAAGGTACACATATGTGACAAGCGGGTGTGGCTCTGGGTCCTGCTGCTGGGAAGGCACGGGTGCAGCTCTGCCATTCCACCCTTCTCCTTCCTCTTGCCTTGAGTAGGGTGAGATGTGGGGCTCTCGGGGAAGCCCACTCTGTAACAGTGATGGCAAACCACTGGCCCATGAACCACAGCCACCCACCAATGCCAACGGAAGGCCTCAACAACAGGCCAAGTAACTGTGTTGCTGAGCACCGGCATGGGCTCCACCCAGGACTTCAGGAGCCGCCACCGAGTCATTGAACCTGGCTCTAGAGATGAAATCATTTATCATCGCTATCACTTATACTTGATATAAGCCAATTATCAGGGGTCAATTATGCAGGCGAACTTAGACCAGCTTGCATAATGGATAAGCACCTCAAATCACTCCTTCCACGCCCTGTACCACATGTAAAGCAAACTGGGAAGAGCCTTGATGAGTTTCAAACTGATTAATCATAGTTCTACCTTACATGGATAAGGCTTATATTTTTACTGTCCTTCATTCCAAATTCTTCTTGGCCTACTTGACATGGTGAAAGTCTTCAAGCTATTTGTGCATAATTTTTGAAATGGGCTTGGTGGGACCTGCACTAAAGAAAAAAATACTCAGCTTCCCCATAAAGCAAGGAAGTTTGCAAAAACAACTCAGAGCAGGTCTAGAGATGGAATTAAGGTGTAAAAGCAAGAAAGGGTCATTGAAGAGGTAGACAATTTGGAATGGGCAGTTGAATGTTTCAAACCTGAACCAAACAAGCAAGTTGGGTGGCTTGAGGTTGTGTGCTTGTAACTTACCTTATCCATAAATGGATCCTACTTTGTATTATAAATAGCTTTACACTTGAAGAGTTTCTGAATGTGCTGTACTAGAGCAGACGGGAGGGGGATGGGACTGAGGGAGATGGCAAAGGAAACAGATCATAAACCCAGAGTCCTGCCCCACACACAGACACACATCCTTCCAGCTCCCTGAATGTGGTAGGCAGAGTAAGAGCCATGCACGAGGCTTCGGTGGAACGCCAGCAACGGGGGCTTTAATTTGGAGTGTAATCTAGGACTTAGCATAAGATAAAACCCTATAGTTTGGAAGTAACTCTCACAAAATTAAAAGTTAACCGCTGACTTGCCCCCTGTACAAAATGTAATGCAAAGTTTCCCCTCATTGTTGCAAACACGCATGCTCACACGCCTGTGCTCCTTTGCCCCTTGCTGGCAACTCTCCACCCAGATACATCAGAGTCAACCGAGGTAGAGAATGCTTTGCACGAGAAGTCAGACCTGGGTTCCCGTTTTAGCTCTGTAACTCGCTGTCCCAGTGGCTTTGTCACTACACCTTCCTCCAAGGCTCCAGTTTCATCTATAAAATGGGCCCTTATAACCATCAGGTGATCTAACACATACCATAACAGCTAACATCAGTCGAGTGCTTACCATGTGCCAGCACTTTCCATAATTTATTCCCTGTAATACTTACCATAACTTTACAAGATTGTTATGATAGACGACCCGGAGAGGTTAAGAAATTTGTCCGAGATTACGGCGGGTGACAGGTGGAGATGGAACCAGAACCAAGCAATCTGATTCCAGAGAACTCTGAGACCTAAAAAGCACCCTGCAGTTGCGGGCCAAAGGTGGAAGGAGGTCTGAAGTCAGCACTTCTGAAATCGTGGTCAGGGTACCTCACTAAAATGCTGATTCTTTCAGAAGCCTGACTCTAGAAAAATAAAAGAAAAAATAAATAAATAAAATGCAGATTCTTTGCTTCGTCTTCAAACTCCATGTTGCTTGTAGGAGCTTCCTCATTTTAATAAGTTCCACCAAATGATTCTTATATACACCTATCTGAGACCCTCTGAATGAAGAGTAGAACATAAGGATCCACTTCTGGCCAAGATGGAGTAAAAGGGACTGGATTTACCTACCTTCCTAAAACAACCAAAAACAAACAAACATGACATAAAATAACAGTTTGCAAGAGTATGCACATTAAGCAGTGTAAGACAGTGAAACATGAACGATGGAAATGACTGAAGTCAGCCCAACAATTGTCCCAGCTTACTGCCTTGAGTCTCCAGACCACCGTGTAGGGACAGGGAACTTAAGTCGGGGCTGGCAGACTCCCTGAGTTGAGGAGGAGCTGAGAGTCCAGGGAGAAAAAGTCAGCTAGGTCCAAAGGGCAAAATACCAGAGAAGAGAGAACTGCACAGAGAGATATCTACAGAGAGTCCCAAAAGATTAGTTAACATGTGTTTATGAGGAAACGACCCAAAGCTAGAGAAAGAACCAAGGAGACAGTTACAGGGAACAGTGCAAAGTGTTTGACAAGGTTAGGAAGAATTCCTGGTCCAAAACAAACACTCTGAAAACTCACAATTCACACATTAAGTAGAATACTCAGAAGGGTCTTGCCTCAATAGTGAAAAATAATTACTCCTAGACCAAATGCTACTTGGGTCTTGCATAAAAAATCTAAAAAAAAAAAAAAAAACCAAAGGATTAAACTATTTCCAGGTAATTTAACTGTGTCCCAGAACAAAGCTCAAAGACATTTATAGGAATACAAAAATATCCAACACCAAACAAGTTAAAATTCACAATGTCTGGCACACAAAATAAGATTACCAGGCATGCAAAGAAGCAGGAAAATATGACCCATAATGAGAAGAAAAATTATCCAAAGGAAACATGAAGCAGACTATCCTAAGGTACATCATAATGAAATTGTTCAAAACCTATAAAGAGAAAAACTTAAAAGCAAATTGTTCAAAACCTATAAAAGAAAAAATTAAAAGCACCAGATTAAAAAGACATATTACACACAGAAGAACAAAGGTAAGGATGACACATATTTCTCATGAAGAACAATGCAAATGAGAAGATAATGTAGTAATATCTTTAAAGTATTGAAGAAGAAAAAAAACCTGACAACCAAGATTTCCATACCCAGCAAAAATATCTTTTAAAACCAAAGGCAAAATAAAGATTTTTCAGACATTCAAAAGCTGAAACAATTGGCCAGGCATGGTGGCTCACACCTGTAACCCTTGCACTCTGCTCAGCTGAGGCAGGAGGATTGCTTGAGGTCAGGAGTTCAAGACCAGCCTGAGCAAGAGCTAGACTCCATCTCTACTAAAAATAGAAAAAATTAGCTGGGTGTGGTGGCATGCGCCTGTAGTCCCAGCTAATCAGGAAGCTGAGTCAGGAGGATCACTTGAGCCCAGAAGTCTGAGGTTGCTGTGAGCTAGG
>NW_012150119.1:1016043-1023130 GCF_000956105.1 Propithecus coquereli | reverse complement strand
TATGTCATGAAAGGTAAACTGCATTAGTATATGAAAACTCAGTTTAGCCGAATAATGCTAATTTCTTATTTACATGAACTTCGTACCATAAAGGCTCACTTGAGCCCAGAAGTCTGAGGTTGCTGTGAGCTAGGCTGATGCCACAGCACTCTACCTGGCAATGAGCAAAACTCTGTCTCAAAAAAAAAAAAAAAAAACTGAAACAATTTATCACTAGAGGTCTGCACTACAGGAATTGCCATAGGAATTCCCTCGGGCAGTAGAAAAATTACAGCTGGAAATATGGATCTACACAAAGGAGTGAAGAATACCCAAAGGGTGACTACATGGGTAAATACATAGGAATTGTTTCTTATTATTTAAATCCCTTTAAATGTTTAAACAAAAATAAAAATAGTGTATTATGGTGTTTATAATATGAACATATACATATATGGATTCATACGTATCCATATATGGAGAGATATATATAACCCAAATACATGGAAACAAACACATTTTTATAAAATCTATGAGTCAAAGAAGAAATAAAATAGATAAATAAATAAGAAAGAAGGGGAATTAGAAAGTATTTTGAACTAAATAAAAATAATACACAGTGTATCAACATTGGTGGGATGCAGCTAAAGAAGAACTTAGAGGTAATTTATAGTTTGAAATATTTATATTAAAAAAAGAAGCTCTTGATTCAACAACCTAGGATCCCATCTTTCAAAAACCCAGCAAAATAAGTGCAAAATAACACCAAATAAAACAGAAGAATAGAGATAATAAAGATCAGAGCAGAGACCAATGAAACAGAAAATAAAAAACAACACCAGAAATCAATGAAACCCAATGCTAGTTCTTTGATAAATAAAGTTCATAAAGCACTAACCAAACTGATTAGAAATAATGAGATGCAAATTGTCAATATTAAGAATAAGAAAAGTGACATACTGAAGAGTCTACAAATATTCAAAGGATACTAAAAGAATAGTATGAGCAATTTCATGCCAATAAATTAGACACAATAAATGAAATGGACAAGCTCTCTAGAAAACACGAACTATAAATGGTAGAAATAGACAACAAATATTAGAAATAGACAAAGTATAAATGGTAGAAATAGACATACAACAAATAAATGGCAGAAATAGACAATAGACAATGGTAGAAATAGATAACCTTTCTCTGGAAGAAATAGACACTAGCCCTGTATCTATTAAACAAATTGAGTCTATAGTTAAAAGCCTCTGGAAAAAAAAATTTCTTTACACTGAAGACTAAAAGCATTTCTGAAAGAAGTTTTAAAAAAAAACTAAATAAACGGAAAGATATACTGTATTCATGGGTTAGAAGATTTAATACATTTAAGATGTCAGGTCCCCCCAAACTGATCCATAGATTCAAACAATCCCAATCAAATCCCAGCAGGACTTTATTTTTTAAAAGAAATTGACAAGTTCATTCTAAAATTTACATGGAAATACAAAAAAACTTAGCAATATCCGATTTTATGACTCATTATATAGCCGTATTTAAAAAATCATGTGGCGTTAGCATTGAGAAAGAGAATTAGATCAATACAACAAAATACAGTCCAATAATAGAGCCACAAATATACAGGGAACTGATTTTTCATAAAGACGCAAAGGCAGTTCAGTCAAGAAAGGATAGTCTTTTCAATCAATGGTATTGGAATAACCAGATATCTACATTAAAATGTGAACTTTGATCCATATCTAACACCATATATAAAAATTACTTCAAAATGGATCAGACACCCAAATATAAAACCAAAAACTATAAAACTTCTGAAAAATAGGAGGGTATTTTTGTGAACTTGGGTTGGGCAAAAAGTTGTTGGACATAACATCAAGAGCATAATCCATAAAAAATTAATAAATTATACTTCATCAAATTAAAATTTCATCAAAAATGTCTCTGCAAAAGGCACTGATAAGAGACTTAAAGGACAAGGCACAGAGAGAAAATATTTGCAAATTACAAGCCTGATGAAGAGCTTGCATCTAGAATGCTGTATGATTTCCTCTGTATGGAACTCTAGAAAGTGAAAACCAAGCAACAGTGACCGAAAGCAGATCCCTGGCAAGGGAGGGAGGGAGAAGTGGGGGCATTGGAGAGGGAGAGGGGGATTTCAAAATTTAGCATAAGGATTAAGAGATTAACTGTTTTACTCCCTACTCCAGATTCCATGGTGGGTGTTACCAGCTGATCACGATGCTTTTCTGCACACACAAGCATGCATGACATCTACTGGTGTTTCAAACACTTGGATTTATCTGTCCTTTTGGCACTCACCTCTTCATCCTCTCTTCCAAAAGGTCAAACTTCTCTCCCAAAAGGTCCAGTCCAGCCCAGGCTTGGGATGGTTTGGGAATGCCTGGGAAATACACTGCTTCCCTCATCTTGCCCACCTCCTTTTGCTTGTAGCTGTTTTCTACATAGTTCCACCTTCCCAGAACAAAGGGACTGCAGGGTAGTCATAATGGCAGCAGTTGACTGTAAGGATAAGAAAATAGACATGTGGGCAAAACAAATTGTAGGGGCTGTTTTGGGAGGTATGACATAATTGCTTTGGGAAACTCCGTGATGGCATGGACTATGTCTATTTGGTTCTTCGATTCTAAACACCCAGAATGGTATCTGGCACATGGTAGTAGATGCTCAATAAATATTCACTGAAGGAATCAATGATAAACATTTTAAATAATTTTTATTTCACTTTTTCTCATAGCATGGCCATTGCCTAGGTCCCTTTTTTTCCATTGAGAACAAAAATCAATGTGATATCACTTGGTCACAGCTCACTGCTGCATTGCAAATAATTTCAAGTCAGGGTTTTGGCAAATGTGGGACCACTAGAGGCCTCTGACCTGAAGCACCAAGTCAGAGCAGCACAGGGTCCAGGGGAGACTGGAGGGCTTCAACAGATGGTGCCAAACCTCTGAATCCTACGCAGGGTCATGGCCAGGAATGCTGCATGCTGGCCTTTGGGGAGTAAGCTCTATAGAGGAGTGTTAGTGGCGTGGTTTTGTGATTGTAAGTATGTCATGAAAGGTAAACTGCATTAGTATATGAAAACTCAGTTTAGCCGAATAATGCTAATTTCTTATTTACATGAACTTTGTACCATAAAGGCCAAATAACCATAGCACAAGGAAATTGAACATACCTCACAGCTATGTCGCATGGATTCTAAGGTTTTATTTGATTAGAAAACGCTGCAAAGTATTTGGTCTCCAAAATGTCATTTGCCCACGAGAGTCTTTGTCTAGTGCGTTTCAATCCCCGCCAGCATTAAAATCACTTGGAGATTTTAATACCCAGTGTAAAATAACATAATATTTGGGATTTGCTTAAAATCGTCTGGCACAAAAAAAGGGTTGTGGGGAGCATTATAGATGAAACCAGATTGGTGAAATGCTGATAATCATTGAAGCTAAGTGACGAATGTTCACGTAAGTGCATGCAGAGTCATTCTACAATCACTGTAATTTACATATGTTTGAAAATTACCTCAATAAAAAAATGCAAGGGGAATTTTCTTAGGCACGTCTATGAGAGCACAGACTATACTCGGGGAGAGCTGGGAATGGGAGAGTCTCCATTACTAGACATGTATCTCTATTTAGGACCTCCCAGACCCACCAAAAATAATCTTACTTGAACAATTCATAGTGGATATATCTATCTTTCTATTCATCTATCTATCTCTATCTGTCAATCACTCCCTGGACCAGTTGAATCAAAATCTCTGAGGGAGGGGCCCAGACACACTTCAATGTATCCAGGTGACTCCAATGTGCACCCAGGGTTGAGAACCACCAGTAAGGGAAAGCTACTACAGGTGAACCTCAGGTCAGTTTTTTTTTTTTTTTAGAGTAAAACAACCTTCCTGCTTTGACATGTTTGTGAGGGCACAGACTACACACAAGGAGGCCTGGGTGGCAATAATAATCTCCACCATTTACAAAGTGCCTCGTATGTGCTGCTGCAAGAGTTCCTTGATGCACATCACTCATGTACTCATTATAGCTATCATGTAAAGCTATTGAGACTGGATGAAGCGAGGTAACTCTCACAAGGTCCCATGGCTCCTACATGGCTGAGCTGGGATTAAAACCTGCTCACCCAAAAGTCTTTCTGCTCTAGCTTCTCTGAGTATCAAAACAGAGGAATCAAGACTTCCATGGCTCTCAAAAACGCTCCCCTCCCTCAACCCATCCTCAGTTTTTCATCTCCCCAGTCTCTCCCTATATATCTTGTTTCTTCCTTCTTCTAACCTACATTTCAGTGGAAGCAACACCTTTTTCCCTGCTTTTCAATGTTTCCCCCAGTTCTGTTAACAAGTGTTCAAAACCAGTTACAAAATGGTGTCATTCTGTTGTCAACATCCACTTCAGGTGTATCTATAAAAATCTGCCCTGGAAATATTTTTCCTTTTTTAAAAAACCACGTTCACTACATTCCACATGTAGGATTTGGTTAAGTCTCAGAACATTATGACAATACAAGAACATAGTAACCAACGCAAGTAATCAAACTTAATTCCAAAATAACTCAAGCTCTTGGTGGCATGTTTAATGTCCATAGGTGAAAGAAGTAAGACAACTACAAAATGGGGGAGGGGACAAAGGCCCCTACATAGTGGGAAGGTTTCTGTAACATATATTCAACTAGAAGGGATGAAATATTGATTCTAAGTCAACTGAGAAAAGTAAGTACAATGTTTATATTGTAATCCCTAGAGCAACCACTAAGAAAGTATTAAAAAAGATATAGTCAAAAACACAAAACATGCCCTGTAGCATACCAAGTTAAAAAATAAAAATAAACACCAAATAAAAATTAAAATGGAATACTAAAAAATGTTCAAATAACGAAAAAGAAGTCAGAAAAGAGTAAACAAGGGAACAAAAACCAAAGAGAAAGCACATAATAAAACGGTAGACCTGAATCCAAAACACAAATGAAAATACAGAGATATCCAAATGGATTTTTAAAAATTACCCAATTATATGCTGTTGACAAGAAACTCACTTCAAATAGAATGACATTGATATGTTAAAAGTAAATGGGTGGGGCTGGGCGCGGTGGCTCACGTCTGTAATCCTAGCTCTCTGGGAGGCCGAGGCAGGTGGATTGTTCGTTCGAGCTCAGGAGTTCGAAACCAGCCTGAGCAAGAGCGAGACCCCGTCTCTACTAAAAATAGAAAGAAATTAATTGGACAACTAAAAATATATAGAAAAAATTAGCCGGGCATGGTGGCACATGCCTGTAGTCCCAGCTACTCAGGAGGCTGAGGCAGGAGGATCACTTGAGCCCAAGAGTTTGAGGTTGCTGTGAGCTAGGATGATGCCACAGCACTCTAGCCCAGGCAACACAGTGAGACTCTGTCTCAAAAAAAAAAAAAAAAAAAGTAAATGGATGGGAGAAAAAAGTAAATGATGGAAAAAGAAATACTACACAAATATAGCCAAAAGAAAGTTGGAGTGGCTATATTAACAATAGACAAAGCTGACTTAAGAGCAAAGAAAATTACCAGGAAGAGAGAGGGACATTACATAATGATAAAAGGGTCAATTTGCCAAGAAAACAGAACAATCATAAATGTATATGCACCTAATAACAGAGCTTCAAAACACGTGAAGCAAAAACAGACAGAACTGAAAGAGAAATAGAAATAGACAAATTCACAATTTGCTAGGATACTTCAACTCCTCCCTCAGTAATTGTTACAACTAGTAAAGAGAAAACCAACAAGGAGATAAAACTGAAAAACCCTTAACTGAGTCTAATTGACATTTCTAAAACACTCCACCCAACAACAGCAGAACATATATTCTTTTCAAGTGCACATGGAACATTCACTAAGACAGATCATGTATATATGCTGGGTCATAAAATAAACCTTTTTATGTAAGGTCATAAATAAATGTAAATGAATTGAAATCATAGAATATATGTTCTCTGATCATAATGGAATTAAAATTGAAATCAGTAATAGAAAGATAACAGAAAAACTTCCAAACTCTTGGAAATTAACATACTTATAAATAATACATGGGCCAAACAGGAAGTCTTAAGAGAAATTAGAAAACATTTTGAGTCAAACAAAAAAGAAAAGACACTTATCAAAATTTGTGGAATACAGTTAAAGCGGTGCTTAGAGGGAAATGTATAGCTTTAAATGTTTATGTTACAAAAAAAGGCCTCGAATCAGTCATCTAAGCTTACACTTCAGAAAAACCAGCAAAAAAAAGTACAAAATAAACCAAAATTAAGCAGAAGAAAGGAAATCACAAAGATAGCAGAAATTAATGAAATCAAAACCAGGAAAACAATAGAGAAAATCAAAACAACTAAAAGCTGTTCCTTTGAGAAGATCAACAAAATTGGCAAATCTTGTAGCAAGATTGAAACAGAAAACAGCTAGTAACAAGAATGAAAGAGAAGATACTACTAAAGACCTGCAGATCTTAAAAAGATAATAAGATATACTATGAACAACTCTGAGGACATAAATTTGACAACTTAGAGAAAATGGACCAATCCTTGAAAGCTAGAAATGACCACATTCACCCAAGATGAAATAGATGATGTGAATAGTCCTGTTTTTTAAAAATTGAATTTGTGATTAAAAATTGCTTGAAAAAGTAACCTCCAGACCTAGATGTTTTCACAGCCAAACTCTGCCAAACATTTAAAGAAGAATAGCAATTCTACACCTCTTCCAGAAAATGTCAGAGGAGAAAACACTTCCCGACTCTTTTTATGAGACCAGCACTACCCTGATACCAAAGCCAGACAAAAACACTGCAAAAAAATAATAATAAAACACGGATCAATAGCATTCGTTAGCATTGGCACAAAAATCTACAAAATAAATTAGCAAATTGAATCCAAGAATATATAAAAAGAACAATATATCATGACCAAGTGGAGTTTATCCCAGGAATACAAGGTTGGGTTAGATAAAAAGTTCTTAGGCATAGCACTAAAGGAATGATCTATATTTTAAATTTGATAATTTGGCCTTTATCAAAATTAAAAATCTTTTCTCTGCAAAAGATACTGTTAA
>NW_012150119.1:1011613-1014893 GCF_000956105.1 Propithecus coquereli | reverse complement strand
TATTTCCTGAACTCTACAAAAGAATCTCTACAGATGAGCCACAATCAAAATTTCTTAGAAATTTGCTTTCTCTCCCATCTGTTCACACATGCTAAGTGTTTCTGTAACTCTCTCCTCCTCCACTCCCAAATCCCCCTCGCTGGTGCTAAAGGGTATCAGGGAATGTGAACCTCCCACAGTCTTCATCCCGCCCCTCATTCTTCATTATTGACAACAGACACGTCCAGTGTCAAGTACAGTTTCAAGTTCCCCACTTCCAACCAATTCAGCACCCCCCCTTCCCATGGGGAGATCTGAAGGAAGGTTCTGCCCCCAGGCCTCCCTTCTCCTGTGCTTCCCAGCCTGCGAACTCAAAAGAATCCTTCTGGTGAGGCAGGACTTGCCAGGGTGTGGAAAGACAGACTGGACTGAGCCAGCATCCTCTTCAGGCAGCATGGAGAAGGCAGGGTTTGGAAATCCACCTTACTGTAGCACACGTGCCTCCAAATGAGTCCTTCGAAACAGCCAAGCTGGGATGCTGTAGGCTTGAAACAGTTGTATCGATGCCACAGCCCAAAACATTTCTAGAATTATTATTTTTTAATACCCTCCAAGCCAATATATACTGACAAGGACTCCAATTATAGCAATGATGGTCCTAGCCCTTTAATTAATCCTAGGATTAATTTATTTAATCCTCACAACAACTCTATAAGGTAAGTACTTGCATAATCCCCATTTTGCAGGTGAGAAAAATGAGGCACGAAGTAACTTGACCAAGTTCGCCTTGCTGGCAAGCGATGGAGCCTTGGCTTTGAACCAGACAATCTGGCTCCAGAACCCATGCTGTCAATCACTCAGCTCTGCGGCCTGTGCGTATATGTAGTTTCCTTATTTTGTATAAATTATTGAATTGTTTAATCCCAAAGTATATCAATTCATTGGATTCCAACTGGATTTTAGTGATTTCTAAAGAGCAACCTATCCTCAAAGGAAAATTACCAACACAGAATAAATTCAAAAGAATTTGCCGCAGGCTCCGGAAGTGGCTCCCAAAGAAGTTCCCAGCTGCCTGAGTAACAACAGACAGCCTTTGAGGACTGCATGTTCCACCCATGTCCCCAGAGCTGCACTGTTGGCTCTGGTAGTGGGTTAAAAATAATTCACCACATTCCTTTATAGCCGTCCCTTACAGCAAGCAGGCACAGATATGTCAGGTGAGGGGTGCATCTTCCAAGGCCCCGTGCCCCCTTCCTCCTCTGAGGCACTCCCAAGATGGCAAATCGAATTTCTAAATGCTCCCCCTGCCTCAGACATGGGTGATGAGCAAGTTCTCCCCACCCAGCCTCCCCCAAAGTAGGAATATTTCTGCCCAGTGTCTTTGGAGCTCTCCAAGCATTGGGTGGGAGGGAGTGAGGGAGCGAACGAAACAGCTCAGCTATCAGCACCCCCCTCACACCCCCAGCCTGGGGTTGTGCCCACCTGAGGCCCTGCTCACTCCTCTCACTTGTTTACAGATGAAACTGCCCTAAAGAGGCCCTCGCTCTGGGACTCAAGGGTGCTGGAAAGGGGAATGGGGGCCATCTGGGGGGACAGGGAGAGAGGGTGGGAGCCAGGAGTCCTGGGACCTTGGCCAGAAAACTATGAGTCCCTTGGGAAGCTGTTAAGATATATAGATTCCCCAGACCTCACGCCAGGCATTGTGAGGTCCAAGCACCAAAAAGTATTAAAAGCTCTCCAAGGTGACTTCCACGGGCAGTCAGAGTTAAGAAGCATCCTTAGGTCAGGGATCTGCAAACCTTTTCCCTAAAAGTTTCGATGGGCCTTGCAGACCACAGAAGGTCTCTATCGCTCCTCCTCCTCTTCCTCCCCTTCCTCCTCCTCCCCTTCCTCCTCCTCCTCCTCCTTCTCCTCCTTCCTTCTTGTCCTCCATCACTCCTCCTCCTTCTTTCTCTTTTTTCCTTTTCTTTTTCTTTTTTTTTTTTTTTATGAGACAAAGTCTTGCTCTCGCACCCCGGCCAGAGTGCAGTGGCATCATCATAGCTCTCTGCAACCTCAAACTCCTGGGCTCAAGCGATCCTCCTGCCTCAGCCTCCCGAGTAGCTGGGACTACAGGTCCACCCATCACCAGGCCCAGCTGATTTTTCTATTTTTTGTAGAGATGGGGTCTTGCTCTTGCTCAGGCTGACTTGAGCTCCTGACTTCAAGCAATCCTCCTGCCTCAGCCTCTCAGAGTGCTAGCATTACAGGCGTGAGCCACCAAGCCCCAGCTTTCCTTCTTCCTCTCTTACAACCCTTTGGAAATATAAAAATCTATTCTTAGTCCATGGGCAGTATAAAAACAGGCAGCAGGATGGATTTGGCCCACAGGCCATAGTTTGCTGACCTCACCCTAGGTCAACAATCCTCAAACATTAGTCTTTGGACCAGATAAGAGTAGACTCAGTGGTGTGCTGGTAAACAGACTCTCAAAAAAAGAGCCCTGATTTGTAGCATTTGCAGATGTCATGGTGTTAATGTTCCCACCCTGCCCAGTTGCAAACTACCAACGTGTTGTCACTGGGCACGGAGTTGGGAAGAGATGCTCAGGATTGGCTCTCACCAGCCAGTACCAGCCAGCTCCAGCACGTCACTTTATAGGAATCATGTGGAAGCTGATTAACAACACATCCCTGGAAATTCTGGTGCTGCCAAGTATGGGAAATGTTGCCCCTGGTTATACAAGGAAACAATCTGTTGATACATTCATTCAACAGATGTTTATAAAAGGCACAGCGCTAAGCTTTGGTGATTCAAAGGTGAATAACACACACACACCCCAACCTCAAGGAGGGCACAGTCTCTAGGAGGAGACTTCCCAAACAGGCATCTACTCACAATTGCAAAAACTGGAAACAACCCAAATGTCCTCAGTTGTGAATCAGTAAACACACTGTGTGGTAAATCCATACAATGAAGTGCTGCTCAGCAAGGAAAAGGAACAGGTTATTAACACACGCAACAACTTGGACGAATCTGAAAGGCATTACGACGCGGGAAGGAAGCCAGTCCCAAAGGTTACGTGCTGTGTGATTACAGAACATGCTTGAAAAGACAAATGTACAATGATGGAGAATCGCTCAGAGCTTGCAGGTAAGGTTAGGGTTGAGGTAAGGATGTGATTACAAAGATAGCAGGAGGAAAGTTTTGGGGGTGATGGAACTGCTCTGAACGGTGATTGTGGTGTGGTTTAAACAAATGTGCACATGGATTACAAGTCATAGAGCTATATATCCTCCCAAATAATGTCAACTCTATTGTA
>NW_012150119.1:1007638-1011278 GCF_000956105.1 Propithecus coquereli | reverse complement strand
AAAAAAAAAAAAACAATGAGGAGAGATTGTTTTTTTTTTCTGTCTGGGAAAGAAGTGTCTGACACTGATACTTTCCAAAGCCAGTATCTTTAAGTTCTTTATTCACTACAGCTAGGAAAAAAATTAAGTGAAAATAACAGTATCATCCTGCCTGATTCTGGTCGCCCACATCATAAAATCTTGGCTATTTCCCATAAACCTGGACTCCTTAACAAAATTCATGTTATCCCTGATTGTTACTATGCTACTATGTGAAGATTTGCCATGACCTTTGGGTTTATGATGATGATATTAGAAAGATGATATTTTTCAACCATGAAAAGATTAATGCAAACTTGATGAGTTTGGTCATTTTGAAGTTTCTTTCTTTTAAGGCTCCTTATGTTTTGCATTTGACAAGCAGCCCTTCTGAAAAGTCTGACTCCCTGGCACTCTTCAAAGATAAACTTTTTCTTTCATTTCCTAAATGCCACCATCTCTGAGTCCTTGACAGAATATAATTCCAAAGGTTGCTTTTTATTGCCTGGTTGGATATAAACCAGCTGAATTTCACAGTCTTGTTTCAGCATTCTTTTTTTCTTGGACTGTATAAATCCGAGTTCCTGATATCTTCAGTGAACCAGCTCTTTTTCTTTCTGCTAATTCTCTCATGTATCAGTCAGCTTCAGCTGTGTAACAAACTACTCCAAAACTAAGTGGCTTAAGACAGAAACCATTTCTTTAGTTCGTGATTTCGTGTGCTGGGAAGTTCTTCTGGTCCAGGGTGGCATGACTCATGTCCACTGGGCTTGCTCACACATCTGTAATTAGCTGGCAGGACACTTGGCAACCCAGTGCTCTAAAGTGCCCTCACATACACGTCTGGTGATTGGCCAGTGGCTGAGCAGAGCAAAGGGAAAACTGGGTACTGCGTCTCAGCATCCAACAGTCCTTTCTGAGTCTCTGTTCGTGTTTCGTTTGTCATGTCCCATCAGTCAAGCACATCACGTGGCCAAGCCGGGCGGGAAGCTGCAGACACAGGGACAGTGGGTAAGTTGGGGACCATTACTGTAACAATTCACCACACCTCACTCACAAGTTGAATAAAAGTTTGGCATACACTAACAGAGTACTTTGAGAATTATGCTTTTACAGGAGGAAGAGATGCCCAAGGGAAACCCTGTAAAATAAAAAGGGGGTTGGAAGAGCAATGGGAAGAGTGCTCCCAGCAGAGGGAAGAGCATGTGTAAAGTCCTAGAAATGTGCCAGCCACGCCCGCTCCAGAAACCTGCTCACTGTGGCCTGAACAAAAGGAAGAGCAAGTAGCCTTGACCTAAAACTTCTGTTTTACTCAGAGGTGCTTCCATTTAAGCACAACGAGGGGGGCTGTCAGTGGCCAGACCATTGTAATATGAAACTTTAACTGTTTTTGCTTTTGCTACTTATCTTTGCCTCACGAAACAGGTTGGGAGACGAAGAAAGGCCTGCCTGCCCTGGAAGCTGGGAGAGCTGGTGTTTGGTTGATTTGGGATCGCGTCTAACAGGGCATAATGGTCTAAAACGAGGAAACAAGGAGAGAGATGGAAGGACTTGCCTCTGGAGAAAGGAAGGACTTCTCAGAGTTGGAAAAGGAGATTCCAAAAAGGAGGGACAAGAGGAAGGAAGGTGTGGGAAGAGATCCCAGGGAACCTGCCCACGATAGGGGAGGGGAGGCGGCTGGGAAGAGCTGGAGGCGAGAGGACCTGCCACAAGGCCGGAGTGAGGGTCCTGTTCTAGACCCCAGAAGCTGCGCAGGCTCCGGCCTGCACGGTCACCACACGGGCTCTTCCTCCCACTGGGGCCCGTGAGGACGTCACTCTGACCACATCCAGCACCCAGCAATTTGCCCAGCGGCCAAATCGCTCCCTTGGTTTCTACCTGAGTACTTCATCTGGAAACCCGCTCTCTATGCCCCTGTAAGGCTAAAACAAAGGACAGAGGGGGACCTGGTCTGCAGTGGGACCACAGGGTGAGAGGATCCTCCTCCCTCTAATCTTGTTCTCTAAGGTCTAAGGGAGGAAAGATACAGGAACGCTAAATCAACTAATGCGCCCCCCAGCTCCCTGCCGTGGCAGATTTTATATGAGAACGTGGACCAGCTCAGATGCCCAGTCTCCTCCCCAGAGGCAATCATGGTTCACGGCTTCATGTGCATCGTTCCAAAAAGTTTGTATTTACACCAAGTGACCCATGACAGCCACGACTGTGCATTTCAGATGTGTTTTCAAACAAGGAAAGGGGCGGGGGAGGAGGGAACACCACGCCAATAATCGAGGTTCTTAGAAGAAAACCGGATACAAGTTGCTGGGTCGGTTCTATGAAAATATTGAGTTATTTTATGCAAAGTAACTTGTACACAGGGGTGAGTTTCAAAGGCAGAGGGGATGAATGATTTAGCTGAGTTCCCAAAGTCACGCTTCCTTAATTGCAGAAAGAGAAAGTGTCAGTCAGCTTTTACAATTACCCTCCCTGACATCTACATCTCGCTCTCCCGATCACAGAAGAAAAGAAAGCTAAAGTGGCTTGCAAAGAATGGGCCCCTGGGAGCAGAAAAATGAAATTCTCCCCTTAACAGCAAGGGGGAGGGCGGGGCAGGGAAGGCTGGATTGACAGAAAGTGCAGCTCAAGAGCTAATTAAGTCTGCAGAGGAGCCAAACGGACCTCCTCCCTGGTTCACTGCCAGCAAGCAAAGCTTTTTGGTGTTGCTCTGAAATCTGAGCGGGCAGGGCCAACTTCAGGCCCAAGAAGAAGGGTTTTTATGACAACATCCAGAGGTGTTGAGAGGAAAGGACTGTAAGAAAGGGCCTTGTGCAGCATGAAAACCACCATCTGACTGGACAGAGATAATGTGAGTGTTACGGCAAGTGTTACAATGACCGGACCCGAAGGGAATAACCGAGGGGCACGCAGAGAGCTGGAGAGTTAGTGTTTTATTCTCGCCGACGGGCCCAGAGGAGACTTGTCTCCAAATTCTGAGCACCGCTTTCTTATTTTTGTCTAGTTTTATACTTTTTTGGGTTACACACATCCAGTAGCATACAAGCATAAGTGGTTAACCAATTAGCAACAGGATTCAAAAGATAGCCAATTAGCAGTAGTTTTTACAGGCATTTGTTCTGTGACAGGCTTATAACTTTGCTTAACTGTTTTGCGGTTTTAGCGGAATTTCCCAGAAGTTTCCTAATACCATTTCTCAGAAGTTCCCCTAACATGAGAAGGGCATTTAAACTCTAACCCTAATATCTAAGTGATGATCATTTTAGTTAATAATTTTATTGTAACTAAAGGCTACAGGAAATTGTTAGCAAATGAGATCTTAGCTGGCCATGCCATGAATCGGGCGCCACCTAGTGTCCGCTTCTAGAATTACAAGCATAGGCGTGCCCAACTTTCGTTGGTCTTGGGAGGCTCAGAGCAGCTGTACCTGTCTGTCCGCTTTGTTCTCTACGCCTTGCTGTAACTGTGCACCCACCTCTGGCCTAATTTTTTGGTCTCTGCAAAGGGCTAACACAAATGATGCTAATAATGTTTTCTTGTATCCATGTATCCTTTGCACATTAAGAATGTGCAAAGCCCTTCCACATGCATGACATTACAACCATGAGCAGCAGGTGTAATTTAT
>NW_012150119.1:960381-1006875 GCF_000956105.1 Propithecus coquereli | reverse complement strand
GAAGAACCAGAACTGCCCCTCTGATTCCCATTTCTTCAACACACACAGACACAGAGATACATACACAAAGGCACACAGAGACACAGACACACACGAACACGCAGACACACACACACAGACATACAAAGGCATATCCGAAAACGTCACCATATGTTAGAGACACATTCTGCTTTCCCTGGACTAAAATTCTCCCTCTTTTCTAAATAATCCAAACCCAACCCTAAACAGGAATGTCCCACGTTCCTATCCTCCCCTCCAGGATTATGGGTCTCCTTTACGTTTACTGCACCCTGTTCATCACTTTCGTCAGAGACCAGAACTCAGGAAAGTCTCCCAAACTCCAGCCCATTCCCTCCTACCTCTAATGAGAGGACTACAACACCCAGAATGATCTCGGGTCAACCAGCTCACGCCACCCAGGAAAAGGATCCCCCAAGGTTGTCCACACAGAAACCTGGAGCAACTGGATTTCCTGAATTTCAAGTTTCACGTGTGCAAGTCACACGACGTTATCTGTATTTGACAAAGACTGGGTTAAAGTCTAGTCTGCAGTCAGACACCTGCCTTCCTGCCCAGACCTGTCTGGCCAGAACCCCGGCCGAAGGCGGAGCCAGCTCCAACCTCACCTACAGTGAAGACGATGATGCGATGATGTGGGGCTAACGGAGACAGCCATAGGTACGCCCAATCAGTCTCAGCTCCACACTCCGGCTAGGAGATAGCATCGGCATCAAGGCTGCAGGCCCCCTAGGCGGGAGTACAAGGCATCCATGCATTCATTCAACAAATAGTTACCAAGCAAGTACTCTGTGCCAGGCACTGGGTATACAGCAGTAGACCAAATGGACAAAATCGTGGAAGTTCCTTTCTAGTTGAATGGACAGACAGGAAACGAGGTAAGTAACTACACACACACACACACACCACACACACCAGCTAGTGATTAATGCTAAGAAAAAAACAAGGTAAGAGGAGGACAGGATGAAGTGCTGGAATTTAAGACAGAGTGGCAGAGGAGGCACCATGTGAGCAAAGGCAGAGAGGAGGCAGTGTGCAGACATCTGGGGGAAGGACAGGAACAGCAGACGCAAAGATCTCAAGGTGGCAGCTGGGCCAGGATGTTCAAGAACATGAAGAAGATGAGGTGAGAGGGAAGACGAGGTACATCAGTGGGACCTTTCAGCCTTGCAAGGACTTTGGCTTGTCTTATGAGTGAGATGCGTCCATGTGGGAGAGACATGCATAGATAATGGGGAAATGCAAAGGGCAGAAGAAACTGACTCCGGGAAGAAGGCAAAGGGGAGAGAGCATGGTGCTCACTCTTCTCTCCTGGCCTCTGACTCTCCCTCCCTCTGCCCCTTCCCGCAGGCACCAGAGAGAGCCTGAGTGGGCTTCGCCCCGTCTCCTTGTAGTGGCAACACTCACGACTGCCGGGAAGGACCTGGCCACAACCAGAGCCAGATGGACCCACGGGCTCTGACCTTTCTGATGGGCCAATTCCTGTGGATGTTGGAAGGCAAGAAGGAGTCAGGAAGAAAAGGGCTGAGGCGTCTTTATGGGCCTGGCTGGAGCCCCAAAGGTTGGGTGGGGGAGGCCAGGGAGGGCTGTGTTTTATACCAACCTCTTACCTGGGCCCCACCCATGCCCCAGCTCCAAGTGGCCAAGGGGCCCATTAGCCCCTTCCAGGGCAAAACAAGGATCTGAGCTCAGAAAAGTCTCTCACCTCCCATCTTCCTCACCCAGAACGGAAGTATGGATTCGGGGCCCGGCCCTCCTAGTGATGTCCCATGTTTTCTGACCCCCAACATTGAGACCCAGTGACAGTTTTAAGGTCACCCAGGCCAGAAGGTAGAAGGCAGGGACCAGCCACTGACCAGGGCCAGCATATCTACCTGGTGTCAGGGGTAGAAACAGATGCCACGAAGCGGACGAACCTCAGAAGCATTTGCTAAGTGACAGAAGCCAGACGCAAAAGGTCATGTATGAAACATCATATACTGTATGAAATACCTAGAACAGGCAAACTGATAGGGGCAGAAAGTGGATCAGTAGTTTCCAGAGGTTGCAGGGACAGGCAGTGGAGAATAACTGATCAGCGAGTACAGGGCCCCCACTGGAGGTGACGGAAGTGTCCTGAAACTCGGGAGAGCTGATGGCTGCTGCTGTTGGTGCGGAGTCGTGGCCTTGTGGGAAAATAGGGGCCCAGCTCTGCACCTTCGGGCAGTGGGCAGGGATGCGTGGGGTGATGCCCGCTTGGCCTGGCCTCCCAGGCACAGGGATGGGGCTGTGTCCTTGGCAGCGAGGAGTCGCCACCGACAGGCCCCAGGAGCAGACACTGTTCCTCTCCTGGAGCCAGCACTCAATGCCTGCTTGATCCGACCTTTCGGGAATGCTGGGAAACACCACCAAGAAGCCTGCCGCGTACTCAGTTCAGATGCAGGCCAGATCCTATCTAGGGACACGGGCCCACCTGGGAGCCAGACTTGCCAGAGATCTGCTGATGGAGGAGGATAACCAGGGTGGTGAAGAACTAAGAACTGTTCTAAGAGGAAAGGCCAAAAGAACCATGAGGTCTTAGCCAGACAAAGGGAAAGTTCAGGGAGACCATAGGGGATGTCTTTGACCATCAAGACACCAGAAGGAAACTGAATTAATTCTACATGGACCCAGGAAATGGAATCAGGGCAAATGAGTGGAGATTAAGTAGTGGAGGTTTTATTCAATACTAAGAAAAATGTTCTAGGAACTTAAGATCTGTGAGCAGGGAGGCAGCTATCCCACATGGTGCTCTTGTGGGGAAAAAGGAAAAGGTGCCCCCTGACAAGACCACCTACAAAAAGGCACCCCTCCGGGCTGGTGCGGCCCTGACCTACAGACTAGTTTGCTGAGCTCAGGCCCATGCAGGCCACAACCTGCACAACGCGGGTGGGCAGCCCTGTGTGTGAGCACAGTGGGCCACTCTGGAAGCAGTGAGTTCAGGATGTCCCAGTTACTGCGGCTGTGTAAAACAATAGCATCATTTAGTTTGCTCACAAATATGCACATTGGGCAGGGCTCAGCAGAAATAGCCTGGTTCTGCTCCCCTTAGCATCAGCAGGGGCAGCTTGGAGGCCGAAGGCGGGAATCATCTGAGGGCTCACTCTCTCATGTATCTGGCGGTTGGTGCTACCAAGCCAGTGCATCTGCCAGAACATACACACACACACACACACACACACACACACACACACACACACACACATACGCAGCCTCCCCATGTGGCGTGGGCTTCCTCACAACATGGCGGCTGTGTTCCAAAGACAAGAGCCTCAAGATAGAAAGAGACAGGTGAAAGCTATTTTGCCTTTTAGGACTAGTCTCAGAAGTCACATGGCATCTCTCCTGCCATGTTCTATTCATTGAGGCAGTCTCAAGGGGAGGGAAAATAGACTCCATCTCTAAACTGAGGGAGTGGCAAGGCTCTAGAAGCACACGCAGGACCGGAAATATTGTTGTGGAAACAATATTGTGGAAAATACCATCTGCCATACAAGAGGGGGCAATGTGATTACCTGTATGGCAGGGGCCTAAGTGTACACATGAAGGGGCAGCTACTGCTCAAACCCCACCGCAAAGCTGAGTCCCTGAGAGACCAATTCCCTGATACCATGGTTTTTCCAATAGACCAGCAGAAGGCCAGAGCCCCATGAAAGCACTCAGTACTAAGGGGCCTCCTCTGTCCTGTGGAGAGAAGGGCTTTGAGTCTCTAGCAACCCCCTGACACATGCCGTAAGTTCTGACTCAGAAGAAAGGGGACTTTGCAGGAAGCTATTAGAGATGCATCCTGATACCTTCGTAGCTATTCCGTAAGTGTGGGCCTTAGAGTTAGCCCAAACTGGGCTCAAATCCCTTTCTGCTGCTGGGTGTCTTTGGGAAAGCTACTTGATTACTCTGAGCCTCAATTTCCTTAGCCTGTAAAATGTGGAAGGTACGGAACTGTTGTGGGGATGAAATGATTTATTCTGCATGTACCGTGCCTTGCGTCAGAGCCCTGGTGTGACCAAGAAAGGCACTGAGAATGGAGCTGTTGGCGGGACCCCCGCAGAGAGGAAGGCTGGCTCTGGGCATGCAGCTGTCGCACTGGCCCTCTCTGGGTACAGGCTAGAAACCTTCCACCCGGCCCCGCTGCCACGTGTCCAAGGAGCAGCTCACCCAGCTGCAGCACCCCTGGACGAGGAGTCCTCTGTTCCAGAAGTCCCCCCTTCCCTGCAGTCCTGCAGCTGAGCTGAGAGGAGCTGAGGAGACTAACAGGATTAGCTAATGAGGTCATGGTGGGGTGGCCTGCCTGTTTCTTAGATGGCTGCATTTTCCAGCTGGTGATTAAGAGGCAGGCCCTGCAGGAGGCAGGCTCATTCCCCTGTAATTGAATCTCCTCCAGATGCCAGTGAAGGCATGGGGAGGTTAAGTACATTTCCCAAGATCATGAGGCCGGTCAGGCTGCCATCTGAGCTCCTCAGGGATGGTTCTGGGATGCTGGGGAGCGGCAGACCCTTTGGGGATGCGCTTGATTAGAGAGCTACTTCTGCCGGCTGGCAGCGGGCATTGGCAGCTGCTATGAGCAAGGACCACAGATGAAACGCCAGCCCCTTCTCCCCAGTATCCAGCCAGAGCTGCCCACAGGAGATGCCTCAGGCTCAAAGCAAGGGGCTTGGTGTCCTTGGTGACAGGAACTACAGGAAGAACCTTGGTGGTGGGGGTGGTCTGGGGCGGGCCCTCCAGCTGTGCTGCTGGGGGGTGGGAGGAGGCAGCATGACTGGGTGGTGAAGTGCAGGTCCCTAGAATCCCAGCGCTGCCATTAACTAGCTGAGTGACGCTGGGCAAGGTATTAACCACTGTGCCCCAGTTTCCTCATCTGTAAAATGGGGATAATAAAATTATTTATCACATAGGTTTGTGGTAAGCATTTAAAAAGTAATTGACAGAAAGCCCTGGCCAGGCGCTCGTTGCTGGCCTCCTCTCTTGGCTTCTGGGCTCCAGGGGATTTTGCCAAAGCAATGGCCACGAGAACCCAGGTTGCTTTCCATGCCTTCCTCAGGACTGAGCAGGAAGGTAGCTGCGACATTAGTTGCTCACACCTGGAACTCCCAGAGATGTGTAATAAGCACTTATTATGTTCCAGATACTGAGCTAGGTATTTACTTACGAAGTATAATGTACACTTCATGACATCAAAGGTAAGTGATTGTTATATGGGAACAGGCTCAGAGACTGAGGCAGGTAAGGACCATCCCCGGAGTCTCATACCTACAGCCAGCAGGACGGGGCTGGCATTCAAACCCAGGTCTTTGTGACTCCGGTGATCATGTTCCTGCCTTTCACTGATGGTCTGAAGTTCTAGGAGAGAATCGATAGGAGAGCAGCTAAAGAAGTTCTTATTCCCCTTTGTCAAGGAAGCACAGGTGCCGCAAGACAGGAAGAACAACATTATACACTATTAATGTGTAATGTACGTCTGCATTGCTTTTCTTATTTCTTATTCAATGTTGACCCAGGTGGATGCATATTCTTCATAGCACTGTCTGCACACTCTGTCTGTGGTAGACAATACATTTCCAGAGGCATCTCAAAGGGATCAGAGAGAGTACGGCAAGCTCTCGTTTGCAATGGGGAAAGCACAAAAAGCAAAAGGGATTTGCCGACTCCACTAATAGTTAACACAGGTTTTCTCAACCTCAGCACCACTGACATCTTGGGCTGGATAATTCTTTGTGGTGGGGGACTATGCATTGTAGGATATGTAGCAGTATCCCTGGTCTCTAGCTACTAGATGCCAGTAGCACACATATCTCCCTCCCCACCACTAGTGGTGATGCCGAAAATATCTCTACCTACTGCCAAATGTCCCCTGCAGGGGGGCAACAGTGGTTGAGAGACACTGTGCTAAATTTTAACACTATTCTGTAAGTTCTGGCTATCGCAATCAGACAAGAAAATGAAATCATTCACTTTATTATATAATATACCACATTAAATTTCAGATGGATTAAAGAATTTAAGGTTTAAAAGAATAGAAGAATTATTGCTATATTTGCCTTTGGGGTCTTAATCATAAATTCTTTGCCCAGGCCCATGTGTAGAAGAGTTTTCCCTATATTTTCTTCTAGAATTTTTATGGTTTCAGGCCATACATTTAAGTCTTTTATCCATCTTGAATTAATTTTTGTATATGGTGAGAGATAGGGGTCCTGTTTCATTCTTCTGCTATTCAGTGGCGATTCAGTTTTCCCAGCACCATTTACTGAATAGGGCCTCCTTATCCCAGCGTATGTCGTTGTCTGCTTTGTCGAAGATCAGTTGGTTGTAAGTAGTTGGTTTTATTTCTGGGTTCTTTATTCTGTTCCATTGTCCTATGTCTCTACTTTTATACCACCAGTACCATGCTTTTTTGGTTACTATGGCCTTGCAGTATAATTTGAAGACCAGTAATGTGATGCCTCCAGATTTGTTCTTTTGTGCTTAAGATTGCTTTGGCTATTTGGTCTCTTTTTTGGTTCCTACTGAAGCTTAGAATTACTTTTTCTAGATCTTTGAAATATGATGTTGGTATTTTGATGGGGATTGTGTTGAATCTATAAATAAATTTGGGCAGTATGGACATTTTAATGATATTGGTTCTACCAATCCATGAAGCTTCTACACAGCAAAGGAAATAATCAACACAGTAAATAGATAGTCTTTGGAATGGGAGAAAATATTCATAAATTATACATACAAGAAAGGACTAATATCCAGAATCTACAAAGAACTCAAACAAATCAGCAAGAAAAGAAAAACTCCATTAAAAAGTGGACAAAACACATGAAAAAAAGTTTTTCAGAAGAAGATAGAGAAATGGCCAAACAAACATAAGAAAAAATGCTCAACATCACTAATCATCAGGGATATGCAAATTAAAACCACAATGGGATACCGCTTTACCCCTGTCAGAATGGCCATTACTAAATAGTCAAAAAACAACGATGCTGGCTTGAATGCAAAGAGAAAGAAATGCCTATACACTGTTGGTGGAACTACATATTAGTACAACCTCTATGGAAAACAGTATGGAGATTTCTTAAGGAAATAAATGTAAACCTACCATTCGATTCAGCATCTCACTACTGGGTGTCTACCCAAAGGAAAAGAAGCCATTTTATCAAAAAGACACCTGCACTCAAATGTTTATCGCAACACAATTCACAATTGCAAAGATGGGGAATCAACCTAAGTGCCCATCAATTCATGAATGAATAAAGAAAATGTGCCATGTACACACACACACACACACACACACACACACACACTCATGCGCACACACACCATAGAGTACTGCTCAGCCATAATAAAATGAAATAATGTCTTTTGCAGCAACTTGGATGGAACTGGAGATCATTATCCTAAATGAAGTATCTCAGGAATGGAAAAACAAACACCACATGTTCTCACTAATAATTGGGAGCTTAACGATGGGCACACATGGGCACAAAGAAATGTAAATGACATTGGAAACCAAGAAGGGGAAAGGTTGGGAGGGTAGTGAGGGGTAAAAACTTACCAGTTGGGTACAATAAACACTATTCAGGTGACTGGCACAGTAAAAACCCCAACTTAAGCATTATAAAGTTATATATGTAATAAAACATTTGTACCCCCTTGATATTTTGAATATTAGAAAAGTATCAAAGATATATGTTTATCCGATGCTATAGTCTAAATATGAAGACTTCTGAAAATCAAAAACACTATAAATAAAAGATAAAATTCAATACAACATATTCTACATGACACATATAACATATATGTACATATGACATAGTCTACCTTCTATATGACATATAAAGGATGAACAGCCCTACATTATACATAACATTTACAAATAGATAATAAAACACCACTGTTTCAATGGGGGAAAAATAAAAAGCAGAGGATATGAACTGATTTTGTGCAAAAGAAGAAAAGCAAGTAGAAATGTCTGACATTTTTAGTAGCCAAAACATGCAAACTAACACAATTATAATGCACCCTTGCATATATAATTGGCAAATATTGGTTTTAAGTAATAAAACCCAGTCATGAGGAAAATGTGCAGAACCTGGCACTGCAGATGGTACTTTATGTAGTTTTACCTTTTCCAAAGGAGTTTGGTGTTAAAATGGGCACATGTTTTGACCCAAACATTTTACTTCTAGAAATTTATCCAGAAAAACATCATGAAAGTGCCATCCAAAATGTATCATCAAGACTTCTTATCACAGCAAGAGGTGGTCAGTTGCTTTAATGATACTACATCCATAAAGGTGAATACTGCGCAGTCTGTTAAAGAGATGTGTAGACAGTGTTTTTCAAACTGGCCTTTTCTGAGTCCAACCGGTTCCTTGTGTTTCAGTGGTTGTGTCTGGTGGGAGGTTCCAGGAGACAAGAGTAGGTGAGACTGGCAGCTTCCCACCCCCATCCCAACCATCCAGCGCTACTTTGTATCATCTATTAGGCTTCTGGAAAAACTCCCTTAATGCAGTCCAGAGCTAAAAGGTCATTGCTAAAGTTAAAGCTAAAATACTGTTGTAGAATAATAGTGTCGTGGCAGGAAGAGCATGGGCTTGGGGTCAAACAGACCTAGTTGACTCCCTACTTCTACCATTAATCTAGCTGTGTGATCTTGGGCAGGATACTTTCTCCCTCTGGGCCTTGGTTTCCCCATCTGTAAAAGAGGAATAATAGTGGTTCCTATCTTATTGTTACTATAGTGGGAATTAAGGTAATGGATGTGAAGTGCGCAGAGCTTGGAGCATAATAAGCAACAATGAGGGTTAGCTGTAATTATTATTTACAACAAAATGAAATGCAAAAATGTTCTCAGATACGTTGAACAAAGATTATACACAGCATAATCATATAAGTGGCAAGGTACACATAGATCGTGTGTGAGAGAGAATGTGTATTAAAAGCTAGCACTCATTTTTGCTAGGAGGTAGAAATATTGGTGGTTCAGAGATAACTTTCTACTTTCTCTCGAGAAAGTGCTTTTTTATAGATTGCTAAGACCCGGCATCTCCATGTCTGTAGGGAAGGTCATCTGATATTGACCCACATTTTTTTTTGCAGTGTTCCCACAGTCTCCACAGGGCTGGACTTCACCTCTCACCTACCTGAGAGCTAGGATTTATATCCTCTTCAGCACTCATCTTGTCCACTAATGCTGGACATTTAGGAGATGATATATCGATGTCAATGTGATATATGTGGGGATCATTAAACCCAACAGAGGATTTTCTCAGGGAGCTGATGGAAGGATGCTGTACATCACAGGACGCCAGCAGCTCATAAGCCCTGAGGACAAATATCTCCAAAACAGAGTGAGGATGAGCTCGCTGAATGTGCCAGCCACCTCTGCTGTCTCTTTTGATAGAAATGCTTTTGCTTATTATGGGGTGGCCTTGATATTGTGATAGGAAAAGGCAGAGCAGGAAAGGGGTTTTAGAATGGGAGAAAGGGCATGGCCTGTATAAAACTCTCAGATTTATCTCTGCTGAGCTGCACTTGAGGCTACACTACCAGGCAGCCATCAAGAGAGCAATGAGATGTCCCAAGAATCTTCAGATCAGTCTGACCTCTGCGCTCTCCACCCCAGGAACACCACAGCTACTGATGGGCGTTTGGATCAGTTTGTTTTGCAAAGGAACTAGGGGGTCTGCAGCATCCAGGCCAGGTGTCCAGGTCTAATGCAGCGCTGTCCAGGAGAGAGCTCCGGGAGCGTGGACGTGTGCTCCACTGGGGCTGTTCCACGGGACGGCCACCAGCCACAGGCGCCCAGGGAGCACTCGAAATGTGGCTCGTGGGACTTGATGGATTTTTAATGTTAGCTCACTTTAACAAACATATATTTAAATAGCCGTGTGTAGCTCACGGCTCCCTTAGGGGCAGCTCAGCATGACGGTAAGAACTCAGACTCTGGATCCGGATTGCCTGGCTCTGAGTTGCAGCTACTCTCACACTGGCTTCGAGTGAGCTGTTTCGGCCGTCCTCAACCTTTTCGGCACCAGGGACCAGTTTCGTGGAAGATAATTTTTCCACAGATGTGGGGCAGGGGGCGGAGGGAGGTGGAGCTCAGGTGGTGATGCGAGCGATGGGGCGTGGCTGTGGACGCAGACGAAGCTTCGCCGCTCACCCGTGCTCACCCGTCGCTCACCCACTGCTGCGTGGCCCGGTTCCTAACAGGCCACGGACCAGTACCGGGGGTTGGGAACCGTAGAGCTATTTGACCTCCGTGTGCCTCACTTTTCTAAATCTGTAAAACGGGATTTAGCACCTAAGCTTCCTCCCAGAATTGCGTGAGTTGCCGTACCCCGCGAACCCGTGACAGCTCAGAGCAAGCGTCCTCGCTGTTGTTCTGGATGTTCTGTCGGCCGCGCCTGGGTCACTCTCCCTCTTCTCTCTGCTGCCCGCTCCAGGAGGCTAGCCTTCGGGGCTTCCAGCTGGGTGCAGCCACCAGAAGCACTGCCGGGAAACCAAGGGACGGGAGAGAGAGTTCAGGGTATTTATTCCCCCCATTCCCTCCCCGCCTGTCCGGGTTCCAGATCCAGCCCCGACTCCTCGCCCCCGGCCGACAGGCGGTGCGGACTGGGGGCTCCCGCAGCTCTGGTGCTGCGGTTTCTCTTCGTCCGCCCCCTCGGTGAACAGTCCCTTCACAGGACTGTCCTCGACGGCTCCACGTGAGGGTGCGGGACCCTGACGGACCCCGAAGCCTCATTCGCTGCTCTCAGCTGAGACCTTTAGGAGTGGGAAGACGCTCTTCAGTGAGAAGAAAATGTGTTTTTTCCACGAGAATCCCTGCTCCCGGAGGACAATCAGATACACTTAGCAAGCCGAAGCCAGAGAACATCCTAATTGCTGCTTTTCTGCTCGGAAAGCCTGAACCCATTTTCCCTGCTCCAGTGGGAGCAGCACTCTCCCCACCCCGCCAGCCTGCCTGCCTGTCACCCTCCTACCCACAGCTGTCACGGAGGACAGACGGGGATGAACCATGTCTCCCTGTGAAGAAAGGGAGCTGGGTCTCCACCAACCCCAGGCCCGGAAAGGTCGAGGGTTGGTTGCTAGGTGCTCGGGGTAGGGGCCGAGGTGGACGTAAAAGAGATTGGGGTGAAAGCCAGCAGCAGCTTTGAGTCTTGGGAACGATCCACCGTGCAGCAAATATTTACATGTGCAAGGTGCTGGTGTGTCTGTGAGGGTTCGGACTTGCAAGCAGCAAAGGAAGTCAACTCTGGTAGATTTAAGAAGAAAGGCAATTAATTGAGAGGATAGTGAGTGGGTCCCAGAATGGCCACAAACACTGGAGAGCCACACTCCAAAAGTGTGGGAGGCAAAACCAAAATCACGCCAAAGAGCCAGGTCCCCGCCCCTGCCCTGTGAACACCGGGCCCCCAGCTCTCTGCACTCGCTGTTGCCGCTGGGAACTGGACCTTGCAGACGCCACCGCCAATGCACTCAGTGCATCTCTGTTGCTTTGCATCATCAGCTCCCCATGCAAGGTCCCAGGCAGTTGAGCCAGGGAACAGGGAAAGCAGCACCTGAACCTTCTGGCTTCTGTGGGGAAGTAAGTTTTGTCTCCATCAAGACGATACGGCAGGAGATTCCCCAAGTCTAGGACGGGTGAGATGCTGGACGCCGTTATCCCGGGTACCCATGGGTGAAGAGCACGGTCAGTAGCCTGGAGGAACCGACGGTCTCTAGACCAGGAAGTCTCAAATGTCAGTGCTCCTGTGCATAAGAATCAACCGAGGCAGTTACAAAGAAAGGCACATTCGTCACGCCACCGCCCAAGACTGATTCGATAGGCCTATGACAGGTCTGGGAACATACATGATTGTGAGACAGTCATGTACAGTGTCTCCATGAGACCCATGACACGGACAGCTATGAGATGCCAGCACCACACACAAGGTGCTCTGAGGGCACAGGGGAGGCTCCCACCCCCATGAGATGAGCCGAGTCTTGGGGTAGGGGCTAGGTTACCAAGGAGCCTTCTATCCTATTCCAAAGGAATTCAGCTTCATCCTTTAAACCAATATTTTTCAAACAGATCGTGACCCACCAGTGGGTCGTAAAATCAGTTTAGTGGGTCCTCGGTCAGCAGTTTTAAAAAGTGACATGGAATAGAAACTCAAGTAAGTATTGATTCTTGTAAATTTTACTTCGTTATATAAATAAATGTATTGTATAAAACAAAATCAATTGCAAGGTAAAATAAATTTCTTGCGGTCACAGAAGTCTGAACCATACCATGGGAAGCAAGGTGCTGTTTGAAATTTCTAAGAAACAGAGTGTATGGCCAGATTTGCAATGTGCAGAGATGCCTCTGCGGCTGGTTGGACGGGCATGGTGTGTGCACCAGACCAGAGGGCAGAGACCCTTAGGCAAAGGCTGCTGTCAGGGAGGGGAAAGACACTAAAGGCCTGAACTTCAGCAATGCTCACAGGAATGGAGAGAGTTACAGGCCAAAAAGATAAAATTGGCACAAATGAGCTGGAGGCTTGGAGGAGGCAGTGAGGAAGGGCTCCCCGTTCCCAGTTCCCAGTGTGGGAGACCAGGAGGGTGACAGTGCCATTACCTGAGCTGGGGAACAGGGAGGAAACGTGGATTTGGCTGCTGTGGGAAGCAGAGCAAGTGGAGAGGATGAAGGGAGGTGACACAGTGAGTGGGCAGTGCCTGTGGACCCCAAGGGGGTGTGTCCAGCAGAGAGCCTGAGACACGAGACACCTGCCCTAAACCAAGCCCCTCTGATACTGTCCCCTAGGATGGGAGCCTTGAGTAGGGGGACACAGACGAATTCATTCTGCACAGTGTCCTAAAGAGAGAGTCACATTCCTGTTCTGAAGGGTTCTTCAGTTTTCCACTAACTCCATGAGATTCCCTATGTCCTTCTCGTACCTGTCCTTTTTGATTAATTTAGCCAAAGCCATTTTCTTACCTCCAGAAAAAGAAAGCCATTTGCTTCCCACCCGTACTGACAAAGAACCCTAACTGACACATAACCCATTCTGCCGACCTCGTGAACTCTGGGCGGTGATGAACTAGGTGACATTTCGAAGCGCCCTGCAAACAGCTCAGCGCTGGACAGGCATAAGGAATTAGATGTGGACACAGCCGCCATGTCCCTCGGGCCAGTGGGATGCTGTTCGTTCATTTGCTCGCTGATGAAATACTTGCGGTGAACTTCCAGCAGGGCACTGTGGTGCTAGATTCGGCTCCAGAGAATACAGAGGACATGGAGGGTCCTGAAACCACCCACACACGGCACCACCATCCACAGCCGACCACCACCTAGGATCACCCCTCGCGAATGAGGGAGCGTTTGTGAGGGCTGCGAAAAAACGGAGATGGGACTTGGATGGAGGAGGACCAGGAGACAGGAGGAGACGGTGACCAGGCAGCGAGGCAGCCATGAGCGGTGCCCCACATGTGGCGACTCTGCTGTCCTACTCGGAGGCTGCCGACAGCCTGGCACTGCTCGTGGTCTGTGCCAGAGAAATGGGGGTGGGGCAGAGGCTGAGGCCTCCCCGTGGGGGCAGAGAGCTCAGCTCACAGGGTGTGAAAATTAGGGCACAGACTTTAGCTGATTCCTAGCTGGAGCACTTAGGAACAGACCTGGGGGGCAAAAAAGCTGCCCGGTTGGAGAGCGGGGAACAGGGTAGACTCATGGCTCACAAATGGGTACTGAGTGTCTTCAAAGCCTCTCCGACCCTACTGGCAAGACTGCATTAGGCACTCCCTCCGTGTTCCCGTCACCCACGCTCCTCCAGGACAATCATCCCTTCCTGTCTTGTCTCCCCAAAGCCCTGTCAAATCCAAGGGGACAAGCACAGTGTCTTGCTCTCCGTGCCCTTTATACAGTGCCCAGGACTCAGCGATGCTCCATAAGTGTTAAATGAGTGAAAGAATGAATGAGGGGTCCTTCCTCCCACCAACCTGCCCCAACACCTTTCTTCTTCTCTCTTCCCTTTGACATATCAGACAAATACTCTATGACAATTGCTGTATACACCTGTGCCCACCCCAGAACCTGTCACCTTGGTTCCCTCTCCTCCGGGCTGTGTGCAGAGCTCGTTTACCCATAGGTAAGCAGAGGCCAGGTCTGGCCTAAGTGAAGTGAGCACAGCTTAGTAACGAACCAGGCAGCGGTCGAAAGGCCAGCCTGGCCCCAGGCCTGCCTGCCAGGCCTCAGTGTCCCCTGCTGGCACACACAGGAACCTCCTGGAAGTGGGAGCCCCGTTATCAAGCTCAGCACAGAGCACCTGCCCTTCTCTTGGATGGGAGAGGGCGCCCACCTGGGTCCTTCCACCTCATTACATCCCCCAGACCCCTTCAGGTTCTGAACAGGGATCAGCAAAGCTTCTCTGGAAAAGGCCAGACAGTGAATGTTCTAGACTTTGCAGACCAGATGGCCTCTGTTGCAACTGCCCAGCTCTGCCCTTGCAGCAAGAAAGCAGCAGTGAGACTATGCAATGAATGGGTGTGGCTGTGTGCTCCCATAAGCCCTTATTTATGAAAACAGGTGCCTGGCCGATTTGGCTCCAGGGCAGTAATTTCAAACATAAAGGGGACCTGCCAAGTCCCCACAGAGTCTGCCCCACACCCCCACCGCCGGGACAAAGAGTTCTAGAGCAGTGGTTCTCAATGGGGGGGGCAGATTTTGCCCCCACAGAGGACACTTAGCAATGTCTGGAGACAGTTGGGTTGTCACATCTGGAGGAGAGTATGACTGGCACCCTCGTAGAGGCCAGGGATGCTGCTCGACATCCTACTGTGCACAGCACAGCCTGCACAGTAAAGAACTTTCTAGCCCCAAATGCCCACGGTGCCCAGGTTGGAACACCCTGCTCTAAAGCAGTGGTTCTCCAGGTGGGGCCGTTACCACCTGGGAAATTGTTAGAATTGCAAACCATCTACCTCTCCCTCTGCATTGAATCTCTGGGGACACTCTGGGATAGGGGCCCAGCAATCTGTGTTTTGACAAGCCTTGCAGGTGATTCTGATGTTCCCTAAAGGTTGAGAAAGGTCGCTGAAAAGAGACCCAGAGGGGCCGAAGAAAAGGCAGGTGAGGATGGCAGCGTGGGCAAACTCGGAGCCCTGCCACACGCCAGGCTCTGAGCCAGGGAGGGGCCCCTGGTGCAGTGGGATGATTGCGATGCACAGAGAGAAACCTCAGGGCGGGAGCAGGTGGCAGGGGGTGGGGAGGGGGAGGCACGGGCAGGGCCAAGCAAGCCTCCTGGGTCGAGAGGGGGCTTGGCCACACCTACAGAAGGAGGAGGAAGGGGAGACAGCCAGACCAAGAGGTGTGAGGGCCACTCTGGGCAGGGAGAACAGTGTGGGTCCCGAGAGGAAGAGTGTTCCCCCTGGGAAGCGGCAGGATGTTCAGCACATCCCTAAGAGGCAGGGGACGTTGGGGGTGGGGTAGAGCCAGACTGGGCAACAACAGTCAGAACAGAAGGTCACTGTCCTCCCACCCCTCCCCAAGCCCGTGCCTCTCTCCACAGCCTAGACTTGGACACACTTCACTCCTTTGCTGAGGCGGTGTCTGTCTTGCTATGACAAATGCCGCCCTGGGTGGTGACACCTGAGGGGATGTTGGGAGCGCTTTGCAGTTTGCAAAGTGATTGCACCAAGAGGCCTCCCGTGTGCTGCTCTGTGTCCAGATGGGGGTGTGAAACAGGAGTCCAGCTTCCCAGTGTGAGAGATGAGAATGTAAAGGGAGAACACTCCAAGGCAAGGCTGGGCCCAGGTGTGCCAAAGGGCACATAGGTGGAGGACAGGAGCCACAAGTGTGCATCCAGTCTCAGAAAGCTTCTAAGAGGAGGACCAATTTGCAAAAGGAAGAGCAGGGACCCCAGATGGAAGAGGAGGAAAGGGAAGAAAGAAATCTTGGACGGTCTTTCTTCCACTTCTCACCACAGTCATGAAAGGGAGGGTTGACTATCATCTCCATTTTATGGATGAGTAAACTGAGGCTCAGAGAGGTTAGGTAACTTGCCCAAGGTCACACAGCAAAGACATGGCAAAGCTGAGACTTATACTCCTCAGGAAGGAGACCATGTTTTCTTCTGGAAGCATGGAAGTGCCTAGAAATCAGGAGGAGACTTAGAGCCTGGCTTGCACCCAAGGGCCTGCAGTGGAAGAGCAGCCAGCCACCTATGGCACTAGCCAGGACATCTCCAACCACCCTCTCCATGCGGGGCCCCCACCCCTCCCCCATCTTAATTCCTATAATTTCTCCTTGAGAGGAAGATCAGCCAGCTGGAACAAACAACTTTCCAAGTTTCAAATAAACACAACCCTGGGGGGTGAGGATTGGTGCATGAGTCTTTTCTTTGTGCGACTGCAAGATAACCACTCCTGCTCTTCTCCCCGCGCCTTACCTGCCCCTGCTGAAGTTGTAAACTAGAAAATACTTATTTGAATATTCTCCCTGTGTAAATTTTCCTCCCTGACATACATCCTGCTAGATTGCAAGAGTGAACCAAAGATCTGTATCTTTGTGATTTAATTAAAATGTGTTTGCTCGCCGTTTAATAAAGACAAGCTTCACCACCGTTCACACCTTTTTGTGGGCTCTTTTCCTGCCTTTGGAAGGGGCCCCTGGTGGAAGCTGGTGCTGCCCAAAGGGGTGGGAGTGCGCGCTGCTGGAAAGGCGGCTGCCAGCGCCCCCCACTGCCCACAGGACGCCAGTGCAGCATCCCCTCCTTGGGACCCGAATTAACCAGGAAGAAGGATGTACTGGGCACATCGGAAGAGCAAACAGTGCAAACGCCATTTTCTCTGCGTAGAAGGAACTTGCCCAAGCAGCAAACGGTCTCCTCGACGGGTGGCCTTGAGCTCACGGAATAGACACACGGAAGGAGTGGGCAGCCACTGTCTTCCGGGCAGCCCTTGCTCAGCCCCTGGGAGAACAGCACAAACTCCAGGAAACAATCACAGTACAGGGATCCGTGCATTTCCTGGGACAAAGAGGCTCAGACGGGTTAGCGGTCAGTGTCCTAAACCAGATCCTTCCTGGATTATTTTCTTTATCCACCGTGACTCACACACCCTCCCCCAGCCACACCCAGCCGCACCCAGCCCCAAACCAGTGAGTCCTTTGTGTGGTTCTTAGAGCGCAGGTGTCAGGGAGAGACAGCACAGCGACGGCCTGAATGGTCCAGTCAGTCCCAAGTCCAAGTACAGTATTTGCTTCAGACTTGGTTCTTAAAAGAGTGAATTTTCTAGAAAAGTGGAGGAGGAGGAAATTTGAGGGGATGCTGGGGCCAGCAACTAGGAGGCCTGAGTCAGAGCACAGTGGGAGGCAGCCAATAGGGCTGCAACAGGGAAAAGAGGGCCAGTCTTGGACTCATCGAGATCACTTTGCCTCCAGCAGGGGGAACATATCTGGGCACGTGCTTCACTTCTCTGGGGTCTACACTCCTCATCTGTAAAATGGGACAGTTACAGATCCTCACAGACGGAACGGGGGCAAAGGGGCCCCCACACATCCCTCACTCCACCCTCCCCCATCACAGATGGCCTGGTCATTTCTCCTGTGCCTGTACTTTATGGGGTGTTCGTACTGGTCGTTAGCTTTCCTGTGGGTATATTGTTTTCCCAACCAGATTAAAAAACTCCTGGAGTTCAAGGCCTGGGATTTATTTTATTATTTTTATTCTTAGAGACAGGGTCTCATTCAGTTGCCCAGGCTAGAGTGCAGTGGCATCATCATAGCTCACTATATCCATGAACTCCTGGGCTCAAGTAATCCTCCTGTCTCAGCCTCCTGAGAACCTGGGACTACAGGCGTGTGCCACCACACCCAGCTAATTTTTCTATTTCTTGTAAAGACAGAGTCTCACTATGTTGCCCAGACCAGGTCTTGGAAAACCTGGGCCCAAGCAATTCTCCTGCCTTGGCCTCCCAAAGTGCTGGGATTACAGGTGTGAGCCACTGTGCCCAGCCGAGGTCTGTGCTTTAAATTCCCCACTATTGCACAGCATGTTGAACCTGTGTCTCAACCAACTCGGTATTTCCAGAGATGTTCACATATTAGTGGCTTGAAAAATAGACATAGTAGAGACACGAAATATATCTATTGAATGAGTGTGTGAGTGAACAGATGCATGGATTTAGCCTCCATGTAGCTCTTCCTCCTCTCCAGGGTCCTTTCTCAGGGCCTTTGCAGCCCAGAGCTCTGATTAATGGATCCAGCAGGGCAGGCAGGGGCTGGGCTGCTGTCCCCCAGAGAGGAGGGCGGGCAGCAGGGCCCAGAAGCTCACCAGAGCAAACACTGACACAACACCCACAATGAGCACCCTGGAACTCCCTGTTTCCTCTGCTCGTTGTCCATGGCCGTGCTCCCTGAGGCTATTACAAGCCTGTGCTGTTGCTAGGGAACCACCTCCCTGAGCACCCAGGGAAGGAGGACCTGCGGTCACCAGGGGTCAGACACCCATGCCTGCTTCCTGCTGCTGAGAGGACCCTGCAGGGATTTGTGATGAGACCAGGTAAGACCTCACCTGCACTGTCCCCTGTACCACCCAAGAGCTTTCGCCTGGCACCAACAGAGTTTACGAAGCAGATAAAGTTAAATGCCCAGGTTCTCCTGGAAAGTGATGATGGCAGAGCAGTGGGCGCTCCATCCTGTCTAGCAAGGAAGGTGATGGCCAGGCCACAGCCTCAGAGGGGCCGGGAAGCGCTGGGTGGTATTCGTTCCTTGGTGTGTCATCCCCAAGGAAGGTGCAGAAATGGTCCCCCCCCAACTTTTCAGAACCACTGAAATCAGCGATTCTCCACCGATGGTGATATTGATTCACCCTCCTCCCCAGGGACATGTCTGGAGACATTTTTGATTGTCATGGAGGGGGGAATCCTCCTGGCACCTGGTGAGTGGGGGCCAGGGATGCTGCTTAAACACCCTACAATGCACAGGACAGCAACCCACAGCAAAGAATTAGCCAGTGCAAAATGGCAATAGTGTGGAGTTTGAGAAACCCTAACTAAATATGGAAATGGATGAAAGAAATGAAATGGGATGAATACATGCATGCAACTAACATCGCATGCCATGTACAAGTGTCGGTATCTGTATTTGTGTGTATATCTTTGTATCGTTTTGTGTCTCTATAGCTCTACATATACATAGCTCACACATATAGCCACAGTATATATGGAGCAGGCATGGAGATGAGACGGAGAGTGGAAGAGAACATTTACTGAGCACCTACTATGTGCCAGGAACCACACTAGAACAGACAGCATGGATTTGTTAGAAAGCATAGAAACTCAAAGCATCTGGGACATCATCTTATTGATCAGGGTGAGAAAAATCCAACTTCTGCCAGGTGTGAAGGCCCTTTTCCCCTAACTGGGTTCATATAAGAATCCGTGGAGGAAGGCAGATTCCATGGTGCCAGGAAAATCGGGGCAAGGGAAGTCTCAGGCCATGATGCTTCCCGTGATTGTCATCTGATATACCATCTATCAGTAAGTCCAGTCCTCCCTCCTCCAACTGCCAGGCACAGACTCTCCTGGCAGGCCCGAGGGGTCCTTCACAGAATGAGTTCTCAACCCCAGAGACAGTGACACCTCCCTCCGCTGGGGGCTTCAGGGAAGAGGGGTGGAGGCGCCTCCACTCACCAGAGAGTAATATCTCCAAGCATTTCTCAGACGTGGAGAAGCAAACACTCTCTCCAGCCATCCTCACTCTACCCACCACAAGTCTGTGCATCCCAGACAAAACCTGGGCGTTGGACCTCGGGTGCTTGAAACATCTAGTTTCCCCCTTGAAGCACAAAACCTTTTGCAACTTCCTGAGGTCAGGTAGCCCTTACTCAGTACAGAGAATATCTCTCATTCCTTCCAAACACATGTAGCATTGAAGATAGGGCAAATAAATATTTGTATAAATTATCCCACCATGAGGAAGTCTGTTTTAGTTGAAATCCTTACAACGACCTAATGTCTGAGTATTATTATTCCCATTTTACAGATGAGGGAACTGAGGCTTAAAGCACTGAAGACATTTGCCTAAGGGCACAGTCGCAGGTTGGGTTCCCCAGGAAGCAGACCTGAGTCAAAGTTCTATGTGCAGGGTGGATAGGAAGAGAAGGGACAGAAGCAGGATTGAGCAGAGGGAAAAGTTGAGCTACAATGCAGTCTCAATGAAGGGCTCAGTCAACCCTGGGGGGAGTTCGGGAGCTGTGCTGGCCTGTGGAGTTGTTCCAAGTCAGGTAGAAGGGACCAGGTTTTATACCCTGGCTTTGATCACCACTGATCACAGGCTGCCCCTGGAAGGGGACATTACCTTGGGCCAGGCAATTTTTTTCAGGTGAGGAAATCCAGGGCGGACAACTGAGGGCCACCTCTGGCAGTGTTCTCAGCAGCTGGGCAAATAAGTCTTTCATTCCCTAAGAGAAATCTGGGTGCAGGTCACAGTGTCTACCCCAGTCGCCTCACTAATAAAGGACAGAGCTGGAGTTGTGTCCAGATCCCCAGCTCGCCTCCTTTCCTTCACCATCAAGTCTCTATCTTCATCCCCTGATTTACATGAGGGCCAAGAGGCCCCCAGAAAAGGACTCAAGTAGCCTCCACGATTGGGGTTCTAGCCAGACCAGAGCCCAGCTGCAGGGGTGAGGGCTGGACAGGAGAAGCCAACTGCAGGGCTGGGGGTGCTGCAGCTGCAGGGTCCCAAAGGGAACAGAACTCGGCCCTGCTCATGGGACAGATCACCCTTTACACCCTCCTTCCCCGTAGTCTGACTTGGCCTCACTTAACTCTCCCGCCTTCCAATCGCTATAGACGCACACCGGTCCTGGCTGGGTCCATCTCATTGCTGCAGGACCCAGAACCTAGAATCCTCACAATCATAGGATTTTAGCCCTGGAAATCAGTAATCTCCAATGTGTTCCATGGAGAAGATGAGAATCAGGTGGGCACAGTGGGTTCTTAAGAACATGTGAGTCTGGGGACGCAAAGCTGGTGGAGGTGGAGGTGGGATAGAGCCCGGGTCCCGGCCCTCAAGTCCTGGCGCTGGCACAGTGCTGTGCTGCTGCAGGCAGCAAGGCCGGGAGACGGCCCTGCTTCATCAGGCACCACCTCTCACTCTCCTCTCTGCACCTCCCGTACTCGGCAAACGGTACCAGTCCTCTCCTCCGTCTGCAAGCTCCTGTCCCCCCACCCCTGCAGTTCATTCCTACTCATTCTTCAAGGTCTCTCCTTCCCTAGGAGGCTTTTCCAGACGCCCCCCAGACTGGGTCAGTTCCCATCCCGCTCCCCCCTTTTATTCTCTCATGACACCCTGTATTGATCTGTGATGCATATTACTGTCCTACTTGAGTCATTGTGCAATTGCTAATTCAAGGTCTGGATCATTAGAACATAAGCTGCGTGACTGCGGGACTGGACCAGCATGTCCCCACCTCCCGGAATGAATAAACTCGTGAAGGGTACGTTCTGTATTGCAGTGTTCTCCAATTCTTCCATTTCTTAGCCACATTTGTCCTCTCTCCTTAGACAAATGCCATATGCCTCAACGGCACTTAATGAGACCTAATGAGTGTCTCTTATCCATCCCCTGCCCACCCCCACCTCCTAAGCACCCGTGTCAGGCTCAGAGTGGCCGGTACATGGCAGTTTGCAGGTGGATTGACAAGTGCCTGCTGCCTGGGCCCCAGAACACCCTGGCCCAGAAAGGGAGTGAGGGAATCTGTGCTTCCACAGAGGCTGAGGGGCAGGAGAAAGTTCAGGACTGGGCCTCCAGGCAGCAAGGAAGGAATTAGCTCAAATCACATTAACATGGTTCTCAGGAAACGGCTGCCAAATTAGAGTCTCCAGCCACAGCAGCTGCCGCCTCTTTGTAATAGAGCATTAATGCTCCTTCTGAGCAATTACTGCATTTGCAATGGTTTCTTAATGTTCAGCTTCTGGGGCTCTGAGAGGAAAGGGCCTGGTGTTTCCAGTAACCGCTCTCCACTGGTAAGGCGGAGGAACGAGCTGGGGAAATTCTCCTGGCCAGGCCAGGGGGCCAACGCCCAGACAGCCTGGGGCAGACGCAGGGGCTCCCCACTCCTGTGCCCGGCTTCCCTGGCCAGCTCACACCCCCAGGGCCTTGCCAAGGTTGGGCCTCTATGCACCAGAACCTCCCCGAGGCTTCTCCATTGCTCCCTGCACAGCTATGCAGCTGCCTAAAGCCCGTCCTTGCTAAGTGCTCCTAACAGCGTCCAGCACCTCTCCCAACACAACACTTATCACACTTATCATTCTGATCTTAATGGAATTTCCCCTCTTGATTATTAGAGTAATTAAGGTTCATTGCAAAAATAAAGCAAAGTGTAAAAGAAGCCAAGAGATCACATTGCCATAGCACCCAGAGGTCCTAGCTCTCTAACGTTTCCCTATACATAGGCACACGTAAAGATATGTAAACACCAGTTTTAAAACAATGGATCTGATGGTACTATCAACCCTCTTTTGTGACAATAGGATGACAATACTTTATTTGTAATTACTTATGTAATTGTCTGCCTTCCCCGGGGAGATGCAGCCTCGGTGTGGGCAGCACCCAACCAGGCTCACTGTTGCTTTTTGGGCAGAGCATCTAGCACATGGCAGTGACTGCACCAATCAAGTACCCAATTAAAACTGGCTAACCGCCCCCCTCCCCAAATCCCGGGGAGAGAATGGAGAAGAGAAAGCATAACCCAGATACGCACTAGCAACGAATGATGTATGGATGGATGGACACAGAGGCAGATGGACGAAAGAATGAATTAGCTACCGAAGAGAGAGCAGCAGGAGAGGCTGGAGCAGCCCGGTGTGCTCTCTCAGGAATGTGACCAGGACAGTAGTGCTGTCACTACGGGAATATAACAGCAAAGGTAGAAAGTGGCGGGGGTGGGCAGGAGATGGCAGCATGGTATCGAAGAGAGGGAGCAGCGCAGGCGGAAGCAGCCGAGGCACATGAGTGATGGAGCATTACAGCAAAAACCCACCAGGTCCTGCTTCTGACGACCTGGAGCAGACACAGATGTCCCATCCCCAGGCTCTGTGAATCACACCTCCTGGGGGCCTGCCTCCAAGAATCCACCCTGGTCCTGTGCGGAGATTTTTGTCTTCCCTTTTGCCTAAGGCATTTTTACACTAACCACTCTGCCCTCCTCCTCCATTTGTTTCTTAAGCTATTCAGAGTGATTTTTTTCTTGCTTCTAGCCAAATGAGCTAACCGAATAAAACATCTTTATTAATTTGACCAAGCATCCATGTTAAAGAATGAAGTTGTTGGACTGGTAGAACTAGTTGTGAAAGGAAATTTTGACTTCTTACTTGATTAGCAATTAGCAACAGTTGCCTAATCTAGCCTGGGTTCCCCGTCTCAGAGTTAAGTAGACATTTATCAAATGCTTCCCATGGAATGTGCATTTTCTGAACACATTACATATATCCACTCATGTAACACTCTCAACCCTGTGAGGTACTACTGCTTTCCAAAACCATATCCATTTCACAGATAAATAAACAAAAATAGTATGAGATATAGCTGGGATTTGAACCCATGGAGTCCAGTTCTAGAATCTGTGTTCTTAGTTACTGTTTTTCAATCTCTCACTATGGACTACTCTTTCTAATGCACCCTAAATCTGCCGTAGTTTCAGTCATTATATTATAGTCAGTCAATATAGAAAGCAAATCCAAGCAGAGCTTTTCTGGTTAAAGATGGGCCCTCAGAGTCACAGCCTCCAGATCCTATTCCATGACCCCTGGTCCCTTTGCAATGACCCCGAGGGAACCATCCTCTTCTCTGGCAGGAAGCATGGTTTGAAAATCTCCTCTGTGTGTGTGGACAGAGGGAGGGAAGCTAAGAGTCTGGGCTGTGGGCTTCCGGGGAACCCCACCCCCACTCACTGCGGTCTTGGCAAGCCCTGTCACCACTCAGAGTTCAGGTAACCTCCTGCAACTCCCAGGGGACCAAACTCTCTCTGTCCATCCCTGGGTGCTGCTTGCTGCTTGGGCCAGGCTGGTGACAAAATTATCTTCTGCCCATGTAGGCTAGAAGCTAAAGAAAGGAAAATAAAAGGAAGGAAGGAGCAACGTTTATTCTGCCCCTAGCTCCAAGCTGGCCAACTAACTAGGTACAGAAGCAAAACACAGAAACTCCCACGTCATGGTGGCTGGAACCAGGGCTGGGAGACCTGTGGCCTTCTCCGTCCTCAATGCGGCCTGTTCCGTAAAGGATTCCTGGCTTGAACACTTCCATCTCTCTTCCTCAAATCTGAAGGGTTATTTTGTCTCTCCCCTTCCCTCTCTCTCCTCCTTTCTCCCTCTCTCTCCCCCTACCCCACTCCTGCCTGTGTGTGTGAGAGAGAATGGGTATGTGTGAGTGCGTGTGTGAGTGTGAGAGAGTGGGTGTGTGTGTGTGAGAGTGGGGTGTGTGTGTGAGTGGGTGTGTGTGAGTGTATATGTGTGTGAGTGTGAGAGTGTGTGTGTGAGTGTGTGTGTGTGTGAATGTGTGAGTGTGTGTGTGAGAGTGGGTGTAAGAGTGGGTGTGTGTGTGTGAGAGTGGGTGTGTGAGAGAGTGGGTGTGTGTGTATGTGTGTGTGAAAGAGCGGGTGTGTGTGAGTGTGTGAGAGAGTGTGTGTGTGTGAGTGTGAGAGTGTGTGAGTGGGTGTGGGTGTGTATGTGTGAGTGTGTGTGTGAGAGTGGGTGTGTGTAAGTGTATATGTGTGTGTGTGTGAGAGACTGTGTGTGAGAGAGTGGGGGTGTGTGTGGGTGTGTGTGAGTGTATATGTGTGAGTGTGAGAGTGTGTGTGTGAGTGTGTGTGAGTGTGTGTGAATGTTTGAGTGTGTGTGTGAGAGTGGGTGTAAGAGTGGGTGTGAGTGTGTGTGTATGTGTGTGTGTGAAAGAGCGGGTGTGTGTGAGTGTGTGAGAGTGTGTGAGAGTGTGTGTGTGACAGAGAGTGTGTGTGAGTGGGTGTGAGTGTGTATGTGTGAATGTGAGTGTGTGTGTGTGAGAGTGGGTGTGTGTAAGTGTATATGTGTGTATGAGTGTGTGAGAGAGTGTGTGTGAGAGAGTGGGGGTGTGTGTGTGGGTGTGTGTGAGTGTATATGTGTGAGTGTGAGAGTGTGTGTGTGTGAGTGTGTGTGAATGTGTGAGTGTGTGTGTGTGAGTGGGTGTAAGAGTGGGTGTGAGTGTGTGTGTATGTGTGTGTGTGTGAAAGAGCGGGTGTGTGTGAGTGTGTGAGAGAGTGTGTGTGAGTGTGAGAGTGTGTGTGTGACAGAGAGTGTGTGTGAGTGGGTGTGAGTGTGTATGTGTGTGAGTGTGTGTGTGAGTGTGGGGGGTGGTGTGTGTGTGTGTTTATGTTTCTCAGTCTCAATGTCCTCCTCTCTGCCCTGCTCCTTCTTTCTCTCAGGTATTTGAACTTCATCAAACACAGCCACTGTGCCATCCGCCAAGTAGGCACTGTATATTTGTTCCATGATGGATGGTGGAACCTACAGTCTCCTTTCTGATAAAGGAATCCTACTTCTTGCCACAGACCATGATGTCTTATAAACACATTTACACAAAACGTAATTCAATTTTTTAAAGAGCTATAAAGCAGGTCTCCCCACAGAGATCAAAGGCCCCCTTCCTGCCGGTGGTGCACCGGGCTGTATCTATTTGTCTGCAGAGATAAGAAGGGTCAATATCCGAGCAGAACTAAGTTTAGAGCATGCCCAGCAGACTTCTGATAAACGTCTTGACCCACGCTGTTGAAATGTGTAATAGCACTTGTCTTGCAGCCACCGGAAAGCTATGTGCTCTGGGGGTGGAATTGCTGGGGGGTAATGTGCTTAGAGTCGGTTCAGAGAAACGCACCCCAGGCTGAAACGGGGAATCAGGAGCCAGAGGACGCAGGAATTTAGGCAGGAGAATGGAACCACTGGCCAGCATAGTTCTGGGGGCAGTAACTTCTGGGTCATGTGACACTCAAGCTTCCAGGTCGGAAAAGCAACATCCGACTCCCACCCACCATGAAACTGCCAGAGGGATTAAGTATTTTTCCATTCAGGATCTAACTTCAAGACCAGAATCTGTCTTCTCCTTCTAATTCTGCCCATTTTCTCCATAATGGACCATTACTATGGTAATGATAATCATTTTGCTGGTGAATTTTCTGGGCCAGGCACCGAGCTAGGTGTTTTTTCACTAATTCATCCATCCTTCAAATCTTTACTGGCATGCTCCTGGGTGCCAGGCTCCAGTCTAGGCACTGGGGGTAGAGCAATGAGGAAAATAGTGTAAATCCCTGTTGTTGTGGGGCTCACGTTCAAGTAGGAAGGAACAGATAATTTTTTAAATGAGCAAATACAGTTTGGTGTGATGGCTCACACCTGTAATCCTAGCACTCTGGGAGACCGAGGCAGCAGGATCCCTTGAGGTCTGGAGTTCGAGACCAGCCTGAGTAAGAGCAAGACCCTGTCTCTACCAAAAATAGAAAAAATTAGACTCTAAGGGGTCATGGGCCTTGTAAAGATCATACAGACATGGGATTTTATTCTGAAGCTGTTGAAGAGCTTTGAGATAAAGAAGAACCATGATAATTTTTTTTTAAGGACAATTTTGGCTACTGTGGGGAAAATAGAGTTTAGGCAGACAAGAGTAGGAGCCAAGGGACCCCTAAGGCAGCAACTGCAGTAGTTCAGGTGAGCAGTGTCGGGGGTTGGGTCAGGCTGCCAGCAACGAGGGTGGAGAGAGCCACCCCATTGTGGATATAGTTCAAAATGGAAGCAACCAGCTATGTTGTTGAATTAAGTATAAAAGAGAAAAACAGGTCAAGGATGACCCCAAGGATTTCATTTGAGCAACTGGGGGAGTTGGCGGTGCCATTGGCAAAGGAAAGAAGCCAGTTGGGGAGTGTCAACAGAAAGCAAGCCCAAATGCAGTAAGATAATGCAAAGAGGTTTATTCTGAGCCAATTACGTGCGGCCATGGCCTGGAGAGCCACGCCCAAGAAGCCTTGAGCAAGCGATCTTGCTGTGATTGGGTTACCGTTTGGTTTTATACATTTCAGGGAGACAGGAATTACACGTGAAGTCATAAATCAATACATGGAAGGCATACATTGATTTGGCTTGAAAAGGCAGGACATCTTGGGGGCAGGGTTACAGGTTATAGGTGGGTTTAAAGACTCTTTGATTTGTAATTGGTTAAAGAAATGGAGCTTTATCTAAATGCTTGTAATGTTTTAAGTTAAGGAAGTCTGTTAATGAGAGACAAGCCACCGGACATAGACCTGCAGGTGTGGCTCAAGCTTTGTCTTGTGCAGCCTTAGGCCTGTTGATGAGTTACAAAGGATATCTCCAAGAAGGGAGGTGGGTAAGACAAGCCTGTCTGATGTCCCTTCTCATGGCAACTCAGCTTTAGGGTATTTTGGAGGTCCTCTTGGCCAAGAGGGGGTCTGTTCAGTCGGCTGGGGGGCTTAAGATTTTATTTTAGTTAAAGGAGGGATCAAGGATTTGGCTTTGGACACATTGAAATGAAATCACGCAGGGGCAGGGGGTACGAAGAGGAGAGAGATGGCTAGGACTGGGCCCAGGGGTAGCCTGACATGTGACCCAGGAGATGAGGAAGACTCAGCAAAGGAGGCTGAGGAAGAGGAGCCAGGGACCGTAGGTGAGACCTAAGAGACAGTGGTGTCTCTGTGACCGAGAGAAGCCGGTAGGTCAAGGCGGAGGGCCTGGAGCAGCAGGAGATTGAGGCTCAACCTTGGAGGTGACAGGTCATGGCTGACCTTGATAAGGTCATAATCTGCAATTCCAATACCAGCCCTGCTAGCTAAACACGACTGACTCCATTTTATAGATAAGGCCACTGAGGCCTGGAGAGGGCCCTGCAGTTATGTACCCAGGACCACACAACCAGCGAGTGCTGGGGACCAGATTAGAATGCAGATGTCTGGGGCCCCCTTCTACCATCAAAGCCGTCACCCTCGGCCATCCAGGCACCACACTCCCGCGGCCCCTGAGAGCCACAGGCCTGTCAGGTGGGAATATCAGCAAACAGTCCTTTTTGGAAGTAGCTTGATCCAGTTCAAAACATAAGCCTGGCATTCATTTTCACTGGTTTTGCCCTTAAAACTTGCTAGGCTTTCTCTCGACTTAGCTCTTAAGAAAAATGTCATCTTTTCTAACCAGACCATAAGTGAAACAAGTTTTGGGGGTTAACTCTGCTATCTAAGAGGTCTCAGAGAGGAGGCAGCTGCCCTCAGTGGCTCCGTCCTGTGTTCTTGTGACCTCACTGCCCTGACGAGGATCCCACCAGCTGCCTCTTCTAGCAGATCCAGCCAAGACTTAGTGCCCCCACCCTACCCATTCCCACTTTCCGGGCCTCCTCCCATCCCCTTTAAACTAACATAAAACAACAAGGAGCAATTTTCTATCCATGCATCTTTGGATTGTTTTATTGATTGTAATGGATATTAGCAACTTGTGAAATACATTTTTTAGCTTACTGTATTCTATTTTTCGATATTTTCTTATGAAAATTTTCAAACACAGAGCAAAGCTGGAAAGTACCCACCACCCGGAGTCTACATGTAACATTTCACTCTGCTGGCTTTGTCGCACATCGGTCCCCTGTTCCTCCCTCCGTCCTCCATCAATCCGTCCTATTTTGGGTGCATTTCTAAGTAAGCTGCCAACATCAGTGCACTTCACCTTTAAACATATCAGCATGCATGCCATTAACTAGAGTTTAATATTTGTTTAAGGGGTTTTGTTTTTTAGATAAAGTTTGCAAACAGAGAAATTAACAACTCTTGTGAGTGCAGATGCTGAGTTTGGACAAATATACATACACACGGGTAAATGAAATCTCCATCAAGATACAGAACATTCTCTTCATGCCAGAAAGTTCCCTCATGCTCTTTCCTACCCTCACCCCAGAGGCAACCACTGATCTAATGGTTTTCACCATCCATAGTTTTTGCTTGGTCTAGAATTTCACATAAATAGAATCACAGAGCACGTACTCCTCTACTCTTCTGTGTCTGGCTTCTTCGGCTCAGCAAAATGTTTTTGCACTTCATGGAGGCAATAGTGTGTCATTAGCAGTTTCCTTTTTTTGCTAGTAGTATTCCACTGTAAGATTATATCACATTTTGTTTATCCATTCTCCTGCTGATTGCAATAATTATTTTATTTTAAAAGGTTATTCTTTAACGAATTTCTAGTTAAGATGCTCCTGACTTTCTGTTAAGAATTCTCTCGTCATCTACAGCAAACTGGGTCTGAGTCATGGTCGTTCAGAGCCTAGTCTTTGACATCAGAAAGCTCTGGATTCTCTTTTCGTTTGCAACTGTTACTAAACGGGTAACCTTGGTCCAGTTACCTCACCACTCTGCTCCTTACTTTTTACTTCTATAAACCGGGAATAAAAATATCTAAGGGATGTGAGATGCTTATTAGAATCAGAATAATTCATTTATCTCTTGGCTCCATCCTGTAACAATAGCTAATGAGCACCCGCTGTGTTCCAACTGTGCCTGAGAAAGCAACAGGAAGCAAAAGCAGACATAGGCATTGTCCTGGTGGGGCTGCCGGGCTTGTGGGCTACACAGACACCAAACAACTAATCGCACCATTCAGTCCATAACACAGGATGGATGCAGGGAAACCAGCTAGGAGGTTGCTGCAGCCCAGGGGAGAAATGCTGATGGCCCGGACCAGGTGTTGGCAATGAAGGCGGAGGGACACTGAACAGAAAATCCTACCAGCGTCCACGGTGGACTGCCTCGGGGGACAGCAGGAAGGAAGAGGTGTCAAGGGTAACTCCCAGGTTTCTATAAAGGGTGTATTGCTCCCCCAAAAAGATATGTCTACATCCTAACCCCTGAAACCTGTGAATGTGACCTTATTTTTAAAAAGGATCTTGCAAATGTAATTAAATTGAGGTTCTCAAGATGAGATCATCCTAGATTATCCAAGTGGGTCTTAAATCCAATGATAAATCTCCTTATAAAAGACAAAAGAGGAGAAGGCACAGTCACAGAAAGGCAATGTAAAGGGAGAGAAAGAAATTGGAGCGACGTGGCAAGAAAGGATTCCACCCTAGATCCTTCGGAGGGTGCGCAGCCCTGCTGACACCTTGACTTTGGATTTCTGGCCTCCAGAGCTGGGAAAAAATAAGTGTCTCTAGTTTTGAGCTGCAAGGTTTGTGACCATTTGCTGAGGCAGCCTCAGACAACTAACACAAAGAGCCATTGACTGGGTAGTAGCGTCCCTCGTGGACGGGGAACAAGAGGGCTAAGGTCTTGTGGAATAAGAGGAAGAGGAGAGTTTAGATCTAGAAATGTAGGATTCGCGGTGGCTTTAAGATGTTAGGAGGTGAAAGGGCAGCAGCTGGGCTTACAGAAAATACTCAACAATCGATAGCTATTACCATTATTTGCTTTCGGGTAATCCTATCTTAGAAGAAGTGATTGCTCCTCGCAGGCATATCTGGTTTTCCTGGAATTCTGGGGCAGCAAACAGGTGTACGTTCTGCCGGCAGCACAGCAAAGCTTAGCTCTTTCCTTTGGACCTGACACCCCTGTTTGGACATAACTATTTCCTGGTACAAAGTTCTATTTGAATCGCTTCTGGGCCTTTGGACTAAAATCAGGTGCAAAGTTCTATTTGTACTTCTTCACCTCAGGCTGATACCAACTTCGTACCCACCCAGAAAGTCTACATCACAACCTTCCAGGGAGAGCTGGGGGGAGGCCCAAGCCCACTTTTCCCTCCTCCCCTCTGTCCCTTGGCGCCCACCTGGCTCCATTCGCAGCAGAAGTCTGCCATCTTGTGGACACGCATGGTTCTAACAGCAGAAAGTCAAAATCAGAGAGGAGGTGGCTTCAAAGTCACTTAACCTGTCCTCCTACCGCCAAATACAGCTTCATCTAATTGGCTATAAAAGTCAATGACATGGGTGAAGAAACTTTCTGGTCTTCAAAATAGCTAAGAGGCAAGTAGAATGGCGTCAAAACAGGCCTGAAGGATTGCCCCTTCAGCCTTTGGAGAATTGAGACCCTGGTCTACAGATCCCTTCCCCCCTCTCCAGTTCGTGAAAGAGCAGCTGTTTAGTGAAACGCTTCACTCGGAGAGATCGCCTACTCCACTCGCTCCTTCATAAACAGGAGGCCTCTCCATGAGGTTAAAGAAGTCTAATTTCTGGCTCAATTATTTCTCAACCAGTGTATTTTAAAAGCTAGTGTTGGGCTGGGCACGTGGCTGACACCTGTAGTCCTAGCTCTCTGGGAGGCCGAGGCAGGAGGATCACGAGAGGCCAGGAGTTCGCAACCAGCCTGAGCAAGAGCGAGACCCTGTCTCTACAAAAAGAAAAGAAGAGAAAAAAGCTAGTCTATCCCTCAGTTCCTCTATCCATAAAATGGGGATAATAGTATTACCTACCTAATAGATCTGCTGTGGGCACAAAATAAGTTTATATAGACATAGTGTTCAGAATACTGCCTAACCCAGTAAACTCAAGATATGATAACTATTACATCCTCCACCATCAAACCCAACGTTCTTACAGCGTTTATATGTGTCCCCACTCACAGCTGACATCCAAGTATGCCCAGGTACTAAGGGAAAGAAATAAAAATACGAGTGACAGTCCTTACCTCCTGCAATTTGTGGCATAGTGCAGAAGCATGAACAATACATGCACACGTGTAACGATTAGTGTAAGGTAAAAACTACGTGCAATGAAAGGAAAACAAGCAAAAACATAAGGAGAAGCAGGAGAAGAGCATTCTCGTTCCCACCCGAGGAGATCAGGGAAGTCCGACTGAGGCCAGGTGAACTACTTGCAGAGGCTGACACTCTAGGGATGTTGTGTGAGGCAAACGCCGCATTGGGAAGGGTCCACCACCTCGTTGGTGAGCCCACCTACCTCCTGCAGCCTGACCTCAACCACGCAGGCTCAAAAACTTGACTTTGTCGTCAGGTGGAGAGTGGACACATTTTTCATTCCCCCACACAGCCCTGTCGGTTTTATCTCCTCCGTGGCGCTCACTGACGCTCCCTACCCTCTGTGGCCACCGCTACCCTGCTAGCCCCGGCATCACCTCCTCCTGGTCTACTGCCAGCACCCCACAGCCAGTCCCTGCTCCTTCTCCGGGCTCCCCGCAGAGCGTCCCCCACGCGACAGCCCAAGCACCTCCCACCTGCGCTCTCTGCTCGGTGCTCAGGGGCTCCTCAGCGCCCCCAGGATGAAACCGGACTCCTCCCAGCCCCTCTCCAGCCTCGTCTTTCCTGGCTCGTGCCCCTTGCTTCCTGCCACGCCCTGCAGACCTGCAGAGCCAGGGCCTTCTCACAGCGCTTCTCTCATGGCCTTAAGAACGGGGCCACGTCTTCGCCTGTCCTCTCCCACTCATCTTTCAGGGCACACCTTAAATCCACCTTCACAGGAAGTTTCTGGAAGCCCTTGGAAGAGACCAGATCCCCTGGCTTCACATACTCCCAGAGCATCCCCCGCTTGTCCTTCACAGCACTCACCACAACTGCCGGCCATCCGCGCCCGCCTATTCGTGTCACTGTGGTTTAGTCTGTGAGCTCTACAAGGGCAAAGACTGTGTCCCTCGTGTTCACGGCCACATCCTCGGTTATTAGCACTCTCTGGACACACTGCTGGGAGAGGGTCCGCTCACTGATGACGACCCTGTTCAGACTGTCCAGCCTCCTTCCCCCCACCCAGAGTAACTGACCGCACCCCAAGCAGGACAGACAAGAGAGACTGCTACAAGGCAAACAGCCTATACAAGAGGATTGGCATTCTATCAACAGACTTCAAACACACCTGGCGCATTGACCATAGTTGCCAGCAGATGAGCCCATTCTCCACTCTGTAGGCCAGCCGGGTTGGAAGCCAAGACCTCCAGAACTGACCTCTGGAATCACAGCAAGGGGAGGAGTTGAGGCTGTGAGGTGCCTCTCAGCCCACATCAGCCCCCACAAGGTTGATCTGACCAAGGGCCTATGAATGTCCACATCTGGTCAAGCCTGTGCGGGGACGAGTTCAGTCTGCACTTGCCTCCCGGATGGATGCAACTTTGTCTGAGCTTCCACAGCGCATCAGTGCCCCTTTGCTGACATTCTTCTTTTATTAATACTTATGTTCATGTGTCCATCAGCACTCTCGCCCTCTCTCCCTCTTTCCCTCTCTTTCTCTCTCTCTCTCTCTATCCCATGGCCCTGGGAGGCCATCTGTGTCTTTATATGCACTTATGTTTCTGTTCCATCTCTTAGTATTGGATTTATAATCCCCCTGGCATAGAACAAGCAAACACCTCTATTTCCAAGTTCTCTAGGACAGATGTTCACATTCTGCCAACCACTTGGGTTCTGGCAGAGAAGCGAGTCTGGCTTGCTTCACACCTGTGTCTTGGATGGCTTTCGTGACGCTGCCACTGACAGCAGGGAGTGCCCAGCAGGATGAGCTGGGCTGCCCTTACTGCAGAGGAGAGCTGGCTCTGACAGGCCCTGCTCCCTTCACAACCTCATCCTCTCTGCAGCAGTGTAGCACTGCCTTTCTCATTACCTCTTAGACTAAGCCTTCCCTTCCCTTCCCTATCTATGCAAAGTCTGTACAAACCTACAGCACGAGGTTGCAGAGGATTTTGCACATTGACTTAACTATTTGAATCATAACTTTAAAGTCACCATTCTTTGTTGCAAATGACAGAAACCCAATTCACATGGGCTTATGTAAAGAAGAAAGTTTGTCAGCACGCAAAACAGAAGAGTCGAGAGGTAGCTCCCAGCTTCAGGCATGGCTGGATCCAGAACCTCCAGCTATGCCGCCAGGTACCTGCCTTTATCGCTCAGCTCTGCCTCCTCTGCAGAGAATTCACCCTCAGGGAGCCGTTCTCCCTGTAAGGCTTTCTCCTGACAGCGCTAGGCTCACATCCTACCAGCTCAACACATCCAGCACAAAGAAAGCTTCTCTTTCATAGTCCATGTAAGCCACTGCGCTCTATCCTGGGCAACAGAGAGAGACCCTGTCTCCATTAAAAAAGAAAGAAAATAGTCCATGGCGGTCTACCAGCTTTAGCAAATATTTGGGACACACTTATATTAAAAAATTATTCATTGATGATCTGGAATTCAAATTCAACTAAGCATCCTGTATTTTATCTGGCAACCCTAAGTGTAGCACAGGTCCTGGGATTGAATCTGCGCCATTTGGTTCCAGTACCCATCCCAGACCCAGTCACAGTGAGAACAGGATCTGCCAGCAGGCAAGTCAAGGTCACCTGCCTATCCTTGGGATGGGGGGAGGGGTACGGTTGTCCCCAAAGCATACATGTGCCAATTGTGGGAGATGGGTCCCCCACAGTAATCGAGATGCTGACTGAGGAAGAAAGGGGAGTGAACCCCGCACAGGCAAAAACAGCAGATGACCACTGCAGGGACTTTGAAGGTGCCAGACGACAATGGAAATTATGAAACTTCACGGTGGTTGTACGGCACGTAAGAGCTTCGCAGCGTTTTCATACCACTCTGTTCCCTGTAGGGATTACAGTCATTCTCTGCGTTACTTTGCTAGAGCTGCCATAACGAAGTACCACACACTGGATGGCTTAAACAACAGAAGTTAATTTCCTCACAATTCTGGAGGCTGGGAGTCCACATTCAAGGGGTCGGCAGGGTTGGTTTCCTCTGCGGTCTCTCTCCTTGGCCTGAAGGTGGCCATCTTTGTCCTGTGTCCCTGTAGCCCTCTGTAACTGTCTGTGTCCCAATCACCTCTTCTTATAAGGACAACAATCATATTGGATTAAGGCCCACCCTAACAATCCTGTTTTAACTTTATCACCTCTTTAAAGAGCCTGTCTCTAAATTCGGTCTCATTCTGAGGTACTGAGGGTCAGGGTTTCAACATACGAGTTTTGAGAGGGACACAATTCGGCCCAGATCACTCACTCGCTCTCCTTTTTTCTTTTCATTTGAGGAACAGGACAGCGAGCGTGGTCATAGGCTTTTCCCAGTCCCAGGGCTGATTCGGTCCTGGAACTCCAACCAGTGGCAGGCCCTGCCGCCTTCACCACACCCCTGCTAAAACGTGTGCTCACCTCCTGCCGGCCGCAAGGCTCCCTTCTGGGGGGTGGCACAGAAAATCTACCTTCGGGGTCCTTCCTGGCACCCAGCACGGGGCAGACGGGCAGACGTCGTTCTTGTAATAAGTATTTCTTGAAAGGAATGAAACTGAAAAAAAAAAAAAAGCCTCCTAAACAATTTTCGGAGATTTAGCTAAAAGGAAAGGAGGACGCGCACACAAGCTCATGATTTGAAGACTTTTCAGAACAGCAGAAATGATGAAGCCTATGGATGTGTAAATGAGCCCGGGAAGAACTCATCAGAAGGGTAAATTACCAAACAGAAAAAGACGGCCACAAGCGCGGGGAGAATAGTGCATATTTCAGTGTGTTTAGTTCATAAGAAATTCATGAGCAATTTTGGAAATTTTGTTGGTTTTGGTGGTGGGAGAGAATTGTAAATATGTATAATATGTAAATACCTTTTATAATAAAAGCCCATGAAGATAAACGAGGCTGTCTGCGGAAAAGCTGTGAGCCGTATCAGATGTTAATATAACTGTCATCACTCTAGAAATTACCATAATGCTTACAGGGATTTGAAAGTTCCTGAGCTTTGGAAAGAAATGCATAAATACTAACCAGAAAACACACAGGTGGCGCGTGCGCACACACACGCACACGCCCCTCTTTTTTCCTGTTCCTTTCTTCCTTCCTTTTTTTTTTTTTAAATGTTAGGAAGGTAGCCTTAGTGAAAGCAGGCTTTGGAGTTGAACCTGGTTCAACTTCCTTCCACGGCCGATGAGCTGTGCCACCTTGGGCAAGCCATCCAGTCCCTCTGGGACTCACTTTCCCCATCTGTGAAATGGGGACGCTCTGCCAAGTACGTCGTAGGAAGGGTTCAAGCCACGCTCCTCCCCCTGCCCCCGGCGCGCGCCTACCCGCCGCCACTGGAGGGCCCTGGGGACCGAGCGGGGGCGGGCGTCACCGGGGAGGAAGGGGCCGGCCCCCGCGCGCTCCGCCCCGCGCGCTCCCACCGATGGCGCCGGTCGCGCGGCCCTGGACGCCGGCCCTGTGGCGGGGCTGCAACGGGCTCATGGCCGCCTTCTTCGCGCTGGCGGCCGTCGTGCAGGTCAGGCGGGCCGCGGCGCCGGGCGGCTGGGGCGGGGGCGGACGGAGGACAGCGGGCCCGCCGGGCTCGGGCTCGCCCCTAGGCCGGGCGCGCGGTGTAGACTGACAAGCCCGCCGAGTCTCAGGGGCGGTACGTGTGCAGGAGGACGAGAATTGGCGTTTATGTTTGGGGGACCCCCAGTCTCTCCCCCACTCAGACACAGATGCGTTCGCATGCGCGAGCCACACACCCGCGACCCTGACCCCACAGGCCTCCCTTGCGCTCAGTTTGTGCTCAAGCGCTGGAAGGAGCTGGTTCAGCGCGTGTCCCTCTGAAGGGGACCTGAGCACAGGCAGCCTTGGCACCTCCCCTAACATCCAGCCTGTGGGTCTGGAGAGGAAACGGAACAAAACCCTTTATAGCATAATTATCCTTTCCGGTCTGCTCTGGAGCCCTCCATAGTAATTTCCCCCATTTCTTGAGACTGGAGGGCCCTTAAAATACCCACTCTAGGTTTGGCGCGTCCTCCTCAGAGCTCCTGTGCGGAAAAACGAGTGTGATGCCCAGTCTGGGGGATGGACACGCTTGAGGCTCTGACAGGGGCGGGGGCGGAGAGGGGAGCAAGGACAATATACGTACCCTAAACATTTGTACCCCCATAATATGCTGAAAGAAAATAAATAAATAAATAAAATTAAAATTTGTTCTTAAAAAAAAAAAAACGTGTGGCTGCACACACAAACCATCTGTCGTGTTCAGCCAGAAATCCCTTCAAACCAGCCGAATCTGCGAGACTGTCTCACGCAGATTTTGGATCCGCCGTGCCTGTACGTCGTCTGGCACGGAACAAACGGATAAAAAAGCAGACCAAATATAGGGACGGCACAGGACGGGGTGTCTGCTAACGCCTGCGTGTTTTGGCATTCCAGGTAAATGATCCAGATGCGGAATTGTGGGTGGTGAGTATGAGCTGCCGTGACACTGTCCTCCATTTGAAAGAATCGTGGAATAGCACGGAACGCAGTTTTCTGTTTACCTCTCCTCCCTGCTTCGTTTACTTAACAACTTAGAAACCAAACCCTTTGTAAGCTCTTTTTCCTAAAATACTAGTAGGGGGAATCAAGTGACAATGTAGAGTGTGTGGTGTGTAACTTCCAAACCTTCTAGAGACAGAGGTCTTTCCACAGTATTCCCTTCTAATGGAGGGCCCAGCTGAGGACCCAGAGACCTAGCAAGAGTGATTGAACTGTTCCTTTTGGTTTCTAGCCAGAAACTCCAGCAGACCTTTGGTTTGGAAATGACAGGCCTAAGTTCTGTGGTGCTGCTGATGTAGGGAGTTACATTTATAAAAGTAATTAAAGCCTGTTAAACCTACAGTGTTCATTTAGCACATAACTGCCACATGAGTTGTATTTAACTCACGCTAGTTTTGAGCCCAGGGCCTTGTAAAGCATATGGAACTCACATGTCCGTTTACCTTAGCCTTATGGACTATTTTTCTAGTTGCATATAACTCACTCACAGAAATCAATAAAAAATAACATTTTTCATCAAATTAGAAGTTTTTATTCTATTTTTGTAATAAAACACTGTGGCCCCAGGGAAATTTATTTTTTTTCTATCATGGCAGTCAATGTATTAACCAACACTTTGATTTGAACCATTAGACGAGAAACATGTGTCCCATACATTTTCTGAAATACTGGAATTTTGCCCGGTTTCTTTCAATACAGATACACAACACTGTACAATATTACTGGGGAGATGATTCTTAGCCTTTAGAATAATGTTGACCATGCGAGCAACATGCATGAAAGCATTTATTAATAGAATTATAATGCAAAATGCTAGTCCATTTTTTTTAGTGCAGTAAAACTTCATTCTGATATTGCTTATTATCCAGATTCATATGCCCCCGAATCAAATCAAATTGCATTTTCTTGGCACTCTGATTCATATCTTGTGTTCCAAATATTATTTCCCAGCAGACAGGTCTCAAACATCCAGCTTAATGTTGAATTTCCAAAAGATGACTGGATGTATCCACCTGTACATCACACTGCTCCTCAAATATGGGGAGGGGTCCTACTTAGGGTCCAGGGTCCTACTTAGCATCTTTCTCTGCAAAACCCACTCCTCTTCCTGACTTGGCATTTCTGTCATCAGCAGAATCATTCTCTGAGTCACTCTTGCTCAAAACCTCAGTCATCTTTAACATCTCTCTGTTCCTTACTACTGCCTTTGAGATCCCCTCAAAAGACAAAATAAGTTTGACCCGGGCAGGATGGCACATACCTGTATTCCCAACTACTCAGGAGGCCAAGGCAGGAGGATCACTTGAGCCTGGAAGTTGGAGGCCAGCCTGGGCATCATAGTAAGTCTGTCTTTATAAAATTAATTAATTAAACAACAATCTAGGTTTAATTGCTTATCTGTACGGTACCTGTACGTTTTACCTTTAACTTCATGCTCAGATGATATAATATGAAAAATAGACCCCACATCCCCACGGACATCCTCCCTCATTCCCAGTTCAGCCCTCCGTTACCTCCCACATAGACCCCTGGAACAGCCTCCCAACTCTTCTGTCCACCTCACGTATCTTCTGTTCCTAGAACACATCCTGTATGTTACTGTCTGCTTGAAAACGGTTGTTGCTTCCCAAAATCTCTTAAGTTGAAACTCCCAAGGTGGATTCAAGGCCCACCACAGTATGGCCCCAGCCCACCTTCAACAACTAGTCCAGCAATAATAGTTAATGTGCCTTGCCCCTAGAATTCCTGTGTGTCATACTGTACCCAAGCTTCAAGGACTGTCTCAAATGCTGTCTCACCCAGGAGTATCTCTGCCTCTTTCCTGTAGTTTTCCAGCCATTCTTCCTTTGAAGCTTTTTGTAGCACTAACACATTTGGCCTTGCATTAGCAATTGTCTCTGTTTCTGCCAGCTCCCAAGAGGATAAGGACCAATGTTCTCTCTTCTTGGTAGCCTTTAGGCAACCTAATATAGAACCTCCCTGATGGAAATCCTTCCTGTATTGACTCTTGAATGAATGGATGAGTGGTGTACACACACTAGGTCACTGGGCCTTCGGGGCTGGTCTATACCCAACTCATTTCCATGTCCCTTGTTCATGGAGGATATTTGTATCAGGACTCATACAGCAGCTAATAATGGAACATCTGACTAGCATCAGGTTATAAAAATACAGAATATCTCACTTAAGATGTCCAGAGGTAGCTGTTTAATAGTTAACAGTGTCATCAAGAACCTGGACTTTCTGGCTTTCTTCTCTGCCATCGTCAGTGTGTGGGAGATGACTCCTCTCATGTTCACAGAATGGCTGCTGCAGCTCCATACATCTCATCCCCAGAAAAGAGCATCCCAAGTAGGAAGAAGCAAGACAGAAGAAAAATAAATTTTCCTCCTGTGTTTTCTTTTCTTTTATGAGAAAGGAAAATGTTTCCCCAAAAGCCCCTTGGGCAGGGCTGCTGTTCAGTGTGTGTGTACCAGTATGGCACATTGTCAGGGCTCCAGTCTGATTGGTCAGCACCCATGCATATTGGTTGTTAAATGCTTTAACTATCAGCCTTGCCTCTAAAGGACTTCCTACATTTCATTGTGGAACATGACCACCTCTACCTGTGAAAGAGGCTGAGAAAACAAATAGGTGGACAAAGGAGACTGGTGTTAGGTATGATACCATGGTACTCAATGACTATGTTTTGAATAAGCTAAATATTATAAACGAATACCATAACACCCTTAGATATTTTGAAAATCCACCAACAAAAATATAAAATATAAAAGACTGAGTTCCTTATTGAGTGTTTGTACTGTGCGTTGTTTTAACTTGTATTCTAGAAATAATTATTTTCAGTTTCTCTGTCCTCCAATTTTTTAAACTTCATTCAAGATAGAGAAAAGTATTTAAATAAAGATTAACAGGTCACAACTGCCATGAGAAACTATTACTTAGTTGATTGTTTCGTTCATAGTTTCCAATATGCTGAAATAAGAGGTTTAGAGACCCTTTAGTCTATTAATGACAGATATCTGATACTTTTGGATGCACATTTTCAAAATCTCTGCCAAACGTTTCTTACAAAGAGCACAATTAAATATTGTATAATGGATGTGTGTGTGTCTTTAACTTCCCTCTCCCTCTCTCTCTCTGTCTCTCTGTCTCTCTGTCTCTCTCTTTCTCTCAGTGGATAAGTCATGTAGTTTTTCACCAGAAAAGTAGCCTCTTACTGCTCTAATGTAGTCCTTGGAACAACAGCAGCAGTGGCTCCTGGGAGATTGTTAGAAAATCGGAATCTGTGGCCTAGCCCAGACCTCCAGAATCATACTCTGCATTCTAACATGATCCCAGGTGGCTGGTGCGCACATTAAAGTTTGACACTGGTCTAACCCTCATAGCATGACTGTCCACCTGTTGGAGATCACTTGACTTTCAAATGTCAGTATGGGCCATTGTTCCAATAATCATGAGGGATGCAGTGGGAAAGATGAAGACAGAGTCTCTAATCCAAATGCTCTCTCTCCCCAGGGGCAAGACAGACATGTTTTTATACTGAAAACTAATAGCTTAAATGTACAGCTCTGACAGCTTCCAAATAAACGAGAGGTTTCTGACATAAGCATAGCAACTGATGTGGTTAAACTGCTACATTTCTCAAAAAGTCCCCATGTGTCTTATAAACCAACCCTCCCTAGTTGCCCTCTGCCTGCAAAACACACACACACACACACACACACACACACACACACACACACACACACACACACAGTAGTTAAGTTTGTCTAGAGCCTGTTTGCTATGAATGAGGCTTAGGATAGGGCCTCTTTAGGGCAAGGCTTCCCACTTCCAAACCAACTTATCAACAGCTTCCAAAAGGAAGAGCCCAGCCTTATTATTGGGACAGCTGATTCATGCATTGTTAGGAAGCTTTCTGTGGTCTCACAGGGTTGGAATATTGGGCCGGATAGTCCAGTGGGTGAAACCCAGCAAGGCCATCTAGGTAATCGTGGCCGCTCCTGCCCTACTTTTCAAAGAACATGTTCTTGTGTGCCAGTGGGGAAAGGCCATTTGGGTGTAAAATTGCTCGGGAGAGACTGGGAGGTCAGTGTGTCTTAAGACTCAAACTCTATGCTCAATTCTAGAGCTCAAAGATGAATGAGCCTTTCCTGGAATAGCCTGCAGTCTAGGAGGAAGGTAGATAAATTGCAACCAGAAGTGGCAAGTGCCACAAAAGCAGAGGCTACCACTTCCTCCGTCGTTACTGAAACCTAGAGGCTGTGTTGGAGCACAACAGACACTGATCTCATCTTTTTTTACTTCCCGGACACCTCTGAACATCTCATGTATTGGGCACACTTCTTAAGACACATAATTTCCTCTCTTTTTGCTAACAGGTGGTGTACGCGATACCTGCAGTGTTGACTCTGCTTGTTGGATTTAACCCTCTTGTCACAGGTACAGACCTTGCATTCTGAACGCAGTTACAGCAAATCAGATTTCCTTGTAATAATGAGAATCTATCTGCCCGACTCTCAGGAGAAAAACGGGGCTCCCTAGGCCTTTCTTCTCATTTCTGATAATAAGAGGAGATAATTCTCATCTAGATTATTCTTACCCATCTTCTGGAAAACATTATGAGGATCTGCGTACTAAGCCGTTCTTTAGCAACTTGGACCCGAGACCCCTGATGCTGATGTGGAATCGTGGTTACTCAGTTTAACCCACGAGAGAGAAGGGTTTCAGTCACCGCACTGATTTCTTAGCCACCAAACTAACGTAAAATAAGCAACAATCGAAGTGCTAACCTCGCATCCCCATACTCAGTGGCAATCAATGTCTAGCACATATTTTCTCCTCATAACCCAGTTGAACTCATTTTTTTACACATTTTTCTTAGAGTAACACCACCCCCATTAATCATTTTCTTATTTTGAATGTATTCATTATCTATGTATGTGAACCAGTACTCAACTAGAGAAATTGTTTATAATGTCTATAACAAATATCTAGATTTTTCGTTAATATATGTTGCTTTTCCTAATCTCCCTACATACTGTCATGGTACCTACAGAATTGTATTGCATGCTTTTATATGTTTTTCCCTGATAGGCTGCGTAAGCCCATTAAAAGCAGGATCATGTTTTATGCATCTTTGCATAAGTCTAGCCTACATATATGTGCCTTAGGCCATTTAGGCTGCTATACCAAAAATATCATAGACTGGGTGGCTTATAAACAACAGAAATTTATTTCTCCCAGTCCCAGAGGTTGGGAAGTCTAAGATCGAAGTGCTGGCAGATTCAGTGTCTGGTGAGGGCCCACTCCTGGTTCATCAGCGTGGCCTTCTCTCTGTGTCCTCACATGGTAGAAGGGGCAAGGGAACTTTCTCAGGCCTCTTTTATAAGGGCACCAATCCCATTTGTGAGGGCTCCACCCTCATGAACTAATTACCTCCCAAAGGCCCCACCTCCCAATACTATCACCTTGGGGGGTTAGGATTTCAACATCTAGATTCTGGGGGGACACAAATATTCAGTCCACAACAGTATGGCGGGCATATGGTAGGTACTTAATGCTTGTCAAAGGGTGAATGGCTGTAAAACAGGATTTACTATATATTCATTCTGTAACCTGCTTCTTGGACACCTTACATGTACATCCCAGGTGGGTATACATGTAAAAAAAATCCACTTAAAATAACTGGTTTGGATAGCTCACAGGCCACCTAGCTCAATGCTGGGCAGAATGTAGCTGCTTCACTTTTTATGGCACGAAAAACTTTCAACCAACCTTAAGTTAGACAGTTTTGTACTATAAAACAGTGTCTTATAACACACAAAAAAATACATTTACATTGGTTTTCTTATTATTGGGAACTATTAGTCCTGATAGATTATTTTTCAGTTTTGTTAAAATAGCTTTTAGTAGTGAGCTTGGAAGTTCTCAGGGGCCTTAGAATAAAGAATAAGGATTCCTACCTAGGTGGGGAAAATTCTAGCTCCCCGGATGCCCCGGCTCCTTACATAGGCCCCTAGAACTCTGTCTATGTCTTTAAGGTGGATCAGTTCAGGCTACTTTAGTTATAAGCTAGGAAAAATCTCAACTCCAATGTGCCGTGAGCTAAGAAGAAAACATGTTGGTACGGTTTACTGGAGGGCTGGGGTGGCGCTGGCTTCGGGCACTGGTGGTCCTTGAGCGTCACCCCGGGCTCCACATGGCAGCCCGGCAGCTCCCGGTTCACATCGTCACCATGCTGCGTCCGACGGGATTTAGATTCTGGTTCTTCACTCTCCTGAAGTCAGAATCGCGTTGTTGGCTCTGGTTCATTGTCTGTCCTGAGCCACATCGCTGTGGCTGAGGGGACGAATGTGTTGACAGACCTGGCTGTGGTCCAGTTTGCTGGGACACACGGACTGGGGGTGGGCAGGGTGGATTCCCAAAGAAAACGAGGGTTGTCATCCCAGGAAGGGGAGGTTACATTCATAATTGGTGCTATGACCTCTGTCGTCCCTCAGAAAAAAAAAGTTTTTCTGAAAGCAGACTACGGCAAAACAGGTCCAGAGATGGCTTTTCTGTGGGGTGTGATTCCATGATAAACAGCATCAGGACGTCTATTTCTAGGTAACATCATCTGGAGGAGTGTCTCTGCAGTACACATACTCTTTTGTGTGGCGTGGGCTGTGGGCCTGGCCTACCACCTCTTGCTTCATGCACAGCAGAGTATCTTGCATGAGGAAGAAGGCAGGTGAGCAGTGACATTTGTCCTTTGGAGGGGTGGGATAGAACTGAGGGATCTTGTCTTCCTTTATAATCCTTATCTGTGCACAGGGGTGATTGGCTTCCCCCGGCTAGACCATGCGGAGCGGGGAAGGTGTTATCTCCCTCATAAGCTGAAGGAACTGAGGGCACGGCGGAGTCAGGGTTCAAACCCCATTATTCCTACTGCAGGCATGTTACACTGTGTCACTGCCAGGCAGTGGGACCGTGGCCTCCTGTGACTAGCGGTGGCACTGTATCGTAATACTCAGTCCAGTTACCCACAGCGCTGTCATGACCCAGTTCTGATTTAAGCCGGAATTTCATCTACAAGTGTGATCAGCCACCTCAGAGCTCAGGATTTGAAGCCAGCCTCTGTTAGACTTGCGTAGTATGTCTCGTGTCATCTCCGCCCTCTGTCACAATCATTTGTTCCTGTTTTATCACCTTGTCCTTTGCTTCCTGCCACCCTTGACCTCCTCGGCCTCGTTCATAAGCCCTTTCCCTTCTTCTCTACCCCAGCGATGACATCTGCCAACACCAAGGGTCAGAGACTGTAAGTTCCGCCTCTCTGAAAAGGTGCTGCTTTGTTACAGTCCCTAATCTTTAGAAAACGGGAGAGCAAATCAGGCTGGTCTGCAGGTGGGATGCAAACCAAACGGGCTGAGTCACCTCCAGCGTGAAGCCCGTGAACTATGGTGCACTCAAGGTGGGGCTTTCAGTGGAACTATGGTGGAATGTGATTGTCTTTTATTCTGTTATAATACACATATCTAGAAGCATGTACTCACCCCAAAGTTATAGTCTGACTCATACTACAAATCATTCCTCTCCCCTAAGAAGTGACCCAATCTCCTGCAATATGTGCGCAAATTATGTATTGGTTTAAGCTCATCCTGACTAATGCTGAGGCCTCTAAAAAATGTGAAAATAATGACTGATCAAATCTGGGATTTTCAGTTGCACTGGGATTGGTTGCACTATGCCTCCCAGTGACCTGAAATAAGTGATGTGTCTGTGTGGGTTTTTATATATTTATCTAGTTTTGGGGAAGGTCCACTTATAAGTTGGGGAACAGTCATGGATCTCATATCTGCCTCTTAAGATGAAATGTATTTTCATATGAGCCTTTAAACTGTCTGAAAAAAGTACTTTATGAATCATGGCTAGACTTGAAAATATTCTATAGATGCTGTATATCTTGGGGGAAAGTCACCCAATCAGAATGTACTATCAAGTAGTCAGAGAGAGAATGCGATGACATGCATCTCACTGCAGCCACTCCAAAAATAGGAAATGCGTGCTCTTTTGTAGGGAGCTCTCTGGTCTGGTGATTATCACAGCATGGATGAGCCTGTGCCGCAGTTCTTCGAAGTAAGTATTTAATGCATCAGTTGAAATCAGATGTCTTCAAGGGTGGTAAAATCCGGTAGTAGTGAAAATATTGACACACAAGTAAAAACAGGAATTTTTTGAAAGAAATCTTTCCTTTTCCTAAGGGAAGCTAATAATAGCTGATTCAAAGTTTCATGGTCACTCATGTTCATGAAGACCAGAGTTTTCTATGTGGCCCAGTACGGTTATGGGCAGTTGCCAGCCTAAAAGGTGTTCTTCAGGGTGAAGGAAAATGATCTCAGAGGATGCTCAAAGATTCAAGAAAGAAAAAAAGAGGAAAGAAAATATAAATGTGTGAGTACATATAAATGAATACTAACTTACAAAACAATAATATTGATGTTTTGTGGGTTTGAACATATATCGGATGAAAATACATGACAACAGTAGCATATAAGTTGGAAGGGAATAAACGGAATTAACACGTTCTAAGGTCCTTTAATTGTCTGGGAAGAGATAAAAGTACTAGTTTATATTAAACTTTGATAAGTCAAGGATTCACGTTGTAATCCTTAGGGTGACCACTAAAAGAATAAAAAATGATTATAGAAGGTAGAAAAAGAGACAAGGAAAAAACAGAACAAATGGAACAAAGAGGAAGCATATGTTAAAAAAGAGATTTAAAGCCAAAGACATCAGAAATTATGTTAAATGTAAATGTATCAGATATTCCAGTTAAGAGTCAAAGATGTTCAAAGTGTATGAAAAGATTAAAAACTCAACTCAACACCCTTTACAAAAGACAACCCTGAAATATACAGATGCAGAAAGATTTAAAGTCAAAAGATGGAAAAAATTCACTATACAAATACCAACCAAATGAAAGCCAGTGTAGCAATTTTAATAACAAAGTATACTGTAAGACAATTATCAGAGAAAAACAACATTTGTGAATATTTTTAATTTTTTTGTTTTGTTTATTTTGAAAATTTTCAAACATATCTAAAACAGAGAAGCTAATATAAGGAATCAGATGTATCCATCATCCAGCTTCAAAATTGTCAATATGTCCAATCTTGTTTCATCTAAACCACTATCCACTCCACACTGCCAGACTATTTTGAAATAAATTCCAGACATCATATTGTTTCCTCTGTATTTCAGAATGTATCTCTAAAAG
>NW_012150119.1:954587-956607 GCF_000956105.1 Propithecus coquereli | reverse complement strand
AATAATTTAAATTTTTCCTAAAGGAAAACTCTAGACTATCTTTCTTCCCTTTCTATATTTTCCTTTTCCCTATAGGTGAAATTTTTTTCAATTTTATGATTTATTCTTCCATGGTTTTTCAATAGAATGAATATGTGCACTTACATGTATTCCTGCTTGTCTCAGGGAAGTGGTAGGATATTATACACAATTGTATTCCACCTTCTTTTTCACTTACTACGTCCTGGAGCTCATCCTGCAGTGTATAAGAGCTTTCCTTATTCTGCTGTTAGATAGCTCCACAGCTTATCCAACCAGTCCTCTACTATTTGGACCGTATCCAGTCTTTTGCTCTTTAAGATAGTGCTGCAATAAATAGCTCCATGTATATATCTAACATATTTTTATCAGTATGTCTTTGAGATGAATTCCTGGAAGTGAGATTGCTGGGCCAAAGTGTAATTGCATAGTTAATATTTTGATATACTCCCAAATGCCCCTCCATATGGCTTGTTGCATTCCGTATCCCCTCCAGCAACGGATAAGAGCGCCTCTTTGCCCACAGCCTTGCCAACAGAGTATATAGTCAGAACTTTGAATTTTTACTAATCAGCTAGCTAAGAAAGGAGCGGTTTTATTAATAACTTGCATTTCTCTTATTAAGGGCAAAGGTGAGCACATTTTCATGTAGTTAAGAGCCATTTGTATTTTTTTTCCTATAAAATGTTGGTCTATCTCTGAGAAATGTTGGTTTAACCTGAGTCTCACTAAAGTTGTTGGTCTTCTCTATTTTTAGAAGCGCTTTTTCTGTGACATAAGCTGAAAATATTTTTTTGCAGTTTGATATGGTCCTTTTACTTTATTTATGCAAAGTATACTTTGCTAAGAAAAAGTCTTTCATTGTTATTTTTTAATGTAACCATATTTATCAATCCTTTTCCTTGTGACTTCTGGATTTGGAGGCATAGTTAGGAAAATTTTCCTCACTCCCAGGTTGTAAAGTAACTTACCTCAATTTTCTTCTAATACATGTTTGGTTACATTTTTACACTTAAATATTTGATCTATTTAGAATTTATATTGGTGTCATGGTATGAAGAATGGGTCCAATTTTATATTTTTATGTGGCTATGTGGTTATGTCCCTTTGTGCCTTGTACTTCCTATAAATTGGTGGTTAGATCTAGAAGTTTGACCAGATTCTGGTATTATAATTATTATTTATTATAGACTTCTTTATGTTAAATGACGGTGTTATATTCTTCCATCATAATATACATAACATCTACCTGTTTCTCTGTGCTATTAATAGGCTTTGATGATTATTGCCTAGATCTGTTAACTCATTTGGGTTGCAAAATGGTGATGTTCTTATTATATCATTACTTGTTTATTAGCTAGAAAACATCTATAAAGAGAAGCTTCCACTTATTGATTCTCGACTATACTGAGGTTCATATCATGAGCAGAAAGGGAAAGGAAAAGGAATTGAGTTTCTCCCTTTATTTACCAGTTTTTCAAATGAATTGTTTCTTACCTGGGCATTTGCCAAAGCGGATCAGTGAGTTTTGTCTTTTTGTTTTGTTCATTTCTTTGTTTAGTACCTTTATAAAGTCATGGCTTTAGACATATTTGAAGTGTTTCAGTCCATGGCAGTTATTATTATATCTTTATTCTGTCCTACCTTTGACCTGTGGCACTTATTCAGGTTGGCTCCTGAATTCTTTTTGACATGACCGTGGTAATTTTTGATGGCTTCCTTGTTTTCTAGTATGACAAGATGTTCCAGACTCATGTTATACCCAGGATCATGTTTTATGCCCTAGACCCGGAATCAGCCACTTTTGCAGTGTGTGTGTGTGTATATTTGTATATCTGTCATACGTATATATGTGTATAATATATACATATATACGTGTACATATATATTTAAAGATAAAATTTCTTATGAGTTCATACTGATTCTAACTATTCATATTGAGAATACCAGTTTTCATTTAACCTTATCAGAGATCTTGTACCTGTATATTCTTTTTTTTTTT
>NW_012150119.1:917515-954537 GCF_000956105.1 Propithecus coquereli | reverse complement strand
TTATCTCAACACCACTCATGTCTTTTATTTATTTTTGGAGACAGGTCTTACTCTGTTGCGCAGGCTAGAGTGCAGTGGCATCATCGTAGCTCACAACCTCAAACTCTTGGGGTCGAATGATCCTCCTGCTTACACCTCTCGAGTAGCTGGAACTACAATTGCACACCACCACACCCAGCTAATTTTTTAATTTTTTGTAGAGATGGAGTGTCAATCTGTTGTTCAGGCTGGTCTCAAACTTCTGGCCTCAAGCAATCCCCCTGCCTCGGCCTCCTAAAGTGCTAGGATTACAGGTCTGAGGCACCACACCTGGCCTCAACACCACTTATTTAAAGGTGGATTTAAGATGCCAAAGAAAGACACTTTTTAATGACGAAAGGTTCAGTTCGTCAAGAAGATATAACAACTCTAAATTTGTATGTACCTGATAACATAGCCTCAAAAAAGATACAACAAAAATTGACAAACTAAAAAGAAAAATTGAAAAATCCACAATCATCTTGGGAGATTTTAACATATTTTCCTTAGTTATTAATAGAACAAACAGACAAAAAAATCAATGTAGATATAAAAGATTTTAATCACATGACAAGCAACCAAGAATGGCAGAATTCACATTCTTTTCAAGTACACATTGAGTATTTACAAAAAGACTGTATGTCAGGCCATGCAATAAGTCCCCAAAAATTTCAAAGGACTGAAATCCCTTTGTGTTCTTTGACCACCGTGCAATGAAACTAGAAATCATTAATAAAAAGATAATTAGGCAGTCACTGTACATTTAGAACTTAGGAAATACGCTCTAATAATATTTGAGTCAAAGAAGAAATCACTATAGACATTAGAAAATATTTTAAGCTGAATAAGGAGGGCACTACATAGCAAAATTTGTGGTATACAGTTAAAAATCATGTTTAGAGGGAAACTTACAGTCTTAAGTACATATATACATATTTTTAAGTGGCTGAAAATCAATGAATTAAGCTTTTAAGAAGTTAGGAATTTCCAGTTCAGAAAATTAGACAAAGAACCTCAAGTTAAACCCAAAGAAACAAGAAGAAAATAAATATAAAAGTAAAAACCAATGAAATTAAAAATTGACAGAAAAATAGAGAATTAATAAAGCCAAATATTGATTCTCTAAAATGATTTATAACATTGCTGAGCCCTGGCAAGACTAAGAAGGAAAAAATAAAAGAGCAAGAACAAGAAGAGGCACAAATAGTATCAGGAATGAAAAAGAGAACACCATACATATCTAATGAATATTTTAAAAATCATAAAATAGTATGAAGAACTTTATGCCAATAAATTTGAAAATATAGATTATATGGACAAGTTCCTTGAAAAAAAATACAATTTACCAAAACATACACAAGAAGAAATACTCAGAAAAGTCCCATAACTATTAAAGAAATTGAGTCAATAATTTAAATTTTTCCTAAAGGAAAACTCTAGACCTAGATGGCATAACTAGAGAGGTATATCTAACATTTAAGAAAGAAGTAATGTCAACTTTCAACAAACACTTCCAGGGAACAGAAAAAACATAAACACTTTCCAACTCATTTTATGAGGGCAGATAACCTTGATATCAAAACTTAACAAGAACATTACAAAAAAAGGAAATTGCACAGCAATCTCACTCATTGACCACAGATGGAAAAATCCTAAACAAACCATCAGCAAATTAAATCCTGCAATATATAGTCCAACCACCAAGTTGGGTTTATTCTAGAAATACAAAGTCACTTTAACACACAAAAACCAACCAATATTTTCTGCCACATTAGCAAAATAAAAGAAGAAAATAAACTATCTTCTCAATCTGTACAGAAAGAGTATTTGATAAAATTCAACATTCATTCATGATAAAAGCTCTTAGAGAATGAGTGTAGAAGGGAACTTAACCAGGTGACAGTATCTATACCAAAGTATGATACTTAATGGTGAACAGTTGAAAACATTCTCTCTGAGATCAGGAATGAGATGAAATTAGCCACTCTTGGCCACTTCTACTCAACATTGTGCTAGCTATTGTCCTAGCTAGTGCAATAAGGCAAGAAAAAGAAATAAAAGGCCCAAAGAAGCCAGGCATTTTGGCTCATGCCTCTAATCCTAGCACTTTGGGAGGCTGAGGAGGGAGGACTGCTTGAGGTCAGGAGTTCTAGACCAGCCTAGGTAATATAGTGAGACCCTGTCTCTACAAAAAAAAAAAATTAGCCAGGTGTGGTGTTGCACACCTGTAGTCCCAGCTACTCAGGAGGCTGAGGTGAGAAGATTGCTTGAGCCAAGGCTTTTGGAGTTGCAGTGAGCTGTGATCGTGCCATTGCACTCCAGCCTGGATGACAGAGCAAGACTCTGTCTTTAAAAAAAAAAAAAAAGGCCCAGGGAAGAAATAAAATTTTCATTATTCGTAGGTGACATAATTACATATGTAGGAAAAAAAGACACAAAAATCAACTGAATTTCTATCAGCAAGTAACAGAAAGTGATAAAAAAACAAAGTTACCATTTATAATAACATCAAAAAAAATCATCTCCCCAGGAATAAACCTAGTAGAGATAGGCAAAATCTCTACACACAAAACCATAAAACATCATAGGAGAGATTAAAGAAGACCTGAATAATCAGAGGGCTAAATCTATACTGGCAAAAGGATAAATAAAGAAACTAGTGGAACAGAATAGAATCTGTAATAGAAACAGATCTATACGTATGTAGACCTTTGACTTATGACAAAGGTGGCCCTGCAGGGTAGCAAAGAAAGGCAGTCTCTTCAACAGAGAGGACTGGATCAATTAAGGATTCATGTGGGAAAAAAGTGAAACAACCCCTACCTCACAATTTTCATAAAAATAAATTCTAGATGTGTAATAGATCTAACATAAAAAAGCAAAACAATAAATCTTCTGGAGAAGGTAACTTAATATCTTCAAGACCTTGGTGAGGAATAGTTTTCTTAAACAGAACACAAAATCATTAGGAAAAGATCAATTTTAACATTGTCTAATCACAATTTCTGTTCCTCAAAAGACATCATTGAGTGGGACAAGATATTTGCAACATATGTAAACAAGGATTTTTATTAAGAATATATATAAAGAATTTCTACAAATCAGTGAGTTAATTCAATAAAACAGTTGAGAAGAGAGCAAACTAAAACATAATGATGTGTTTTACCAATTCGATCTTTATAGTTGTTTCCAAAGCAATCCATAATTTTTATTGGATTTTTATTTATAATAATTTTTGTGTGTCTTTATAGGAATCCAGTTGGTGGAAGAATTCAGTTGGCTATTGCCATTGTAATCGCTCTTTTCCCATTTATCTCATGGGTCTACATATACATAAACAAGGAAATGCGGTCCTCCTGGCCAACTCACTGCAAGACAGTAATTTAAATGACTTCAGAATTCCTGTTTTTAAAATATTTTCAGTCAATTTTTTAAAAAATTGGGGTAACTAGCCAGTTTCACAGGAGTTTATCTCAGCTCATCTGGGCTAATAATAGAGATTTTTTTTTTTTTTAATCCTAAGAACTTTTTAAGGCTGCCTACAATTCAATGCTAGATTGGATGGAACTAGTAAGACCCGGGGTCTCACAGTTTCTGGAAGTCTTTCTGTAGGGTATTGTCTCATACTTTAGTGGAAAAGGCATAGAACAAAAGTTTAAAAAATAGGAGTTCTGTTCAACTTCATCTCTGTGACTTGGGGAAATATATAAACCACTTGTGGATATTTTCTTATTCATAAAATAGGATTAATACCAGATCTCCTACTTATACAGTTGCAAAGATCATACCAGATAATACAAGAGCATTCTGAAAATATAAAGCCCTTTGTAATGCAAAGTTTACAAAGGGCTGCACATGATTAAAAGAGAGGGGAGGAGGGTTTGGGTAATACAACAGAATAGGGGTTCAAGAGAGGGCCATAGCCTGGAACTAATCTCAGTAGTTCCTGACCTGGCACAAAGCAATGAACCAAATGAGAACTCTCCATGAACCAAAGGAAAAGGCATGTCTTAAAGAGAAACGGAAGTTGAATAAAGGCATTTGAGACCAACGAGGAAGGAAACAGGGACTATTAATTACATTCTAAATGAGAAATAAGGCCAAAATCTGTACACAGTCTTTTTAAATGGATGTCCGAAGGAATGCCGAGGAGAGCTTTTAGAGCTGCACTCCCCAGCGTAGTTGCCACTAGCCACGTGTTGCTACTGAGCACTTGCAATTAGCTAGAGTGACTCACAAAGTAAATTTCAATTTTTTTCATTTTCATTTTAAAAACTGATATTCGATTATTAGAAAACATTTACGTGTATGTGGAACATCTTGGGCCTGTGAGTCTACGTTTTCAACTGAAAATTTTGTATCTAAACACAGATCAAGTATTCCCAGTGAAAATTCAGTGTCCAAATGAGTGGGCTATAAGTGTCAAATGCACACTAGATTTTAAAGATACAGTACAGAAAGAATATAAAATATTTTATACTGATTACATGTTGAAATATTTTAGATATATTGGGTTAAATAAAATATACTATTAAAATTGATTTTGTCTGTTTCTATTTACTTTTTAAAATGTGACTGCTAGAATATTTTAAATTATTTGTCCGGCTCACCTTGCATTTGTTGGACAGTCCTTTCTAGAGCATCTGGATGGCAACTGTTTTACACATGCTAGCATCAAACTCTGTAGTCAGTATATTGTTTTATGAGATCTAGGAAATACTTCACTCAAAAAGAATTCGTACCTTCCACATGTCAGGAGAGTGAAAATGAGACTGGTAGTTTTTCTCTTTATTTGTATTCCCTTTATTACAATAGTAAGTATTCTATGAATACTTGTTAAAGGAGGTATGTGTGTTTTGTCTTGTTTTTGTTTCCCCTGAACAGTGAGAAATTCTCTGATATTAAGATTTGGATGAGGAAAAAGGGAAAAAAAATCTAGTTAATATTAAAATAAAGTGAAATTTATTTTAAGGGTCAATAAAATACATGTAAAGGATTTGAGTTTTCCAATATACATTTAGCTTACATGATATTTGTGGCTTTTATGCCTTCTTTAATATTAACTACTAAAGTCACACGCAAAGAAACAGACTCATTTGCAAATTCTATATAGGCCCTACCCATCCTCCAAGTCATGCTTGCCTCTGTGCTTAAAAGATAGTAATGTTCAAGATGCACTTGCATCTTATCTACAAATTCTGTGAATGTTTATAGGCCCTTTTGCATCTCCAAAGCATGTAAAAGGCACTTTTAGTGGAGTACTGTCTTTTCAAGAGTCTTTATTCATGAAATCTTTTTTCAATTGAATTTAAGTATTAATAATTTTAGTATTTCTATTATCAAAACCCCACAATTGTTTTCCTTCCCATTGGTCCTCTTCTACCTCAGCCTGACCTTACTGCCTAGCCTGCCACTCAAATCTAATCATGTGTTTGTTCCCCAGCTCAGCAACCCGAGGGCTCCTCACTGGCCACATTAAATTCTAACTCTTGGCTCATCATTTGAGGCTCTTCACAACATAGCTCTAGCCGACCCTTTCCTGCTTGATTTCTTGCCATACTTCAAGCGCCTTTTGACGAATCCTCATAGCATGACCTGCCACTTCTAAATTCAGCATATCCTTTGATGCCTCTGCTTATGCTAGTCTACTTGAAATACTCTTCTCCACTTATTCAAACCATTTTTCTTCCTTTTTCATGTCATCCCTGGTCACTTCAAACAAAATTAAGTTCCACCTCCATGGTCCCTCTTAGTCCTTTCTTTGTATGACAGCAAATTTCACACATCTGTGTCTGTGGAGCTGTCTCTCTCATTCACTGTAAGGTGTGTGAATGCAGGAGCACACCACACTCACCCCTGTGACTGAGTAATGGTCCTCAGAGATACCCAGGTCCTAATCCCTGGAACCCATATTACCTTATATCACAAATGGATTTTACAGGCATGATTGAGAATCCTGAGATGGGGATTACCTGGACTCTCTGGGTGGGCCCTAAATGTAATCACAAGCATCCCTATGAGAGAGGCCAAGGGAGATCTGACTACACAGATGGCAGAGAAAGTGCTAAGACAACAAAGCAGAGACTTGAAGATGCTACGCTGCTGGCTTTCAAGATGGAGGAAGGGCCATGAGATGAGCCAAGGAATGCAAGAAATGCAGCTCCAGAGGCTGGAAAAGGCAAGGCAAGGAATTCCTCCTGGAGCCTCCTGAGAGAGCGTGGCCATGCCCACACCTTGGTTTTAGCCCAGAGAAAATGATTTCAGACTTCTGATCTCCAGAACTGTAAGAAAACAATTACGTGTTGTTTTAAGCCACCAAGTTTGTGGTAATTTGTTACAGCAGCCATAGAAAACTCATACACCTTTATATCTTCATAGTAGCTAGGTACTGAACAGGCACACTCATGCTAATATTTCTCTTATTGTTTTAGGCCCAAAATAAAACTTTCTTTACACTTGAACAGTCCCCATTTGCCATCCAGTGTTTGTGTAAATAAGCCTTGCATATATGACAACAGAGTTAAGTATGTCCCATTTGTCTATAAGAAAGTCAAGCATAAATCCATTTGCCTGCTGTAGTCTCATGCGGCACTGGCTGGTGGCCCACACAGACCAAGCTAGCAGGCACACAGCTGCACTGGCATTTGGTCCTGGCTTTGGTGAGAATGACAGGAGGACCAGGTGACTTCTCTGGAGGCCTTTCTTACAGAGGTGGAGTGCTACACGTTCACCTGTGAAATAACTATTGGTGTTTTTTTTGTTTACAAAATGGAACTACAAGCCTATAAAAGTCTAAGCATAGGTATTCTGACTGAAAATTGTCTAAAGCTCATTTACACAGCAGTGTGAACAGAAAAGTTTACCATAATTTTTTTTTTAATTATGAATTTTAAGTTACACAGTTAACACATGAACACATTCTTATAAAAAGTTAAAAAATTTCAGGTTAAGGACAAAAAAATCTTTTATGAAGACTATATGCCCCTTCTTCATTCTCTTCCCTGATTTGTTTCTAACTTATACTGGATAAGTTATCCAAAATGGCAGTTCTGAATATTTTATCAACTAAAGCACATTGAACTAATAAATATATTTTGTTATACAAGCAGAATAATAACCAATGAGATTGAGGATTTTTATTTTTGTTTTTGTTTTGGGGGGGCAAACAAAAAGCTCATTTCTCTTTGTGAGATCAGACTAAAATACATCAGACTAAAAATGGAATCCTTTTTCCTTCTTATAATTCATAATTCTGTCTGGAACTCTGCCTCTCCCTTCCAACATCATTTTGTCAGGATAGACATGAACTGTGCCGAACGCTTGGCTGTCTGGAGCTGTTTCAATAATTCCTTCTAGACTGACATGGTGTATACCAAAAGGATCTTCAGAGTAGCCACCATCATGAGTGTGACCAGCAAAGAAACACACCACACACTCATGGGACCAAATGACTGCCAGGGCGTCCCTGTAGTTCCAGGCCAGGCACACGCTGTCGGAGGACTCTGGGTAAATGGGAAGATGGCCTGTTAAAGAAAAGAAGAGTTATGAGCCTATTAAGAAATATCTCTTTCATCAAAACAAATGGCTAAAGCTAGTACTCAGAAAAAAAAAATTGTGCATTGCTACCTCATTATCCAAATTGACTAAAACAGAGAGAACCCACGTATAGGAAGAACTAGATCATCTCTATAGCCAAGTCTCTGGAGCATAGAAAGAAGGGTGGGACGGTTCACATCAGGTGGGAGAGGCTCCTGTAGAGGCAAAACCCTAAGATCTCTGAGGCCTACGTAGTCTCAAGCTGCCCAAACACTGAAGAAGACCGAGGATAGCCTATTCAGGGCAGTCTGCAAAGGCATCCAGAAATCAGGCAGGTGCTGGGCTGAAATCCAATCTCGTTGAATGCCTTAAGTATGAATGATACATACATATAAAGATATAATACTAAATAAAAGAACAGCTTATGGATGGGCCATGGATTATGTGTCATTTATAGAAACACTCAATGCCTTAGAACTGCAGCCCCCAATCCCTGGGCTATGGACTGGTGGGTGAGCTGTGGACCGTTGAGTGAGTGGTGGGTGAGTGAGTGAAGTTTCATCTGTATTTACGGTGGCTCCCTATCCCTTGCATCACTGCCTGAGCTCCACCTCCCCTGCCAAAAAGGTTGGGACCACGGCATTTGAATTTATTCATGGGACTGTAAATGCCCCCATGAGATCAAGTTAGCCATACCCACTTCACAGATGAGAAAACTGAGTTAAAGCAGGGAAGATTTATACCAGGGTCCCACGGGAGACGCGCGGAAGTAGAGCCAAGAAAATTTCTAATTCCCAATGGCAACACATTTATAAGTCCATACCATATATCAAGCCACAGTTTTCATTTTAAAGTACGGGTACCATAGCTCACTGGTCTCTGCTTCTTCCTATAAAATTACTTTTTTTTTCCTGTTACTGTTCATTTTTATTCTGAAATTTAAACATGCTTCTGTTTAATATCTATTTGTTTGCAATACAAATTAAAAGAAAAAAAAGCAGAGAGGGGTTGGGAGAGGTTAACAGATCCCTAAAGCAGGAAAGGAATGCATATGCACATGCGTGCGCACATGTGCAAACACACTAATTACCACTCTCAGGGCCGAGAGTCCAAAGGGGCCGTGTAGCTGTCTAGTAATAGTACGTGGAAGCCACATTGACTCATCTATCAAGTCCCTGCAGCTTCTGACACAGTTAGTTGCCCCCTTCTTGAAACACTTGGCTTCCAGACACCACTAGTTTTCCTAATGGTGTCTTCCTAGTTTTTCCCCAAACTTAACAGCCACAAACTTCCAATCTCCTTTGCTGGTTCCTCCTCATTTCCCAAGCATTTTATCAGGAGTGCCTAAATGCTTGGTTCTCGCACTTCTGTATCTACACCTAATGTCTTGGTGATCTCTTAGTGATTTACATGCTTTAAATATCATCTATATTCTTCCCACTTCCATATTTATATATCTAGCCAAAATCTATTCTGAATCTCCAACTTGTATGTCCACATTGCCCACTCAACATCCCCACTGATGTCTAAGAGGCATCTGAAACTTACTATTTCCAAACCCCTGTGCCCCTGCCCTTCCCACTCAAACCCCCTCACCCTGCTGTGTTCCCCATCCCAGCTAATATCATTCCAACTGCATGGCCAAAACTCAAAAAGTAGCCAAAATGACTTCCGAGTAGCCACAATGAAAGTTAAAAAGCAAACAAAGCCAAAGGGAAATTTAACTTTTAAACTTTACTAAAGAAAACCTGAGACATTCTATTGTTAAAGGTTTGCGTATCCAGTTTCTAAGCTTATGGCAAATGATGGAAGAAACTGAAGAGACTGTTAAGTAGATATGTATACTGCCATCAGCAAAAAGAAAAGGGAAGGATACAGGATAGAGTGGGAAAAGGGACTAGGATATAAAACATGGATTCTAGTCTCAGTTCTGTCAGTTGCTGTATGATTTTGCTATGTAATTTAATCATTTTAAGCTTCAGTTTCTTTATCTTTACAATTAAAGGGTTTGGCTATATGATCTCTAGGTCCCTTTCAGCTCCAGTGCTTCTAAAAAGTAACAGGTACAGCCTAGCAGTGGAAAACTAAGAAGCAGACACAAGTCAAGAAGTATCCTAGTTTGAGACCACTGATTACAGAGCCAAACGGTGTCACATCGTCCCAATAGTCCCTGAGGGTACTTTATCTTTTCTAAGTCTTAAATGACACTTGATATTCCAACAGTAGCAGAAGTACTCCTCCTCTAGCTGCATGTTTTTACCACATTAGTGTAAGACTAATAAGTAAAAACTACATTTACAGATTGAAATATAGTTTTATACTATCAACTATCCAAATAGCTTATCATTTCCAAAGGGTTTTCATATTCATAGTTTCATTTGGGGCACTGCTGAGAACACTGCGGTCTGTATGTTCGATATTTGTCCAGGGCTACACGGTTCATATAAACAATAGCCAGAATGGCACCCGATCCTCTGGCTCTCAGTCCAGTGTTCTCACCTATTATCCCATATTGATTCTAATTCTAAAATAAGGGCTCTAATCTCAGCCCCCAAAACAAGTCCACCAGCCATGTTGCAAATCCAAATTCGGTTCTTCGTGTGTGCCTGCATGCACTCACACACACACGTGCACATGTGTACATGTGAGTGTGTTTTAAGCACCTCCAGAGCCCCACAATTGCTGATGGCAGTGTGTCTGTTGAAAATGATTCTAAATGAAAATAATATACATCTCACTTCCTTGTGACCAGGCAGTAGACACAGAGAACTGAAAGTGCTCACTGCCAGTGGAGTCTGTAACATGGATCCCCATTATATCAGCTTTGTTTCATCGAGGCAGTAGTGGCCTCTGTTTGGTGGCCACTTCGATAATAGGCAGGTCTTGTCAGGCTGAGATTTGGTGGGGGGCCTGAACTGAATTTCTCAGTTAAAATTACTGGTCAGGGTGGCTCATACCTGCAATCCTAGCACTTTGGGAGGCCAAGGTAGGAGGATCACTTGAGGCTCACCCGGGCAACACAATGAGACCCCCATCTCTACAAAAAATAAAAATAAATAGCCGGGCATGGTGGCACGCACCTGTAGCCCTGGCTACTGGGGAGGCTGAGGCAGGAGGATTGCTTGAGCCCAGGAGTTCATAACAGAGAGACCCTGTCTCTAAGAAAAAAATTAAAAATAAAATTAACCTCATAAATTGATCCCATTTGGGATCCCATTCTACTTTGAAACCCAAAAGGCCAACTCATAGGTTCTAATACAGGGCAAGATTTTTTTTATTTTATAATTCTTTCCTGATTCATCCTTAAATATTAATTTTATATGCAGGTTCTTTCTCAATAAAAATTTTTAAACTAAGCACCCATTTTATAGAAAAAGGATATCAAAACATAAATATTGTTAGTATATTTTAAAGTTTAACTTTTCCCAATCTCTAAAATGCTAGTGTAATCAGATAGACAATATAAATACTTACTCACGATCACCACCTTTTCTTGGTTTGTGTCAGAGAATGTAAGAACTTCATTCAACCAGTTCAGCTGTTCTTGACTGAATCCTCCATTAAACTGGACAAACTGGGGCTCAGAAAGTCCTGAAATAAATTCAAGTAAGTTAGACCCACCAAGTATCATTTTTCCCCTCCTCTGGGCATTCAAATTTAGCTAATGCAGGTATACTTGTTCTTTTCTTTAGGAATATTTGATCAGCAGCAATCAACTTAAAAAAGGAAATCTCAAGAAGTCAGAGCAACATGTAAATAAACCACATCACACCTCACTCCTAGTCTTGACATTCCCTGCTTACTTCACTGGCTTGCCTCTACATTGAAAACAAAATATAGACTCCTTACTACGGCCCCCGAGCCACTGTGTAGTCTTTCCTATTTACTCTCCAAAATCATCTTGTACCCCGTGGCCCTTTTCTCTGTTCTTCAGTGATGCCAAAGTCTTATTCCACTTCATGCCTTTGCGTTTGCTTTTCCTTCTGTCTTTTCCCTCTGTCACCTCCTTCTTTCCAAGAATGACTCCTTCTTGTCATTTAAGTCTAGGCTTAGATGTTTTTCTCCTTAGAGAGGCTTTCTCTGATCACCCAATGTAAAACAGTACCCCTAGTCCTTTTCTATAACATCGTACTCTATTTTCTTGGTAGCACTTATCACTGTGGAAATAATCTTGTTTCTGTTTCATTTATCACCTGCCCTGCCCACCTACTGCTTTTGTTCCCTCCATTCCACCCATAAGAAAAGTGATATTGTCAGTATTGTTTACAGCTCTGAATAGTTCTCCCTAGAAAAATTGCCTGGCCTAGAATTGGCATTCAAATATCTGTTAAGTAAATCAATCTTGAATCAACAGTAACCAATCCATGTGAGATCAGGCTTGTGAGAAATCCTGACCCTGAACAACAGTGACAAGATACTTTTACCTTAATTGTCCATCTTCCTGCTGAATAAAAGGTAGCTGAAGAATTTAAAGACAATGTATTAGATTCTCAGCTCAAAGGAATAATTCACCTTGAGGACTATTCAGTTCCGTATTTGGATTGTGCTCCCTCAGTATCTTCATACATTGCTGATATTTTGGAGAAGACTCATCCATGCCCAAGACACTCAAGTCATAAGCATCGAGTAAAATAAACCGGAATTTAGGGAATGGTACAAAATGGTAAGCATAGTAATTCTCTGAAGGCATAGTCTCAGGATGATGTACAATCTGGTCTTCTAGGAACTTTGTGTTAAGTTTAGAGTTTGTTAAAGAGTTTCTACTGAAGTTATAGAACTCATGATTTCCCCATGTATGGTGAACTGGAACTTTAAGCTTCTTGAATGTGTTCATAACAAGTTCTAGGGACTCTTCTGATGTTTTATACTGTGCATTATACCCATCAATGACATCTCCAAGCTGAAGGACACAACAGAGTGTGCTGCTTTCATTATTCCAGTCTTCAATGGCCCCCTGTAAGTGAAGAAGACTGTGTCTGTAGTATCGCCGCCTGTTTCCATGGAAATTATAGCCATCTTCTAAATCAGCATATTGAATATCTGCAATAACTCCAAAGGAGAAGAGACGCTCTGAACTCTCACTTAGGGTTTCAGGATTGGGCTTATCATCCATAACCTCCAAACAGGTCTCTAAATAAACTAAACAAAGTAAAAAGATAACTAAGTTATAAACATCTTTATTTCCTAATTTGAAGATAACAGTAAAATGAATATTAAACTTAATGGTTAATTTACTAGGCAACTTGATATTGGAAAAAGGACGTGGGCTTTGGAGTCCAATGCTCTTCAGTCTAAATTACTAAACCTCTAAAACGCTTCAGTTTTCTCTTCTGTAAAAAATAGATGATAACCTCTACCCTTCGGAATAGTAACAATTTACAAAAGGGTACTATCCTATCAATGAAAAGGCATTCTAATTCTAGTAAAGCCAAATTCAAATCTGGAATAATTCTAATTTTTGAGAAATATTCATTTTAAAACACATACACATACACACACACCCTCCCATAAACATCAAATAATTCTATCAAAACTTCAAGTTTTTTTTGAAAAGTTGTTTGTATATTATACTCATTTATTTTAAGTACTTTATAAAAGGGTCCCATTATGGGTTATTTCATGTCAGACCGACTCTTTTCTCATCATTAGTGGGTAGGTCACTTGAAGTTAGTTTCTCCTATTTTATATCTGAAGTAATAGGGGATTTGGGGCAGTAAAGATATGAAAGGAGAGAAATAATCTTAAACCAAAAAAAACAATCCACTACAACAACTATGACATTGATGTGACTATTATCATTTCTGTGAGCAGTGGTTCCTGGTTCTTCAACAGCTGGATTCTAATTTGAACCAGGTTTTTAATTCTGAATATTAACCTACCCCCATAATCAAAACAGAAAATATGAAATCTTTTTTTCTCACATATGATTTCTGCCCTGCCTCAGTGGCCAAAAAGAACAAGAGATTTAAACTTGAAAAAACAATTATTAGATTGTTTAAAATCTAAATTATAATCTCTTAAAAGAGCCAAGAACACTAATGATTGAAACAAAAATCAAAGACCAAGATCCTCAATTATCAACTATTTTTGTTGTAAAGACTACAGTAATAAACTGTTGCTGTGGTGTCTGAATTTATTAAAACCTAAAGATTCATCTTTCTAAAATTACTTTCAGATTCCTAGTCTCCAGTCATTTGCCAAATACACCTATAGAGTCTCTGTTTAATCCTCTACAGACATGTGAGATCCCTATTGTAACAGCGCTTGTATCAGAGATGGAGGCGACAGCTTCACAGTTGGAATAAGGATCAGACTTCAATTTGACTTATTTGAGAGTTAAGGGCTTCTTTTCATTCCAAAATAATTGTCACTAATGATACACTCTCTGTCTAATTCACCCAATTATGAGCTTCAGCTACTTTCCTTTCTTCCTTAATCTGGTTAGGCATAACTAGCCCTAAAATACGTAAAACACCAGAAAAAAAGAGATGGAAATCTTTCAAAACGGTTTGGTGTTCTCATGCTATTTTTATTTTTTGTTTGCTCATTTCTTCCTACAGTCCCTAACTGAAAACCTCACTAGATATCAAGTCAGTAAATATATAAGTGGGGTATATCAATGAGAGATAATATGATTTGAAAGGTGAACTCTGATACAATTACAAGAAATACAAAACCCATCTAAGTTGGCTAAAAATCTCTAGCCTTGTTAAGTTTCAAATATTTGCGATTCCAAGTTCAGGATTAAAAGGAGAATCAAATCAGAAGATAATTCAGCAAGTATATCACATAAACATTACCAAAGCTTAAGAGAAAACTGTTTCTGGGTATGCTCTTATCCCCTGCCAAATGAACTTGTTTGTTTTTATCTTTAAACTCAGAGACTTTATTGTGATATGTGTTACGGATCTCCTTGAGGAGATTTACTCCTAATTAATTTGATCTTCTCTCCAGTAGACAGCTGTTATTTTTGCCTACCTAGCATTCATTTCCTGTTCTTGATGTATTAATAATAGCACTCTAATTTTCCTTCAGGCATCTATCAAGTTCCCCTTTCTCAGTTCCTGTGTCACCTCCACCCCTGGCTAGGGAAGTGGAATGGCAGACACATGACCCAGGCCTGGTCTATAAAAGCCCAGTTTTCCTCTGGCCAGTTAGGGGTAGGCAAATAACTCAAGCTAAGTCGATCGGCATCAGCCCTGGGACATTTGCTGGAACTATTAGCAAAAGTACTGCCACTACTTCTGCTAAACTGATAAACTAAGACTAGAGTTTTCAGAGAAAAGTTAACTGAGAAGAAATCCAACACAGAAGGAAGCAAATCTGAATGATGGGAAGTAGATTCCTGAAAATATTAGTTGAATACCTGCATCCATCTGTCCAGGCTAGAACTACTCTTGGTCATTTAGTTATATATATCAGCCAATAAAATCCCCTTTGAGTTTAAAGCCAAATCCAATTGATTTTCTGTCATTTGATACCAAAATCCTGTCAAATACACCTTCCACTGGAACGCCATTCAGTTTAGGGAAACTCAAAGCTATATTAAGATTTAGCAACCTTTTAAACAAAGTTAAGCAATGTGGAGAGAAATACTAAAGGGCACACACTTTAAAATAGCATTGTGTTCTGGGGTAGAAAAGAGATCCAAAATGTTGACTAGATAAGCTTTTAAAAACAAGGTTAGAGATAGGAAGGTAACTTACAATTTTATTAAACAAAGAAATTATTTTGAAAAACAGAAACTTAAATTTGTACAGGCTGAGTATTCTTTATCCAAGATGCTTACAACCAGAAGAGTTTTGGACTTCAACTTTTTTCAGATTTGGAATACATTTACCAGTTGTGCATCCTTAATCTGAAAATCAAAAAATCCAAAACACTCCAATGAGCATTTCCTTTTGCATGTCATGTCAGCACTCAAGTTTCAGATTTTGGAGCATTTCGGTTTTCAGAAACATACTCAGGTAGACAATCAGGGTCAGAAGTGAGTAAGGCAGGGCAAAAAGAACCAAGTAGGCAGGGAATTGAATCTCCTATCTAGTTTAGCCTTTCATTTTATGGTTCAGGGAGATGTCAGGGAGCTCAGAAAGACTGGTCCTGGTGAGTAGAGAGATCAAAAACTCAAAGTCACCTACAGTGAAGAAACAGAATTAACATACATTCTAATGTCACAGAACTTTTTCAGAATACTCCCTCCTCTACCAAATACATACACACAAAAATGCATGTGTAGAGGATAATAAATTGTGAAGTTAGCGATGAGTACATGAGATTTATTCACTACTTTTATACATATTTAAAAGTGTCTCTAATACAAATTTTATTTAAAAATCTCCTAAAATTTACAGAAAATAGAATCTGGAAAATGTAGAAGACTCAAGGAAATATTTTGTTTTTGAATAGAAAAGAGAATGGCAAATTTTTAGTTGTTATTGGAAAAAAAAAAAAACCCAAACTCTGTAAAATAATTTACAGAATTATTATAAAAGAAAGTTATTCTGAGTGAAATATGTGTAACCATTGCCTGGGGAGAAACGCCCAAGAAGTGTTGAGCAAGTGGTCCCAAGGCAGTTGGGTTACAGTGTGCTTTTATACAATTTAGGGAGACAGGAACTACAGGTAAAATCATAAATCAATACATGGAAAGTATACATTGGTTTGGCCTGAAAAGGCAGGAAATCTTAAAGAGGCTTACAGCTTATAGGTAGGTTCAAAGATTCTTTGATTTGAAATTAGTTACAGAAATAAAGTTGGCCGGGCATGATGGCTCACACCTATAATCCCAGCACTTTGAGAAGCCGAGACAGGAGAAATGCTTGAGGCCAGGGATTCAAGACCAATCTGGATAACATAAGGAGACCCTGTCTCTACAAAAAAATAAAATAAATTAGCTGGGTGTGGTGACTGTAGACCAAGCTACTCAAGAGGCTAAGGCAGGAAGATTGCTTAAGCCCAGGAAGTGGAGGTTACAGTGAGTGGTTACAGTGAGCTATGATCATGCCACTGCACTCCAGCCTGGGCAACAAAGTAAGACCCTATCTCTAAAAAGCAAAAAAAAAAAAAGAAAACTTTACAAGATTTTCTCTCAAAATTCCTACAGAAAATCATGGTACAGGATAAGCAGCCTGTATTTTGTGAAAACCACCTTAGGCCTAAGTGATTTTTAAGAATAGGAAGAAAAACCCAGAGATGGTTAATTGCTGAAAACTTGCTACAATTCAATACTAATAAACCTTCTCTAATACTTAAGACAGGCAGAAAGCTGAAGTTCCTGTAGAAAGCCCTCAAGCATCTATGATGAACTTGTGAAAGATGATATTCTGAAAAATGTTTCCTTTGCTTTAGTGTCAATGAAAAAAAAAAGAGGGGGGTTGTTGCAGGAAAGTCCTGACATGAGGAGAGAATTTGTTAACAGAGAAGATTGTAATAGAAGCTCAAAGCCTTCCTGAGACACTAAGCAAAATGTCTCAGGAGGGGTGGGTGAGCAAAACTTTTATATGCAAAGACAATGGAAAGATGAAAGTGGGGAGGGTGTCTTAAAAACTGACTTTGTTAAATACTGCAGTAACAGGAAAGTTGAGGCAGGAAATGTTTGTGGGTAGGCACGGGAATCAGGGGGTCTGGACCTAAGATGAAGCAAACACATTATAGTACTGGCAAGTTCACAAAAAGTTAGGGCCTCGATGTCCTCGTCAAACCAGCCTAAAGTTTTATCAAGTGCCAAATGAGATCAGCCTAGTTACAATTGATAGAGCAAATTATCACATGATATTAATCCATGGTCTATCTCAAGAAAAGTATCTAAATTGGGAAGGAAAACAAAACCACTTGGTGATCTCAGTGGTTTAATAGTAATAAAAGTGATAAGGCTTAAAACTCTTTAGGTACCTTTTAGCACTAAAGTTTCAAAGGTCCATGAAATCAGACTCAGAGGTATTATTAGCAATTCTTCCAAAATATAGTTATAAAACACCTACTTTAAGCCAGGAACTGTTTTAGATGCTAGCATTTTATTTAATATAATCAATTTAATATGAAGAAATTATATAAAATGCTTTAATAAACAAACAAGGGTAAAGCTATTAAAAGTCGGCTTGGCAAATTTAATAGATCAGCAGAAAATACTGAATTCAATTTTAATTTATGTGTGCTTGATCAGTTGACCTATAATTGAGCAATTAAAGAAATAAACAATAATTTTGCATGCTCATTGCCTCAACAGGCAAGGTACTTTTATGTCTTTTTGTCAATTACAGGAAAAACTTCTCCTGGGACAAACAAATACACAAAAATAAAAGGGTAAAAATCTTATCCACAGGCAACTTTAATATAGAAAAATTAGTTTGATTAATGATTTGAAGTGCTGAGCAAACACCGAAGAACTCTGAGTGGAAATTTCAGAAAATTCCAGCTCAACCTAGAATCAAGAAACACTATACTACCAGCTTATAGGGAAAAACAAAACAAAACCAAAAACCAACCATGCTCCAGTCCAACAATGACTAGAGCACGAGCTGCTTCTGCTCAGTGGAAGCACCTTGAAAAAAAGCCACACAAGAGTGGGACCTGTAATTAAGCAAGAGAGAGGGGGCGATTTTTTTTCCTTTTATTGTTTTTGCAAATCCACCACGGAGGTGGAGGAAGAGGGGAGTTAAGATTACAGATATTGAAATATAAATAAAGGCAGACACAATGAATGCGAGTTAAACTTTCACGAGGAACGAAAAATAAGCCTATGAATGCTCTTCACCTCAATAATATGTGGATGTGCTGAAGTAACACAAGCAGTTCCAGATGAGAAATCCATCAACAAACTTCCAATCACTAAAATGAAGGGGGCAGGGGAGTCAGTGGAAGTATTTTAAGCAACTGGGAGCCAGGGAGACTAAGTTTAAAGGAATGGGCTATCACGCAGTATATACTACTTCTACATTGCTATGCTTTATTAATTAGGTTGTTAGAATAACTAGAAGCGCCGGATACTTCATGTCTTCCATGCCACTCTAACCACTCAAATTATCCTATTAGCATTTTTAAAAAGAGTCAAGTGCATAATGGGTGTGCTTCTACTTTAAGGTTGCAAAGGGGTCAAAAAACTTGCAGTTCCTCTGAGCGGGCCTCCAGCTGAGAGAACTAGGGGGACCAGGGCGACCAGACAAGATGGGGATGGGGGCTGCCCAGTCGCTCCAGTCTCTAGGCAGTGATTTTTCTCGTCCAAGCTGGAAGTGTCCCTGGGGCGAGGAGCTAGCTGCGGGTCACCGAAGCCCCCGATCAAAGCTGGGCGCCCCCAACGCTCAGGGCTGCTCGGCCTCGGCCCAGCCGCGCAGCCTGCACCTCCGAAGCGGCCTCCTCCCCAGGACCCCGCAGACCCTCAGCCCCGCGCGCTGCCCACCCGACCCCGCCCGAATGCGCAGCCCCGGCCCAGCCCGCGCCAGACCCGCCTCCAGCCGCAAGTGACTACCTACCGCGCTCCAGCCCTTCAGCGAAGAGCTCCCTGACTACTCGCTAGGCAACCGCACCACCATAGAGCGGAGCGGAAAGAGCGGCTCCCCTGACTGCCGGAGGAAGCGGAAGAGTACCGGAAGTCGCAGGGCGGGTCAAAGGAGGCCCGGTCTCCGTAGCTCATGGCGGGCCAGTTACTAGTGCCTGGCCGAATTATGCGGCTTCCGGGTGTCCAACTTTGGCGTCCCTTGCCTCGTAGACTCGGGCTCTGGGGCCCGGCCCAGGGAACCGCGAGAGTCTTGCTGAGGCAATTCTGCGCGCGGCAAGAGGAGGTGTGGCGGGCCGTGGGGCTCGCTGGCAGGTGCCTGGGAAGCCGGCCCCTCAGCACGGCGATGCCACCACCCCCGGAGTCGTCGGGGCCGGAGCAGAAGGGCCACAGAGATCCCACGCACCCCTCGAAGCCCGGGGTGAGTGTATACCTGGAGCTCTTCCAGTGCTTGTCGGGGCTATCAACCAGCCCTCTGGCCTTCTCATCCCACTTGGTCATAACCTCGGAAACTACTCGGCCTGGCCTAAAATTGCCTTCAGTGCGGCGGGCTTACCTGGGTCATAGACTCTCATCCTGCGCTTCCCCTGCTTTGCGGGTAGTCCCAGTCTTCCGGAGAGAACTTGAGAACCTACACTCTCTCTACGTGATTAGATACCCGGCCTTGGGTTTTATGTTAGCTTTTGCACCAGAAAAATAAAGTGAGCTTCAGGTTTTCTGAACCTCAAGTTTACAATGATTGCGAAGTCAGAGCACTTTATAATTCCTGGCACTGGAACCCCCTGCAGATATTCCGTGTATACGTTGAAATTGAAACAAAAAGTGGATTTTAGTTACATATGGATATGCCTTTTTCTTGGGTTTCTCTTGAGTTCTAGTTCTGACCCCAGAAGAACTTAAGAGCCACTCCCCTCTAATGATAAGTAAGAGAAGTGGGTTTTCGAAGCTGGGGGAAGTTTAATGAGTTAGGCCTAGATGGCCAACATCTTCCTTTTTGGGGATTTGCAAGAGTACAAAGAAATAATTGATGTAATTTGCAAGAAGCTCCACTTTTAGATGCCTCTTCTACTTTGAGTTTGTTACTTCTCAAAGCCAGAATTAGGTTAACCTTCTCCACGTTATTTATTTATTTATTTATAATAATAAATAAGCTTCTTTGGGTGTTTTTTCACATGAAAAGAAACTGACTTAGGAACTTTCCCCTGGAAATGAGTGCTTTTGTGATTGTCTATATTCAGATCCCAGAACTAATGCATCCACAGAAACTTTCAGTGTTTTCTCATCCCAGAAACATTTTGCTCATTTAATAAGATCATTGTCTGTGTATATAGATGTTAAAAACTAGTATGATAAATTTAGTATAGTTGAATGTTTGCATCTTACTAGGATTTTTATTTTTGAAATCTCTGCCCCGGTAGCCTGTTACCTGGAAGTCTTTAGCAATCACATTTGCTATTGGAGGAGCTTTATTGGCTGGAATGAAGTACTTCAAGAAAGAAAAGATGGAAAGTAAGTGGATATCATCTGGTCAGCTCTGAATAAAGCCCTTCCTGGCTATGTACTAGCATGTTTTTTGTTCTTAAACTTTTCATTTTGAAATAATTTTCAATTTATGGAAGAGTTGCAAAGATGGCATAGAGAGTTCTCATATACCTTTCACCCAGCTTCTCCTAATGTTAACTCCTACTTTGTTGCACATTTAGCAGAACTAAAAAATTAAAATTAGCACTAAACTACAGAGTTTATTTGGATTTCACCTGTTTTTCCATCAATGTCTTGTGTCGGTTCCAAGATGCAACCTAGGATACACTGCCTAACAATACTAAAAGACTTTTGTGGACAGATTTGCATGTGGACAAGGTGAAGTTTGGAGGGTACAAAGATGACAGAGATGCAGTCCAGCCCTTGAGGTGCATATGACAGGGTAAGACACAGACGTAAAGGATTCACTAGATAAGGTTCTGCCAGGCCAGAGAGAAGCTTAGGATACTCTTTGAGCCAAAGGAAGACCCAATCTTAGGATTGGAGAAGACTTCCTAGGGATCGGGCATGGGAACAGTGTGAGTGAATACTGCAAACCACTGGGTATCAGCAGAGGGAGAGGCCAGCGGCTGACCATGGATGAGGGGAAGATAGAGCCTGGTCAGAGAATGCCAGGAACTGCTCTGAATTAGAATCTTGAAACGTTTATTTTCATAAGAACTTTATATTTTTCATAAGAACTTTATATTTTAGTGAATATTCTAGGACTTTTAAGATTTGGTTGAGAAATTTTTGGTAAATCTTTAAAGTATTGCCTAAATTTTTCTAAACTTTAGAGTCTCCTTTGATGACATTATACAGAAGGTAATGTTTAAAGCTGGGAGTGAGAATTTATAGGCTTTAGGATATAACTTAGCAATATAAGTTCCATACTGAAATATATGACGTTATTGGCATAACAAGAATATTGATAAGATTTTCATATTCCAATAAGTAATAAGTTCCTTTAGTTTTACAAAGAAATAAAACTGGAAAACTAAGAAAATAGTGGCAGAGAAAATTCTAGAATATATAAGCTTCTTTGACTTCAGTTTGGAATTTCAAATGCAATGTTAACATTTGTTTTATTACAAAATTTTATTATGAGGCCAGGCATGGTGGCTCACACCTGTAATCCCAGCGCTTTGGGAGTCCAGGGTGGGACGATTGCTTGAGGCCAGGAGTTAGACCAGCCTGGGCAACATAGCAAGACCCCATCTCTAAAAAAAATTTTAAAAATTAACCAGGTTTGGAACCTGTAGTTCCAGCTGCTCAGGAGGATCTCGTAAGCCCAGGAATTCGAGGCTGCAGTGAGCTATAACTGGGCTACTGCACTCCAGCCTGGATGACAGAGCAAGACCTTGTCTCTTAAAAAAAAAAATTATGAAATAATCTTAGAAGTGATACTAAATAATTTAAGAGTGTTTGCTGACAGGAAGTCTCATCATCTCTGAATACTTTATGGTATATTTCCTACAAACAAGGACGTTCTCCAACATAACCACAACATAACCATTAAAATCAGAAAATTAATGTTGATATGTTACTACTTTTTAATCTTTAGACAGTTGTCAAGTTTTAAATACAGTTCAGTCTTCAAGTTTTGCTACTTGGTGTTCTTTATAGCAAAAGGATCCAGTTCAAAACCACAGCTTGTACCTAATTGTCTCTTTAGTCTCCTTCAATTTGTAACTGTTTCCCAGGCTTTCATGAATGACCTTGACAACTATGAAAGGTTACAGGCCAGTTATTTTGTAGAATGTCCCTTAGTTTGCATTTGATGTTCTCCGTGATTAGATTAAAGTTGTGCACCTTTGGCAGAAATATCACAAGAGCGATGTTGTATTCTCATTGCATCTAGTCAGGAACCACATAGTATCAGTTGGCTCATTACTGATAATGTTCAGTTTGATCACTTTATTAAGCTGGTGTGTCTAATAGGTTTTTCTACTGAAAAGTTACTCCTTTGTGTAATTAATATGTATTTTGTGATGTGTATTTACATATTCTATTCCTCATCAAACTATTTATATCTTTGGACTTATGGTTTCCTATATATTCATTGAATTTTAATCCATAATCTCTTTATTTTGATGTTAAAATTGTTCCACATTGACCAGTGGGAGCCCCTTCGAGCAAGCTTCAGTGTCTTTTTGACATCCAATGTTCTTTGAGTTCTGCTTTCCTTCTGCTGCAAGAGGCTCCAGGCTTATCTTGTACTTTCTCTGCCCTAGCCCTTTATTTAGCCATTTCTCCAAAAAGCTGTTTCTTTTTAGTAGAGAATGGTATTTAGAAGTCAGGTTGTGGGCTCATTGCTCTTAGGGTATGTCTGCTCCTGGATCCTCTCAGTGGACAGAGATAGGAAATAGATGTATGTATTTACATCTGTATTTATTTTGTATCTCTCTATATAGAAACCGTAAGCTCACACTAGTACCTCCAGTGTCATTGCAGTACTTCAGGATTCATTCTAGTTTTCCCCTTCTCCATTGTTGACTTTCCTTTTGTAACCTTATCTTTAATGTATTTATCTCATCAATTCCCTGTATGTAACTAAGCCACTCACCACTGCTCCCTCCCCATGCAGCTGTTGTCCTCAGCGTGCTCAGGCTTGGGCTCCTCATGCCAGGCTGCCCACCTCAGCCTACCTGGGTTCAGACATTCTATTCTAGGCCACCGTGGCCCCACCCCCACCCCCAGCATGGCCACACTTCATGGCTTAGGACTGAATTGTTCTGAAAGAGAAAGAAATGTTTTTACCTCTTTTCCCTTTTCTCTCTTTTCTTACAGTGCTTACTACATACCATAGCATTTAATTTGGTTTTGTTTTATTGTTTTATGCTTATTTTTCTGAAAAGACTTTTTGAGCTTCTTGAAAACTGAAACTATTTTTCCACATTTTGTGCCTCCATAGTCATTATATAGTACTGACCATGTGTCAGGCATCTGTGTACCTCTGGTTAGACTGAATCTTTTTTTGGTGTGTATGTTTGTCTCTCTTGAAGAGCTAGAAAAGGAACGGCAGCGAAGCATCGGAAAGCCTTTACTTGGGGGACCATTTTCTCTCACAACTCATACTGGAGAACCTAAAACTGACAAGGACTACCTGGGTCAGTGGTTACTGATTTATTTTGGTTTCACTCATTGCCCTGATATCTGTCCAGAAGAACTAGAAAAAATGATTCAAGTCGTGGATGAAATAGGTAAGAAAGCCATCACTAACTATACAAAGTGTATGTTTACTTAATGTTACTACCTTTTTCACATTCTTGTATTATTACTGTTAGGTGGGATATTGTAATTACTTGGTTTGCAAGAGCATACGCTCTTGGCACTTGGCTTATTTATTGTTTTGATTCCTGTGACCTTATTCTCCACCACAGGAAATATAATTTGATGCTAAATGTTAGATCACTTAAAAATGTCAGTGTGGTCTGGGTCTCACTCAACTCTGCTTTTATGTCCTTTCCTGTATCATAGCCCTTTATCACTGACACTGCCGTTGCCTCTTCCCAGTGACTGTGGTGGTTAGTCTAGGAAATCTGTGGAATAGTACCGCAGTCAGTGGCATTTTATTAGTACCAATAAGAAGAAAGGATGCCTCCTTCTTAAAATGAATTGTTTCAGGATATTCAGTTCTTATTAATAGTTTACGTTGCCCTTGACATATGGTGGGAAGGGAAAAAATTACAAACATTGGATTGAATTAGGAAATGAGATAGCCACATGAAGTGATCTGGGGTAACAACATTTATGCACTGGTATTTGATAGGATATGTATCTGATTCCACCACAGATAATACTTCTGTATATGGATCTGCTCTTCTTAGAAGCCATCCCGCCCCCTTCCCTGTACTCTGCACCTGAGTGTTAAGATGTCCCTCTGTGTTTCCTTAAAACCTTGCTGTCACACTTACTTTACTCTCCTGTCATTGCTGATTTCCTTTGTCTTTTCCCTTAAGGTATGAATACTGACTAACTGGAACTTCCTTTCAGATGATATTCCATCTCTGCCAAATTTAACTCCGCTTTTCATCACCATTGACCCAGAGAGGGACACAAAAGAAACCATCGCAAATTATGTGAAAGGTATATCTTATTATACTTTACATCTATTTAGGTCTTACGGTTTTTGAAATATCAATTCATTTGAACCTCACAATGCCTTGTAAAATAGGACAAGTGGTGTTGTCACCAGTTTTACAGGTGAATAAGAGCATCCATGTACAAGTTTTTGTGTGGACACATGCTTTCATTTCTTTTGAGTAAGTACCTAGGATTGGAATGGCTAGATCATATAGTAGGTTTATGTTTAACTTTTTAAGTACTGACAAAATGTTTCCCAAAGTGGATGTACGTTTTTTGTGTTCCCACAAGCAGAATATTAGAGTTCCAGCTCCTCCCATCCCCACCATACTTGGTATGGTCAGTCTTTTTAATTTTGGCCACTCTAGTAGGTGTTTAGTAATATCTCATTATAGATGAAGCTCAAAATCGTTACTGTGGCTAATCAGTACGTAAATAAGAAACATAGAACAAATGAAAATTCTCCTTCATAACATATAAGTCAAATCCTTTTATGACTACTGGTAAAGATCTGGAGGGAATACTTTCTAACTATTTAAATCACATTCTTAATGTAGTTTTAAGAAAATATATATAGTTCTGAGATACACTAAAGTTGAAAAATATTATAAAACATGCTATAGTTTTTCATTGCACCATATGAGAAAAAAATTTGCTTTGCAGTTAAGTTCATACCAGATCAAAATATCTGTATCTTATTTCCTAGCAAATAATCCCAATACAGGTGTGAGATTCTACTATGAACTTCTGATAAAGGGCTGGACAGCTAATACTCATCATTCCAAAATAGCCATTATAACAAAGTTCAGGGCTAAAGGTAAAGCATTCATAGCCTGTTAAGTTTTTGGAATTTATGTAACTGAGCTGGTAGAAGTCACTTAAAACATCTGGATTCATCAGACTACTGAAATCATAGCCCAACATTTAACAGCAATTCCTTCTTCCAAAGGTGTAGAAGCCCATTTTTGTTCCTTGAGTAAACTCATTCTAAATTGAGAAATTGTTCAGGTTCTGAAAAGGCAGGATGGCTTGTCTTTCTTTTCTACTCTGTGAGTAAATGAAGAGAAAGGTGAATGAAACTTGACATAGCTGCACATCCAGACTTTTTTTTTTAACTGAATTGCTGAAATTGCAGTATTTTTCTAAATACCAACTTAAATTTTTTAAAAATCCCCCCAAAATGCAACTAGTAATGATTACATCATCAATCACTATATGTAAGTACTGTTGAAGAATATTAACATGAGGCTTTGATATTTCAGTTAGGTACAATGATTCAGATGTCTACTCATATGGAAATATTATGGTTTGGTTAATATGTGATAAAAATAATTGCCATAATAACACGTTTAAATTGAAGATTGTGTATAATCCACTGAGTTCATTAGTAAATGAGTATGCTTTTCCCCAAATTTCTGACAAACCTGCAAACTGTGGACATAAATTCTGTTTAAATATATATAATAAAAAACTCTGAACTTGAAGAATAAAATATAAACCCTTATAACCTTTGGTTAGGCAAAGATTTCTTACATGTCAAACCAGAAGAACTATATATAAAAGACAAAATTGACAAATTTGGACTTCATCAAAATTGAAAGCTGCTCTTTGAAAGACACTGTTAAGAGACTGAAATGACAAGCCGTGGACTGGCAGAAAATGTTTGCAAATCATGTACCTAACTTGTATCTAGAATATAAATAATGTATTAATCTATATACATATATATGCGAAAAGAAAGAACCCCATAAAAATGGGCAGAAGATGTGAACAGACACTTCATTAAAGCCATACAGATGGCAAATAAGAGCATGAAAAGATGCTTAACATTAATAGTCATTAGGAAAATCCACATTAAAACTATAATGAGGTATTACTAAATACCTACTAGAGTGGCCAAAATTAAAAAGACTGACCGTACCAAGTATGGTGGGGATGGGAGGAGCTGGAACTCTAATATTCTGCTTGTGGGAACACAAAAAACGTACATCCACTTTGGGAAACATTTTGTCAGTACTTAAAAAGTTAAACATACACCTACTATATGATCTAGCCATTCCAATCCTAGGTGCTTACTCAAAAGAAATGAAAGCATGTGTCCACACAAAAACTTGTACATGGATGCTCTTAGCAACTTTATCTGTGACAGCCAGTAAATAAGTGGGAAAAACCCAAATGTCTGTCGCTGGACCTATTTACAGTCCACTGATTTTCCACAGAGGCACAAAGGACATTTGCTGGGGAAAGAATAGCCTCTTCAATAAATGGTACTGGGAAAACTGGATATCCACATGCAGAATGAAACTAGACCCTTATCTGTCACCATATACAAAAGTCAGTTTAAAATGCACTGAAGACTAAGACCCGAAACTGTAAGACTATTAGAAGAAAACATAGGGGAAATGCTTCAGGACATTGGTCAGAGAAGATTTTGTGGATAAGGCCTTAAAAGCACAGATAACAGAGGCAAAAATAGACAGATGGTTTTATATAAAACTAAAAAGCTTCTGCACAGTAAAAGAAACAACAGAATGAAGAGACAACCTGCAGAATGGGAGAAAATATTTGCAAACTATTCATGTGACTAGGGATTAATATCAGAATATATAAGGAACTCAAACATCTCAACAGCAAAAACACAAATAATCCAATTAAAAATGAGCAAATGATCTGAATACACATTTCTCAAAAGAAGACATAAAAGTAACCAACGGATATATGAAAAAATGCTCAAAATCTCTTGTCAGAGAAATGTAAATCAAAACCACAATGAGGGCTGAGAAGCCAAAAGGAGTCTAGAAAGTTAGTCAGGGCTTTGGGTCTGGTTTCAGAATTTGGGGCTGTGTCCTAAGGCTAAAGGAGCCTTGGAAATTTGTATTTAACACGATATTGCAGTGTATGAGTTAAAACTGTTCAGCTGCAAGGAATAGAAATCATTTCAAAGCAGCTTAGGTAAAATGAGGGAATTTATTGTAAGTATTCACAGGAATTTGACAAATCCTATCTGTTGCTTATACTGCCTTGTGCATCTGCTTCATTAGTTTCTCTTTCTCTGTTTGAACCTTTAATTTCTCTACTTCTCCAAAAATAGGGTGGATGATAGCCACCCTACAGTCCTCAAGTTATAAGTTATGGTTCTATCTGGAGGACATTATGCTAAGTGAAATAAGCCAGGCAGAGAAAGACAAATACAGCATGGATCTCACTGATCTACTTATTCCTTCCTCATACACGGTTGGTAGGAATGTAGATTAGCGCAGACAATGGAGAACAGAATGGAGGTTCTTTAGTGTATCTCAGAACTACATTGAGAACTATGATTTTAAATAATTAGAAAGTATTCCTTCCAGATTTTTACTAATAATCATAAAAGGATTTGACTTAAATGTTATAAAAGAGAATTGTCATTTGTTCTGTGTGAATTATTTTCCTTTAAATCATAAAGAAATGTTTGGGGACTCACAGGAAGAAAGTGGTAATAGGACTGCTTTACAACTGATACTGTTTTTCGAAGTTGAGATGGTTGTTTTACTGGCTTCTTATTTTTCACTGTTTTTCTCATTTTTTATTTAGAATTTTCTCCCAAACTGATTGGCTTGACTGGCACAAAAGAAGAAATCGATCAAGTGGCCCGAGCATACAGAGTATATTATAGCCCTGGTCCCAAGGATGAAGATGAGGACTACATAGTAAGTAAATGTTCAGGTTTTAACCCATGTGCCCAGCTCCCAGATCCCAAATCTTCATATAGCTTTAAATGACTGGCTTCCAAGATGAAAGAAAACTTAAGATTGTTGCAAATTCCTGAGGAATTTTGGATATTTGAAAGGATAATAGAAGCGTATTTTTTAAATTTAAATTCACTATTTTCATAATTTAATTGCCTGTTTTTCTCTTCTAGTGACACATAAAATTATGGGGCAGTATAAAATCAGATACTTGGGTACCATGTTGGAAATAAAGAGGAGCCATCATTTTGGGGCAAGGCTTATTTTAGTTTAAAAAAAACATTGTATTGGTTCTCTGTGTCCCCAGTGAGGAGGTATAGGAAATTGCTCCTTTTGAGACGCAGTTTTAGGCCATGGGGAACTGTACTTTTCAGTTGAATGAGAATTTTGAAAAGCAAGAGAAAAGACAAAAACTATTCAAAGATAAACTTTTGAAAGATTTATTTGCATATCAATTATGTGCCTTGCACAGTTAGGTTTTTAATACATTCTTTTCAATGATAAGGAATAGGCATTCTATTAAGTTGTACTTCTGTAGCTCTTACATTAAAGAGCTATCTTCACGTTCATCAGCACTGCCCCAGGAGTCTTAGGCTAATGCCCAAGTTACTGTGTTTCTTTTCTTATCAGTGGTTTCACAGTGAAGCACCAACAAAGGGCATAAGGACCACCCCTGTCCACCCAGTTTCTTCTCAATGTAGACATTTTTCTCCTATCAGATTAAGAGTTGACATTATATCTTAGTGTGATCTTAGTTCTTTTCCCTCGTTTTTCTCTAATATTGTTTGGGCAAAGTAATTATCATAAGAGTCTTTCCAGCTGCAAAACTGGTTATGTGGAAAGAAAAATGTATGGGACCCTGAATCACTGATCTGCCAGCTCCCTGTGGCCTGTCCAAGGTGTGATGTGCGGAGGGGAACCTCTCACTGTGGTGCTTTGTCTCTACAGCCCACCATGGTTTCTCTGTCACCTTTGAACCTGGGACATACTGTGTGCCCCTGTAGCCTATGGCCTAAACTAAAAGCAGGCTTCTGGCCCCTTTGCCTCAGTTAAGCCCACGCAGCAATCTTATCTTCCAGGTCTGCTGCCTCATAGAATTAGGGAAACTTGGATTCCTTGGGAAAAACGACAAGAGAAAAATGAGCGTTTTTACTTAAGCCCTAACTCTAAAGAAATTAGAGGGACTCTCCTGTGGTTTCTTGCTACACAAGCAGCATGGGAAAGATGAGGGAAGAGCAGAGGGTCATGGTGGCCAAGAGAGGAAGCCATGGGAAAAGAACTTTTCAGACTTCTTTCCTTCTTCTATAGAGAGTTGTATTAACTGGTTTTGAGTTTAACTGGCGATGAGCTAATCAGTCTGACTTCCACCATTAAATGAGTTTTATTAAATCATTTAAACGTAATATAGTGCTAAACTAGGTAACCCTCCCTAGTCCTTTGCTTAGAGCCCATAGCTGTGAAATTAAAAAGAAATTTTGTAAATAAAACCAAACGGTCTCTTCAGTTCATATATGGTAAAAAAATACAAAAAGAAAATAATAACAGCCTATAAAACTTAAATTTAAGACATTCAGTTAAAGTGACAGGATATTTTGCTGAAACCAAAGTGATGCTCACCACAAGAATGGGATTTGGGTCAGACTGCTATCAGATGCACAGCTATATTTAACTGCCCCTCAGTGTTTTTCTGTTGAAAATACTTTGAAACCTTTGTGTAGCCTGCCTTGACGGGTTGGTGTTGACTTGGCAAGAATGTGTCATGTTCATGTTATCTGCCTATAACCAGCAGTGTACAGCTAGTGATATCAAACAAACCAAACATAGGCTGGGCACTGAAATTTGTACTCATAATGCAGATAATCCAGAATACGGATATTAATTTTTTTAATCTTACAAATTAAAATGCAAATATGTAATTATTATGGAGACTTTTTGGACCATCTAGAATACATGCTAGGCCCCATTTTGAGAAATACTGGTCTCCTACCATAAGAATTTGACCTTATGGTGAGAATCAGTGAGGAATTCATTGCTGTACATTTGCTAAATCAACCAGTAGGGGGAGACGCTCTCCAGCTTCTTAGGTTTTTCATTAGTATGACTTCTGTCCCTTGAGGTCACAGATTTTCATCCACAAGATGGTTTGGGAAACTTCTGTTAAGATTTAAGGACCTTCAAGGAGTGAGGGACTGCCTTAAAGGTTACCCTTGAGATGTAATGGATTGAGGTTTTCTGAATCTCAAACAGCAGTAACAAAAGGTAAGCTTCTGCCTTTTGAATGGAATCTTCAGACTGATAATGTGTGTAAACTGGACATGCCAAACATTTGGGATCCCATAGAAAACTATATTTGCACATTATTGCCTTATATATAATATTGCATTATTATATAAGTATTATAATAGAAAATGCTTTTGAAAAAAGAATACAAATGGCTTTCAAACCTAAGATGTTCAGTTTCATAATAAAAGAAATGTGAATTGTATAACAAGATGCCATTTTTCACCAATTCAGCAGTAGTCAGAAAGTTTGAAAATATATTGTCAAAATTGGAAAAATGGGAAATATACTGTTGAGTGAATTGAGAACAGGAGCTTCGTGCATTGTTGATAGGAATTAAACTGATACATACACACTCTTTAGAGGGCAACTTGGCAATTTCTCTCAACATTTAAAGTAAAATACTTTTTAGGTCAAAGATTCTACTTTTTGGAATTTGCAGCATTATTTGTAAAGAGAAAAGACTGAAAACCAACCGTTTTTTTAAAACACTATTATGTATGTACTAATATATAAAAATGTTCAGTATATTGTTAAATGAGAAAACAAGTACTGTATATTATTACTTGTGTATGAAAAGAAATAGGTGGTGATGGATATATATACACAGTAGGGAATGCAGAGAAGTTCTCTGGAAGAATAGAGAAGGGAACTGTTGGCAGTGGTCCCCTCCAAGGAGAAGAACTGAGGGAATCTGGGAGTCCAGAATGGGAGGAAGGCTTCCTTGTATATGTTTACTGGATATTCTTTTTTTTTTTTTTAATGTGCATATATTACCTTCTCAAAAAATAAAAAATTATACAAAAAAAAACTTGCACATTATAAAACAGTTGCTGCCCTCCAGTAGAATTAGAGATAGTGGCAACATGGTGGTAACACTTTGAAATTGGACAGATCCCAGATTTTAAGGTTAGATCTGGCACTTACTAATTATATAACTTACCCTTTCCAGCTTGTTGTGTCATTTGTAGAGGAGGATACCTGTCTCATGGCTAAGACGACACATGAAAAAACTTGTCAATAAATGCTAGTTTCTCTTTCTCTATACTTGGAAGATCTCTGTATTAGAATAAATGTAAATTTGCTTGGCTCACAACCCAAATGAGTATTGAGAAGTGACCACCAATAAGTTTGACAGAGAGAAAACAATATTTTTATTGTGTACTAGGAAGTAATTTATATTAAGAACACTCAGAAAATAGTCCCACATGCTGTAATTCTGTTTTTTAAGGAGAGAGAACAGAAAAGAAAGAATTGAGAAAAGGAAGAAATAGGGAGAAAGAGCAGTGTAAGCTGTAATGTAAGGCTTAAAGAGAGAACTGGAGACCTAATTCTGATTTCTGTATCAGATGGATGGAGAGAATAGATCCCCTGTCTTGCTCCTGTAGTAAATTATTTCACAACACATGAAATCACCAGCTGTTTGAGCTCTTGGTGTACATTCTTTCTTTATGTGGGTAGGCAAGTGGCACTTTCCATTTGCTAGCTTCTCATGAATGTGTGTATATAAAAAAATAATAACCTCACAGACATATAATGTGTGCTGGGGTATATTTGGGGAAGTAACTCTGGTTTGGTATGTGTGATCACATTCCTGTCTTTCTTTTTGTCTCGCCAAGTAGCAATCAAGCCTGCAATAAATTCCAAGGACTCTTAAGTGACAAATCTGCTTATTTAAAATTGGATTTTGTGGAAGCATCTAACTAAAAAAAATGATGACTAATCTAAATTTAAGTTAAGAACTTTGCCAGGAAAATGGATGATGCATTTAAGATGACTTCTTAGGGGTACAACAACTATGGTCCCTGAGGATTTGCTTTCTAGGCTTTGCTTCAGATAGGATTGCTCAGTGCAGTATATATAAAAATTTCCTAGGGGAGAAAAGCGTGTCCTTTCCGGTTTCTGTTTAAATTACTAATATCAGGACTAAATATTGTGTTAGAATTTATAGATCATTTAATTAAACCAGTGGTTAGTTTTCTGGTTTCCTCTCATAAAACATGGTAAGCAGAATTTAGGCAGTAATGAATGACAGCCAGTTCCTCCTAAAACATAAAGGAATACACCTGACAACTTACTAAAGAAAGTAATTTTTATCAACACTTTTAATTCCACGTGACATCTCTTTGTACTATGGTTTAGGGGTCAGATGAGACATTTACTCAAAGTGAAAGTATTTCCAAATAAGCGTTGCCGTTCCACAAGCACTGACGGTTTTGTGAAGGCCTGCAGCAGCCGTGTCTTAAAACGTGGATTCTTTTTCTCAGAAAGTGTGTGTGGATGAGTGTATGAAGGATTGAACCAAAAGAATTCCATGTTCTAGCTGATGTTATAAGTAATAGCCAGTGCAAATTTTTGGAACACAAAAGATTCTAGACAATCCTTCACTGTAAATGTGCTGTGATAAGCTTTGGCCCATTCCGTAAGTGATAGATGCTACAAAGGTTATTTAAGCATTAATGTAAAGTTCTCTTATCCTGTAGCATTTATTCAGTAAAATAAGCAGTTTATTTTGATAATAATCTTTTTGTTACACCCCCCCCCTTCTCTGCAGGTGGATCATACAATAATAATGTACTTGATTGGACCAGATGGTGAGTTTCTAGATTATTTTGGCCAGAACAAGAAGAATGCAGAAATAGCTGGGTCAATTGCTGCACACATGTGGGCACACAGGAAAAGGAGCTAGCCAAAGCAGCGTTGCCGGAAGCAGTATTCTCTTGCTAAAGAGGAAGGAAGCTTTGTCTCCCATAGGAGCCAATATATACATGCAACCTACAGAATGACCTTTGTACCATGAGAACATCTGGATGGGATGTTCAGCCAAAATGGATTCTTGGAAATGTAAAGATTACAACCTGAAGTCTTTCAAGTAGCTGCGGTGGGACCAGAAGACCAAACTAAAGTGCAGCCAGTGAAGAGCGGACCTGGTGGAAGGGCACAGCAGGGAGAGGCACAGCCAGTGCGTTTCCCCTCATGCACGGGCCCTCCAGGCAGCTCTGCTGCCTCTCCAGCATCTTGGACCCCTGCCATACAGGTTGTGGGACTGAGTTTTGTGGAAAAGAGTGTGATTTCCGTGGCGCTTTTGCTTTCCTCTTGAATTCTTTGCTCTCTGAGTTCTTGGTGGCTAATAACAGTCTAATTAGGTTCTCTACCATTCAAAGTTAATCTTTACACTTGAAAGCATAAGTTTAGTCTTCCTTGTTAATGAATATCACTGTCAGGTTTGCCATTGATTGCCCTGTCAGCAGATGTCAATTTGAACTAATGAAGAGAGCATCTATTTGGAGAAAACCTTTACTCCAGTTTTTCTAGGGGTCTTTGTCATGAGTTTTAGCTAAATGATGTGCCAAGTTTTCAATGACATGCCAAGTGGAAATAAGAGGGTATTAATCATGAGTGTAATATAGAGTACTTTTCTGCATATACGAGATTGCACTGCGTGTAAAATAAAGGTGATTGGGTTTTGCGACTCAAACAAGCATGACCTTTCTCAGGGGTGAGGAGTGGAGCGGGTGCCTAGATGGCAGCACACAGCTCTCAGGGCAGAGTCCCACAGACTCCGGTGGGCAGGTAGGTGGATGCTTGTTCAAATGCAGGTACCCAGGCCCGGAGCTAAATTCACTGAGTCTGGGGTGGGATGCAGAGACTTCCATTCATAACAGATATCACAGGTGACTCAGATGCTGGTGGTCCGGGGACCACACCTTTGAGAGTGTTTTGGGGGGAAATAATTTCACCCATCTTTTGGTGAGTCAGCGGAAAAAAAAAGATCGTTGAGTGATAGAATGAATCTTGGCTTTTGTTTCTAAATGTAACTGCCCTGCATATCGGGGCTTGACTATCACCTTTTCCACTTGAAGCTGTTGTCCTGGGGCAAAGTTCTCTGAAAACTTTTCAGTAAATCCTAAGATGCAGCAGGTATAATGCCTAGTCAGACAACAGATTCTTTTTATACATCAGTTGTTTTTACATGCATATGATATAAGCCTTTGGTTTTTAAATTCTCAATACTTATGTTAAACCTAATATAAGTATTTATATCAAAGTAACAATATGTGAAAAAGAAAAATTCTATAGCTGTTAGTGGCTGAATCATGTCCCCCAAAATTCATATGCCGAAGTCCTAATCTCAGTACTTTAGAATGTGATTGTATTTGGAGATAGAAACTTTGAAGAGGTAATTAAATTAAAATGAAGCTGTTAGCATGGGCCCTAAACCAATACGACTTGTGTTCTAAAAAAAAATAGGAGTTTAGGACACACGTATGCACAGTGAGGAGACCATATGAAGACAGAAAACAGCCATCTGCAAGCCAAGGAGAGGAATCTCCAGAAGAAACCAACCCTGTTGACACCTTGATTTTGTTTATTTTTGATTTGGAGTTGGGCGTGTTGAGATGTTGAAAGCTCTGTCATCAGGCTAGAGTGAAGTGGCATCATCATAGCTCACAGCAACCTCCAATTCCTGGGCCCAAGTGATCCTCCTGCCTCGGCCTCCCAAGTAGCTGGGGCTACAGGCACACGCCACCGTGCCCGCCTAATATTTTTATTTCTTGTAGAGACAGGATCACACTGTGTTGCCCAGGCTGCTCTCAAGCTCCTGGCCTCAAGCGATCTTCCCATGTCAGCCTCCCAAGGTGCTGGGATTACAGGCGTGAGCCACCACACTCAGCCTGACACCTTGATTTTGGCCCTCCAAGCTCCAGAACTGTGGAAGAAAATAAATGTCTTGTTTAAGCCACCCAATCTGTGGTATTTTGTTAAAGTAGTCCTAGTACACCAATACAATAGCCTGTTCCTTAATAAACAACTGCAAGATTTAGTTTATATAAACTGCTCAGAAATAGTTGGTTTGGAATTGGAATGACCTTCCTAGAAATCTTGTCAAATAAGTGAGGAGTTCGAGGCTGAAGTGAGCTATGATCCAGCCTGGGCAACAGAGTGAGCCCCTGTCTCAAAGAAAAGAAAAAGTGAAGAACTTACAAAAAACTAGTCTTTACTTAATAAGAGAAATTTTAAGTATCTGCAATGCCAGACATTTCAAAAGATAGTCTGTTTTAAGCCACCAAACATTTGTGCAGATCTCTTTGCAGCAGGCTTCCTCTTAGATAAAATTTGGTCTTCATTCTCAGCTGCTACAGGTTAGAGCCTGTGTAATGATCTAAGAAGGGAACAGCAGCTTTTGAAGAAACCTTTTATTTTCTTTTCACTCCTGTGTAAGTTTAAGGCTTAAAGTCAGGATGTTAGAAGCAGGGAAGGGGGCCTCAGAGTGATGTCTTCCAAGTCTCCCTATTTATGCATGCGAGGGGACAGTCCTAGAGAATTCAGGTGCAAAACTTGGGTCCCAGTTTCTAGTTACGTCCCTGCTTGTTCCACTGCTATAGTGTGCTTATGGTGACCACGTGAATCCAACCAAAACTGGGGGGGTTCCATGTGCCAGTGGGGCAGACTTCAATCATGAATCGGGAAATCAGAATCAAGGCTGCCTTGCAATGGAATGTGACTTGCAGATATTTACCGAGTGGGTTAGTGTCTTCACAAGACTCCAATAGAATTTGTATTTTAAGAAATGCCATTTGTTGATTTGAAAATTATAAGAATCCTGTCACTGCAGTAGGCATGAAAGTACTTAATGCATCTGGCTGTTCGTGAGGCAGCTGATAACTTACGTGTAAGAGCTGAGATTTCCTGCATACCAGTAAAACATTCATGGGAGTCAAGAGACTAACGTGAACTTAGTAAAATGATTTGAAATTGTAAATACATCTGTATACTTTAAAATAGCTTTTATCATTTTTTAAATTTAAGATTAAAAGAAATTAAAATTTTTGAATCATCTATAATCTCTTAAACAACTTTTTTTGTTGTTTTTATTCTACGTACAGCACAATTTGAATTCTTTGCTCTCTGAGTTCTTGGTGGCTAATAACAGTCTAATTAGGTTCTCTACCATTCAAAGTTAATCTTTACACTTGAAAGCATAAGTTTAGTCTTCCTTGTTAATGAATATCACTGTCAGGTTTGCCATTGATTGCCCTGTCAGCAGATGTCAATTTGAACTAATGAAGAGAGCATCTATTTGGAGAAAACCTTTACTCCAGTTTTTCTAGGGGTCTTTGTCATGAGTTTTAGCTAAATGATGTGCCAAGTTTTCAATGACATGCCAAGTGGAAATAAGAGGGTATTAATCATGAGTGTAATATAGAGTACTTTTCTGCATATACGAGATTGCACTGCGTGTAAAATAAAGGTGATTGGGTTTTGCGACTCAAACAAGCATGACCTTTCTCAGGGGTGAGGAGTGGAGCGGGTGCCTAGATGGCAGCACACAGCTCTCAGGGCAGAGTCCCACAGACTCC
>NW_012150119.1:910728-917465 GCF_000956105.1 Propithecus coquereli | reverse complement strand
ATGCAAGCGTTTTTTATCCATGTAGTTTATACTTGTAGTGATGAGTTGTATTACTCTGTAATGATATGGGTGGTTATTTCTGTTCATTAATGAGATGCAAGTAATAACCTCTTTAGCCATGTGTTCCTTAATAACACCTTTAGAAGTTAAGAGATAATTATTTTCTGTTTTTTCAATGTATTTTAAAGTTTGTTTGTTCTTCCATAATTATATCATCCTCGGCAGAGAAAATTTTGAATATACAGAAAAGTTGAAGAAATTTTTAAATCACGATTACTCCACTACCAAACCATACTCCTTTTAATCTTGAATATTTTAAAATTAATCTTTTATTCCAGAAATTCACAAATTCATTCCTTTAAAAAATTGTACATGACAGATCTAGCTTAGGTCTCTTCTCCCCTCCCCCATTCTAGACCCCTCCTCAAAAGTAGCTATTATTCAGCAGTTGGGGTATATGTTTCCAGAGCATTTGTAATCCACTCAGGCTGTGTTTCCAGGCTCAAATTTTGAATACTAAGTAAAGAGTGTTATTACCATGACCCAGAGTACTGCTCAGTTTTGATAATTATTGAATTTGGTAAATAATGAATGTAGTCGAAAGTAGCTTCTTTTTCTGTCTTGCTAAAGCTCGAGATTAGCGAGAAAGTTAGTTTGCAAGGTGAGTTTCAGTTGTCCCTTCACCCCCATTATTAAGTGATGGTGACATTTCAAGTATGTTGATATAAATTTCTACCATTCTCTAAGAATGGTGCTGTAGAACTGGGAACCACCTAGGAATCATTAGAGTTGGCAGGGACCTCTAGTTCTCTGGAGAGTGACCTCTGCTTTCCTAACAGGTGGGCACCAGCTTCTCCCCTGCAGGTGCCGGGGGTGTGCAGTGTGTGCACAGCCTGCACGTTCCAACTCCATGCTGTTGCATCTCGGGAATTCATTGCGCTGTAACCAACTTGGTTTGAATACTGACGACATTGCCTAAGTTAACCTCTCTGAGCCTCACTTTTCTTACCTAGGAATATTAATAGTACTCTTTGTACAAGGCTGATGTGAGAGTTAAACGAAACCATGTAGAACACCAGTAAATGCTCATTAGATGATGGCTGCCGTTATTTTTGTCCCTAATGCAGGTGGCCCTTGGGGGCTTGTTTGGCAGAGATTTTGACGACAGTGGGTTTGCTTCCTGATTGTTGGTGAGAGTGTTTTCTACCCCCCCATCCCCATTCCACTTTAGCCTGCACTGTGCTGACTTCTCATGGTCCCCCACATCAGCTCCCCCACCCCCAAACTCCCACATATCTAAACCTGGAACTGTTTATCACCTTGCTTTGAAGGAACTATTCACATCTGCTTTCTTAAATGGCATTAAAATTGAGAGAAATGTTTGTTGGAAAATAACGTAAGGCTCAAACCAAAAACTTTGGGACCCCAGGAACACTGGAGTGTGATTGTACAATTAGAAGAGGCAACTGGACTGGGTTCTTTCTCAGGACCTACACCTGGTAGGCACAGGGGCCTCATGAAGCTAGCTCGTATTCAAGCAACTTTAAAGGCTATTGACAAGTGTAATCTTCAAAACTTCCTAAATGGAGTGCCTCATTCGGGTCAGTAGACTGTTGGGAGGCTCACAGAGTAGACATAGGCCTGGCTGTTCTATCAGACTAATCATTTCTATCAAGGATTTGTGGCCTTGACAGTGAAGTGTTAATCCCACCTCAAGATAAGGGACCAGCTGCCGTCTCATTGGTCAGATTTTCCTGGGGCCTAGTTTCTGCTGCTCTGTGCATGGTTAAATTCTATGACCCTCTGTCAATTCTCGTAGGCTCACAAGGTGATGCTTAGCTTTCTTCGATGAGTTCAAGAACAGAGGTAGATGAGCGAGCAAGAGTTTTTCCTTCTCGGCCCCAGGACAACCAGCCTGGAGACTAGCTTTGCTCAGCATCCTGCATGTCCTCTCATTCAACAAATATTTATCATGCATCCACACGGCAGACACTGTTGTGTGTGCTAGGGATACAGAGTGAACAATACAAAGTCCCTGCCCCTGTGGAGCTTATTTTCAGTGAGCTGGACAGACTGTAAACACAATACGTCGTCAGACAGAGCTAAATACTATGAAAAAAGGAAGGTAAGGGTTTAGAGAGTGATGGGAGCGTGGGTGTCAGTGTGATCGTGGAGGGAGAGCCATGTCCCACAGGGCCCCGTGGTTCACTGCGGTGACTTTGGTTCTGTTGTCAGTGTGGGGGAGGCCCTGGAAGGATTGAGCAAGAGCCTGATCCAATCCCTCAGCCCCAGGGGCCACTGTGACTGCTGCTTCGATTCATGCGGGAGGCTGAGGATGCTAATGTCGCCCTCATAAGTGGTCTTAAAAATCACTCACCCTGTGTACTAGTTCATGAGAACATTTATGTGGATATTTAATTGAAAGACAACAAGTTTTCTTTTTTTCTTTTTTTCCCCTTTTTATTGTGGAAGTTTTCAAACATTCAAAGAGCAGACTAGTTAATGAACTTGTGCCCATCACCAGGCTTCAGTAATCACCAGCACAACAGCTGATGTGGTTTCACCCATACCCCAACCACTCCCACCCAGCCCATTCCCAGCATGTATCTCTAAAAGAGACCAACTCTGTCTTTTTAAAAACATGACCACGATTCCATTAACACACCAAGAAAGGGTTTTTTTCCCTCTGCTTAGTATCAAATATCCAGTTAGTGAGAACTGAAGTTTATAATTTGGTCCTTTGATTGCAAGGAGCCACAACACGGTTCACTGTGGAGGTGTGTTCTCTCCATGTCGTACATGTGACTGTGTCCGTGTCTGCACCCAGTTCAAGGAGAACGTGGGGGCTCTAGAGAAAGACAACCCTCCCCGAGACCTCCCCGCGATTCTCAGTCACAGCGGTGGTGTATTCAGGTTGGACCAGATTAGAAAGACCAGGGATAATTGTGTTAGGGTGAAGTACAGTGCTGTGATAACAGGGAAAACGAACCTATGGTGATAGAAGTCAGGACAACGCTCACCTCTGGCAAGAGTTGGAGTGGTTATTGATTGGGAAGAGGGCGCAAAGGAAGCTTCTGGCACATTCTATAGCTTGATCTGGGTGATAACTTACATAGCTAAAAATGTATTAAGCTATAAACTTAAGCTTTATGCATTTTACTGTATGCAACCTTTAACTCCAAAGGACAAAAAAAAAAGGAGGGGAAGAAGAGTTCCTGTGAAAGGCAGGCTTCAAAGAAGACAGGTCTGTGATGCGCAGAATGCGTTGGACGACACTTGGCAACTTGCTCTGGCTCAGACAGAGCAGTACGAGCTAATGTCACCGTGAGGTTGCCCAGGTGAGAGAGGGTCTGAAAAGAGACTGCACAAAGCTTTCACAAAACCAGAGGAAGAGTAGACTGGGGTGTGGCGTGGACAGTCGAAGCAGGGTAACTGCACTTAAGCCCAGAAGACATTGTCTTGCTTCTCATCCCCACTTGAAGGGACAGGAAATCAATAGCCCCAGTGACCCCAACACTGGAGGACAGGAGCTAATGCTGGGACAGCTTTGAGAGGCAAAGTAGTTGCTCAGAAGCTTTGGGAGACGCCCAGGGACCCGGGACCCCAACGCTGAGGGAAGAACACACTGGAAGAGAACGAACGGCACGTTCCTCACTGGCCGCTGCCGTGAGCAGCAGCTGGTCATTGTCAGTCAGGCTAGGGGACCGCTCCAGTCAGTCTTACTCTCTCTCGACGGAGTTAGCCAGGGACACTACCCTTGTACTTGAGCCGTCGGAAGTATTCCTGGGCGGGTCCGCAGTTGGCAGCCCATCATCCATTTTCCGTTCAAGGATGACGCAAAGGGAGGGGGCTCGGGCTGAGCTCTGTAGACGCACGTGAGAGCCTCCCAATCTCAAGAGGTCGTACCAGCAGCCTTGCCCTCTGCGTCTGCTGGGCACCAGGTTCTCGTGACGACCTCGAGGTGGTTCTGCCATCGCAGAATCAGACGTGTCAGAGACTGTCTAGTGTGTCCTCGTTGTGTAGGGAGGGAGGACCCAAGTGGGGACTTACTTGCAAGTTCGTAGAACTTCCTCTCCACCCTTGCTGCTCAAGTGTGGCGCCTGGTCCAGCAGCGCCCCATCACCAGGGAGCTCGCTAGACGTGGAGTCTCAAGCCCCACTCCAGATCCCCTCAGCGGGAATCTGTGTTTTAACAAGATCCCCAGGTAATTCTTACGAACATTGATCCCCCCAACAGAGTCAACTAATTTTCACCCCCTAGGGAAGGGGAAACGGAAAGAATAATAAGGTAATTAATTTTCCTTGACCAGGCAGCTCTTTAATTAATTTTGCCTCCATGAAACACTTAATTTGAAGAGTCGCTCAAGTAAACAAATTCCATTTTCTGATAATTATTTTACTGCCCCATTTACAAAATGTTAATCAAAGATGTCATCACTCCCTGTCAGAACTTCTGTTCGGCACAGGATACCAGGGGTTTCTCCACTGAGTTGATGCAGTTCCATCACAAAGCAAAGAGGGATGCTGTGTGGTTGGCCTGTGAGGCCTGATCAGGGCTCAACACGTTCTGGAATACCGAACTGAAATCAGACCGAGGACCACTGGGTCTCTGTGGGCCCTGGTGTAGTTGGGCTGCTGAGAACCGCTGATGTAACCGGGTGAGCCTGAGAGAGGCTAACTCTGCCCATCTCCCGGTCAGCTCAGGCTCTGGCAAGACAAACTTAGTTACAGAAGAAAGCAGGGCTAGAGAGCTCTGCAAGGATTAAATCCCATGCTCAATGGGGACAGGCAAGCGTTCAGTGTTCAAAGCAGGACAGGCCTTTCTTTGGATGGCTTGGTTTTTCCTGTGCTGGCCTCGGGGGCGCTCCCCTCTCTCACGGCCCCCCGCTCATGCAAGTGCAGAAGGACCAACCCCATAGAATCAGAAAGCCCTGTGCTCAGCATGAGGGATCGCAGGATGAGGCAGTCATTCACTGATTCATTGATAAAGTCAACATTTTTTGAGCATCTATGTTTGGCTGAGTACCAGGGATATGTGAACAGACCCAGTCCCTGGAGAGTGCCTCTGAGATCAAATAACCAACAAGAGATAAAGAATAGGACAGGTTTTCGACATGTTGCCCCAACCAGTTTGCCAACCAGTGCGCCCAAAATTAAACTCTCTTTTGATTGTGTTATGTATCTAGTCAGCGTCCAGTTGTAAATATGCAAAAATCAATACACTTACTATATTTAAAAATGATTAAATTCACAATAACCACACAGAATCTATAATAAATAGAATAAATGTAATGATTTAGAACCCATATGAAGAAAATTATAAAATTTTGGAAAAATTTTAAGGTATTAATAAGTAAAGACGCATAGTTTGCTCCCTGATGAGAAGACTCAATGATGTAAATATGTCAACGTTCTCCTACTTAAATCTTCAACACCATGTTGATAATATTTCAGTGGCAAATGGTTGGTTGCCGGGGGCACGAGGGAATTTGGGGAGTGGTGGAAAAGATCTATGTCTCAATTTTAGTGGTGGCTACATGACTGCAAACATTTGCCAAAACTCATTGAACTGTACACTTAAAAAGGGTGAATTTTAATGTATGTACTTCAATAAACCTTACTTTAAAAAATTGCAGTGGCATTTTTTGGAGCTCAACAAAAATGTTTTGAAATTAATCTAGGAAAATAAATGTGAAAAATAGTTATAGGAAGATAAAAGAAGTTAGTGGAAATAAGAGCAAGTAGGAAGGACCTGCCTTATGAATGTGAATTTATGTTACTAAGTCATATAATATAATGATTTTTTAAAGTGTAGTAATTATATAGTATTTAACAGAAAGATCAAGTTAGACATAAAAGGATGGAAATAGATCTATGTTATATACAACTTTACTATATAATAAAGGCTGAAGATTATTGGAACAATGATTAATGAGATAAAAAAATATTCTTATTCTATAATATATCCTCCATTAAAATGAACTGCAGGTGGATTAAAAATTTAAGCATAAAAAAGTAACATAACATAAAAGCACTAGCAGGAAATACATGTGAACAGTTATATTATCATATTTGGGGATCAGTTTCCCCATGATGTCATGGTGCCCTGGCCACACTCCTAAAGGAAGCAGCCCACACACAACTGTTGCTGAGGGGACAACCATACCACAGGATCATATCCCCGCAGCACAGAGTTGGCTGGTTCCTAGTTTGGACCAATCAGATCCTCTCTGTAGAATATGAACAAAGAAAGTCTGTGGCTGGCGGGGCACAGTGACTCATACCTTAATCCTAGCATACTGGGAGGCCGAGGTGGGAGGATCGATCGCTTGAGCTCAGGAGTTCAAGAACAACCTGAGCAAGAGTGAGACCCTGTCTCTACTAAAAATAGAAAAAATTAGCAGGGTGTGGTGGTGCATGCCTGTAGTCCCAGCTACTCAGGAGGCTGAGGCAGGAGGATCCCATGAGCCCAGGAGTTTGAGGTTGCAGTGAGCTATGATGATGCCACCGCACTCTAGCTGGGGCGACAGAGCGAGACTCAATTTCCAAAAAAAAAAAGGAAAAAAAAGAAAGTCTGTGGCTGATCTGCAATGGGAGTTGAAGCAAGAAAGTCGTGATGAAGAGGGCCAGAGACAGGCCAGAGGCACACGAGGAGCCCGGTGCAAGCTGAAACGATGAGTGTAGACCAGTAAGCAAGGAAGCCCCTGCCACAGAAAGAAGCAGGTAGACAGAGATAAG
>NW_012150119.1:899904-909070 GCF_000956105.1 Propithecus coquereli | reverse complement strand
GGAGGACAAATTGTTTATCCCCATGTTAATTTCAATCAAGTCATAGTTGCTTCCTACGACACAGTGCTAAGTGGAACTATGAAGCTGTGACCAGGCTCAGATGTTGTATGCCAGGATCCACTGATAATGCCTGCAGGGCTTGTGGAAGAGGTAGTAGCTAACTTGATCTAGTACTCTCCAGCCATGAAACACAAATGCTGAAGTTTATTGTTGCAGTGTGTGCTCAAATGCTTTTGGTTGGACAGAAGCACAGCAGGACTCCGGCTCCTCTTCAGAGCCAGGGGAAGTCGAGGAAGGAAATGCTCTTGATAACACACAGTCAAGGACATGCACCCTGGAAAATGTCACACACAGAGATGGATAACCACCTGCCTCCCCCACCCCACCTTCGGCACACATACACACTTTGAGGATAAAGACAGTGCTTTCTCTTTTTGGCGGCAGTGGGGGTTGGGGGGAGGATAAAGACAATACTTTCGTTCAAGTGGCTCTTATGCCTTAAATCACAGACTCAGAAGATAGCAGAGCTGAAGAGGACTTAATTGTTTTTTTCTTTCTTTCTTTCTTTTTTTCAATCGTGTATCAATCATCTCATATGAAGAGGACTTAAGAGGTCATTTAGTTAAATTCCTTTGTTTTTTCTTCCAGAGGAGGAAATTAAACCCCAAATATTTAAGAAATTTTGATTTGTATAAGGGAAAAATTATTTGTCCCGTAATTCTAAAGGATGTCATCAGGGCTCGAGTCCCTGTGGGAGCAGTAGGACAGCCTGGTGCCCTGGCAGACATTCCCCACTGAGTCATGGTTTCCCTGTCATTTAAGTGGGGATCATTCCACCTGCTCTGCTTGTCCCCTAGGATTGTTACGAGGCTCAAATGAAATAAGAAACAAATGGGGGAAACATTTGCAATATACAAGAGAGATTACTAAAATCTTTGATGTATGAAAATTCTTAAAATAGAAAAATATTAATATTTAGAGAGAAGAAGAGCAAAGGATATGAAGACTATTCATAGAACTACAAATGACCAGCCAGTGTGTAAGAAGAGGCTCAACCTCCCTTGTAATAGAAGAAAAGCAAATTAAAACATCAGTAAATTACCGATGTAAATTCTTCTTCTTTTTTTTTTTTTGGTTGAACCATTTGAAGATTGTTATATAAGTTGTCATATCTCTCCAAATATTTCAGTATTAAACTCCTATAAGTGAGCAATCTCCTACATAACTACGATTTTCATAACTAAGAAAATAAATAAAAATTCCATGAGTACCATCTAATATCCACTTTATGTTCACATTTCTTCAGTTTGTCCCCTAAATGCCTTATCAGGTTGTTCTTTTTTTCCCTTCCTTCCTTCCTTCCTTTCTTCCTTCTTTTCAACCTAGGATCTAACCCAGGTTCGTGTAGCATTGCATTTGGTTCTATCTCTTTGGTCTCTTTCAACCTAAAACAGTCTCTACAGATTTTTTTTTTTAAATAATATTGATCCGTTTCTAACTATCTAGGCCAGTTTTCTTGTAGAATGTCCCACATTCTGCATCTGATTGTTTCTTCGTGATGTCACTTTCCTCTATTTCCTGAAAACATGAAGTTGTGCCTAAAGGCTTGATTAGATTCAGGTTAAAGATTTTGGCGAGATGATTTCATAGGGGATTCCGTGCAGCTCATGCTGCATCCCACTCGGACGTCAGGCTGCCTCCCTCTCAGGCGCTGTTTCATCACGTGCTTAAGTGGTGAACATCCTTCTCCCCAGTACCCCTCCACCCAGGGTTTTAGCATCCATCCTTTGGTGATCCTTGCCTGGATGGATTATCACATGGTGGGGGGACAAAATAATGACTTTTCTAATTTTATCGTTCTGTCTGTGTTTATTGGTGGCATTCTTCTGTAAAGAAGAACCCCACTCCTCCACCCCATCTCCCCTTAGGACCCCCAGATTATTCTCTCCTCAATGTGTTGAAATTCAAGTGAAGTCATTCTTTCAGATGTTCAAATTGATCTCTACTCATTGCTCCAATTCGAATAAACATTTACAGGGCTTTTCTTACCTTCTTCTATAATATTTTAGACTTGTGTCTTTTAGATGAAAATCTTGGTTTCTTATAAGTATATTTAGTTATTTGCATTATCCAAAAATATATAAAACAGTTTCAAATTACAGTTCAGCATTACCACTAATCATCTACTGAGGAAAGTTCCCAATTTCTTTGCGGTTCTTTTTACGCTTTGAATGCATCTCACTACAAATGTACAGTCAGGATACTTTTCAAAATTGACAGAAATCGAGTCTTTTCTAAGTATGTTTATGTTATTAATGTGATATACATTAGGTTTGTTAATGTTCTGTTTGCATTCAATTTCGGAATTTGCTGTTTCCCTTTCTTTGTAAATTTCAATTTATTTTTGAATCTATAAACCATCTGCATGGCTCAAAAGTCAGAATCATACAAGAAGGCATATTCTCATAGTCCCTGTTCACCCTCTATAAGTAACGATTTTCATTAGGTTCTGGTTTATCCTTCTTACGTTTCTGTTTGCAAAAATGAGCAAATACGTATATACATTCTTATGTCTCCTTTCTTACATGAAAGGTTGCATTTCATACACATTGTTCTGGACCTTTAGTTTTTTACTTACAATATATCCTGGAAATTATCAGTTCATGGTGATCTTTCCAATTCTTTTTCATGGCCACATAACATTCCGTCACGTGGATATAGCATAATTTATTCAATCAGCCTCCTACCAATAAACACCTGGGCTGCTTCCAATCTTTTACTATTACACAGTGTCAGAATAAATAACCTTGTGCTTACAATGTTTTAGTATCTGTGAAAGTGTATCTTAGGGGTAGGTTCCTAGAGTGGTTTAGCTGGGTCAAAGGGAAATTGCGTATATAATTTTGTTAATTTTTTCTAAATTCTCTTCCATAGGAGTTGTACAATTTTTCACTCACCAGAAAAGCATGTCTGTCTGTGTTATCATGGCCAACAAGAATGTGTGGCCCAGGGTTTGTATTTTCTCCAGTCCAGTTGGTGAGAAGGTGTGTTTTCAATATGCGTTTCTCTTAAGGAAGGGTTGAGAATTTTTTCATATGTCTCAAGGCCATCTGCATATCTTTTTCTATAAATTCTCTGCTTGTTTGTTTGTCATTTGTTCTATGTGAGGGTTTTTGTTGTTTTGTTTTGTCTTTTTCTTCTTAAAGTCTAAGAACTATTCGTGTATTAAGGAGACTGGATTGTCCCTTCGTGATATAAATTGCAAATATTTTCTTTCATTTTGTCTTTTCACTGTATGCTTTTTTGCTGTAAAGATTTTTAATTCTTATGATGTTGAATTTATCTATTTTTTATTTTATTGCTCTGAATTTTGAGTCACAGTGGGGGCCTTCTCCTCTCTCAGATTATAAATAAATTCCCCCATATTTGCTTTTAGTCTTTGTTTCATTTCTTCACATTTTTTTTGAAACCCATTTCTTTACATTTTGATCTGGCATATTTGTTATTTAATCTGGCGTACAGCGTGAGGTATGGATCCAAATTTATCTTTTTCCAAATGGCCATCCCATCACCACTTATTAAAGAGGCCATCTTTGCCCTGCTGGCTTGAGATGCCCCCTTATATATCAAAGTTCCATATGCATTGGGCCTCTTTCTGGACTTTCTGTGATGTTCCTTTGGTCAGTCTGTCCCGTCCTGCATCAGTATGATGCTCTTCATGACGTAGAGTTTACAGTGTATGTTTTAACATCCGGCAGAATGTCCTCCCAAGCCTTTTCTTTTTTCAATATGTCCTTTACCATACATGCATGACATTTAGAATCAACTTTCTAGATCCAGAAGAAAAAAATTTAGTGTTTTTATTGGGATTGCGTTAAATTTATATATTAACTTGGGGATAATTGACATCATTATGATGGTGAAGTATCCTAACCGATAACAAGGAACATCTGCCTTTGTCTTTCAGCAAGGACATTAAGGTTTTACACATATCTTGTTAAGTTTATTCTTAAGTATTTTATCCTATCTGTTGCTGTGGGGTCTTTTCTTCCATTTGGGGTCATATCTTCCAATTGGTTATGAAGAGCTTTCTCTTTTTAACAGCTCCTCAGGTGATTCTAAGGTATAGCCAAGTTTAAAAACCACTGCTTTAAATGAAAATTCCATGTTATCCTTCAAATTAAATGTTATGGTTTAAATCTTAATGTCTCAAATTAGCCACCCCTCTTCCAGATTCTCTATTATCACAGTGCCATTTGTTCCCATTTCATCCCTTTGGTAACCTCACAGTGATCTCTGATCTTTCCCTTCCATGCCCCACCTGTAGCTGTGAATAAATCTATCTGCTTCCTGTCTATGGCATTGTTCAGACATTACTTATAATTCCCATCCCCAAATCCCCTGGCAAGGCCCCGGGCCAAGCCTGCCTCTTTACAACCTCTTTTCCCTTGGAATCCAGCTCCTCCTGTCCTGCTCCAACATTCTCCCCTGCTTCAATCACGTTGCTCCATGCTCCCAGCCACGAGGGTCCCATCAGCCATCTGAGTCCACGGTAGACGTGTGACAGCAGCTGCCAGCTGCCCCACCTCAGGTATGAGGTGACCTCCTCTCTGCCAGCCAAGCATCTGGGACCTGACTCTCACCCTCGTCTTCAGTCCTCTCCTTAGGTTTCCCACTGCTGTGTGTGGCCTCATCTTACCCGGCCATCTTTCAGCACCAGCTCTCCCTTTCCCGTACAGATAGATTGAGGTTTGCTGTGTTCAAGAAGTTTGCTCTGATTAACTTTGCAAGCTTTCCAGTTCATGTCACCCATCCCCTGATTCTTCTCACGTAGCCAGTGAAGTGGTTCCTAGCACGGCTCTGACATCACACCAAACCCCATTATAATCCTGGCCACTCGCACACTAGCTGCGAACCCCAAGCAAGTTTCTTTACCTCTCTCGTGCCTTGGTTTCCTCTTCTGTGATACATAGCTAGTTACAGTGCCTTTCTCACAGAGTTTATGTGAGCTCACGAGGTCTTTAGAGCAGCGCCCAGAGAGGAAACAACGCTGGCGGTCATTGCCCCTGCATTGACGGCGAGTACTGACAACAAGCTCGATAACTCTCCTGAAAGCAGCCAAGACATTCCTTTGTATTTCGCTGGCAGTGTGGGGACCATTTTTCATACTGTATCTTTTAAAAAGTGTTAGTTAATTAATTTTTAGAATAGGTAACGCGTATCCCAGGCACATAGTTCAAAAGTTCAAAAAAGGTAAGTAGAAAAAGTCAAAAGAAAGTCTCCTTCCCGTCCTCTGTCCCCTCAGCCACCCGCTTCTCCCAGAGGACAGGAAGCCTCTGAGAAATCATTCGCTGTCTGGGGCTTCGCTGGACCGCGGCGCAACAGGAGCCCTGCGTTTGCTCAGCTCCCGCGCGTCCCCTGCTCAGGCCTGTGCCCTGCCGTCCGTCCTGTAGGACACTCCCGTGACCTCGGCTGCTCGAACTACTCTTGCCGCTTGTCGGGGCCCCACACTAATGCCCCTTCGCAAAGCACCCTTTTCTTCCTCCCGGGGGTCCCTGCCCGCCTGTGCAGCCGGGGTTTCTTTCTCCCTCATTCGAACGCTGTGGGCACCAGCGCCTGTTTGGTCCACTCATCGCTTTCGGTCTTGGGCTACACGGTTCCCGTGGGCGCATGTTCCATCCTCCTCTCACCCCTCGAGACGGACACCCTCTTGAAGGCAGGGACGGAGCCTTCTGCATCTGCATCTCCCTGGGGGTGTTGGTTCTGTGCCTGGCACATAAAAAGCGTTCAAGAACGCCTATGGTACTAAAAAGTAAATAAATAAGATGGGAGGAATGTTCTAGACTAAAAGAAACTAAAGAGACATAACCACTAAGTGTAATGCCTAAAACTAGTGTCAATCCTGATTTGGGGGAGCGGAGGAGAACGCAGGTATACAATTGTTGGAAGAATTGGAGAAATTTAAATGTGGATTACCTAAGAGATGATATAGAATTATTGTTAATTTTATTAGGTGAGAAAATGGCATTGCGGACACTGTCCTTATTCTTAGGAGTTACATACTAAGGTATTTAAGGGTGAAGTTGCACAATGTCTACTAATTTCTCTCAACCGGTACAGCAAAATTAGACAAAGGAGATGGAGAGCGGGAAGGGAAGGAGGGAGAAAACAAACTGGCAAAGTGCTCACAGTGTTGCTTTAGATATGGGTGTTCACTTGTTACACTTTCCTCTCACCTGTATGTTTGAAATTTTTCATAATAGAAAGTTGGGAAAAGTGCGTACAGTTGAGTTGAACTAAAAAGGGAGTCATGGCCTCTCTTTGATCGAATTTCTTCCTGGGGCTCTAGGCACTGGCTCAGGACCCCCACCCTTCCCCTCGGCGCCAGGGAGCAGTCTTGGCCCAGAATAAGCCAGTTCCTCATCTCCAGTGACACCTAATCCCCACTCTGGTGGGACACGGAGAAGGCACTTGACCCGGGAGGCACGTGCTCCCCAAGACTGACTTCATGCTCTGGCAGACAGTGGTCCTGGGAATGCTGCTGCATGGCCGGGGGCCCGGGTGTCCTCTCTTGAGACCAGACATCCAACAGCAGGAGGGAAAATGGCTGGGAGAAAGCGGCTGAGCATCACAGAGGGGGGCAGCCGCCTGTTTCTCTGCCTCCTAAGCCGGCTTGCATTCTTGAGACGCAATACATATTTTTTCCAGCTCATCAAGAGATAAATGCAGCTCTCTGCTCTGGTTGTGGGGATTAGCTCTGGCTGTGTGATGGCTGAAAGAACAAGGGCTCCTTCTGTTCCCAAAGGCCGGCTAATAATATACCAATAAGTCATCTGTCCCCTGTTTATCAGAGGAGGAATTCCACAGCAAGACAGTACCCAGCTCGCCCCGATGGCTCCCTCTTAAAGCGGCAAGAGGTTCTCTTCTTTAAGATTTCTCTCTTTGGATGGAAATCTTTTTAAGAAAATATTATAAATGTCCCATCTCACTACTCAGTGTTACCATTGATAAAAGCAGTCATACCGTGCTGAAATACCTCCAGGCAGAGAGAAAACTCACATCTGCCAAACATCCACGATGTGCCAAACGCAGCACAAGGATGGTGTGCCCGACGCCCCAGTATCCTCCTGAATGCACATAACTAGTCTGTGAGGCAGGCGGGGAGCCCCCATTTTAAAGAAGAGACAAGTGAGGCTCAGGGAAGCACACTGCCCGCCGTCACAGCAGTGTGCGAGCCGGCCAGCTGGGACTCGCGCCAGGCCTGGGGGGCTCAAAGGCTCCGTGCTCTTCCCGCTACGACCTGCAGCTGCAGGGGTTACGTGTTGTCCCCTCTCCTAAAGATAATTTTCCAAATGACTAGATTTTTCTATTCCCGGTATCTAGCTTTAAAAGCTAGATATCTAGCTGCTGCCTATGCTGCAGTTGGTGTCGCTGCTAGTTCCTTGGCGTTTCTCCCGGAGAGCTGTGTTCCGTCCCCGACTCCGGCCCTTCTCCTAGGGCCTCCCGCAAGCTGCCTGCTGCTCCTGCCCTCCATCTTCTCACGTGCACAAGACGGTTGTTTCGCAAAGGATCTCTCAGATCTTACAGAACACTCTAGGATTCCTCGAAGTTTCTCCCAGGTTTGCTTGTCTGTGCTTGTTGAAGATGAAGAAGTTTGATGAAGTGAAGGAAGGGCAGGTCATTTTGGAAAAGCTGGGGCAGGAGGCCAGCAGCATCTCAGAGCTTGTATCAGGTGCAGTATGTGACCTGGGTGCTCTCTTAGAGGGAACTTAAAGAAATCTTGTGCGGAGTATTTCTTTTCTGTCTCCTGAAGGTGGGTATGGATGTGGTGACACAGATGGGGGCCAAACTGGTGACTACAAAAGGGAAAAAGCAAAATTAACCTATGTTTCATTTCCGACAGTGCCTCCCACCCGGCTCTGGGTGTTTAAGAAGGAACGGCAAGCACCCACCCCACCCACGGCCTGCCCCCACACACCGCCCCCCAAAAGGCGGCCAGGGCCCCTGGCACTGTCCCTGGGCCCCATGGGGTTTGTGAACACCTCTGCTCCCCTCGGTGACATTGACCTGTCCATGGCTGTCCTGACCAGGTCTGTCAGGGAGACGGCCAGCCAATCGCACGGTGGCTTGGGCCGACGTGTCACTGGGCAGGCAGGACAGGGCCGCAGGACACCATTCCCTTTCAGGACACAGACGGAAACTTGAGGAGTGCTCTCCCTGGGCGAGGAGGGCTCCAAGTAGGGGCGTTTCGGTCCAAACTGGAGGAAGAGGGGTTGTGGGATGGGGCGATCCCATCGCGGGACGGCGGCGGGGGGCAAGCGGGTTGGCGAACCCTTCCCACCTTACACCCCAGCAGCGGCGACCTTGCCTGGCGCTTGCAGAACAGGCACTTACTACACACGCGCTGCTGTGATGCGAAACCACCTCAGTCTTAGAAACGAGTCTACACGGTCTGTAACACAAACAATTCGGGAAAGGCTGCACCTTCCACCTCCTTTGCAGGGAGACAGCACTGTGGGCGTTTCCTACATGCCCCCTCTTCACGGGGACCTGCAGCCCCTTCCTGCCCTGTCTCTCCGCGTCGCCTCTGCGTCTGGGCTCGGTGCGGCTGTGTCGGGAGGGCGCAGTTCTTCTTCTCAAGTGGGAAATGTTGACAAAGTCCAGAATAAACAACCACAGGATGCCCACCCAGCCACCCTCTCAATAATTTGGTCAGGAAAAAAAAGGTAAAAAAAAAGGTAGAATGGGAATGGGCAAAAGTGTCCAACACGCCCTTATTCTTCTCTCGAGGCTTTATTTTTCCACTCCCGATTTAGAAATGACCACATGTGTTAGACAACCCCCTTCGCCCTTTCTCCGCGGGCCCCCGCCACTCCCCGCACCCCCCACCCAGGCCGGCAGCTGGTCCTTCCTAATTGGTGATACATCTTAATAGCAACGAGGCCCCAGCAGCTGTCGCCGCGAATACCGGCTGGCGGCAGGGCTCCTGTCAGTAATTTGCTTGTTGGTCCTACCAGTGCGTAAGAAAGGATTAAGTCAATAATGATACTAATGAGACACAACATCGCAAAGGACAACAGAAGAGGGAGAAGGAGAAAACGAAGATGGGAGGAGGGTGAGGCTGATGGAAGGAGAGGTGGAATAATAATAATAATTAATACATAAT
>NW_012150119.1:833179-899854 GCF_000956105.1 Propithecus coquereli | reverse complement strand
AAGGTGGCTCTGTGTATATTCCGATAAAGGAGCTAAGAGTGGGCTTGCAAAGCAGCAGGAAGGCTGAGGCTACACACAGTGAGTGATAAGTGAGGCTGATGGAAGGAGAGGTGGAATAATAATAATAATTAATACATAATAATAAGTATTATTATTATTATTATTCCTGGCACAAGTTTTACAATCACACAGCCCTGTCACAACCTTGGACTGTGACAAAAGTCTTGCTCAAAATTCCAAGAGGATTTCAACTTTTTCATCCTCAGTGTTACTCATTTTCCCAAGTCACGAAATTTCTAAGCAAACTTCCCAAGTGAACATCCTCTGTCCCCACGAGGCAGGGGCCCGCGCTGACTTCAAAGTGCGACACCCCCACAGCGAGGCTGTTCCACCACGTCAAGGGACGAAGCAGCAGCCCCAAGTTCAGAGAAAGGCATCCCAGTCTCCCGACTTCCTACAGCTGGAAAATGGTTATGGATCCTGCTCATTTCTATATATACCTTGCCCTTGGCAATGACAAAAAATACGTGTGGAAGAGGCCGGTTCTCGGCTTGTGGTGGGTCATTCTCTTTCCAAATATAGAGAAGGAATGAGCCGTGGGGGTTAGCGGAGGCCTATAAAAGCCCGGGGAACGGCCGCCCCTCTGTGGCTCGCTCGTGGGCGGAGGTAAGTCACGGCCCTCCTCTCTCAGCCTCTGCTGCGGGGCGCGGCCCAGCGCCCTGCGCCGTGGCCCTGGTGAGGTGGCGCCTCCTTTCCCACTGAGATGATTTCATAAGATCAGTCAGATGTGGGGCAAGGTCTCCCTGGGCCCAAGTGCCCAGCCACCCTCTGCCTCCAGCGCCTCACCCTCCTCCCAACTCTCCCGTCCTCCTCTTCGGACACCCAGGAGCCCATCCACTAGGGCCTGACGTTCTCCTGCAGCCTCTGGGACCTGTGAAGCGGGCCAGTGGGGCTCAGGCCTTGCCCTGACCTCACCTCCCTGCCTGGGCTATGCCTCTCAGGCACTTCGTCCTTGTAAGACCACGCTGGCTGTGGCCCCAAGTGTAAATGAGCCAATCTCACAGTTCTCCTGTTTGCAGAAGACAAGGAGACCTGATGCTGGCCTTGTACCACCAGCCTTTTAGCAGGGATTCGTCCCTAAGGCCCGATTCTGACTGGAAGACATGCAGACCGAGGCAGGTGCCACGGTCCCACTCGCTGGGAGAGCAATTTCTGGGCAGTCGAAGGCTTTTCCCACCTTAATGGCCTACCTGTGGCTCATGTCCCGCCTGCTCCCCCAGCCTGCCTCTTCAAATTATTAGCTCTTTATCCTTATTAGGTAACTCGTCAAGAGCTGATTCAAAACGGACCCAGACGCTCCCAGGTGTCACTAAGTTTTTGTGCATGTGTGTGTGTTGTCACAGGTCTGCTATCTCCCCGGCTGCTCCTGTCTTCTGCTCTCCTGCAGGTGGAACTCTCAGGTGAGAAGTTGGACCCTGTCCTTTGGCTGCTGGAAGTCTCCAGGCGACCCAGGGTTCCCAGTTCCTCCTCCCCTTGGCTTTGAGGGCACAGAGAGCCCCAGGAGCCAGAGAGAGAAGACAGGAAAAGTCAGGCGGGAGGGGCCTGAGAGGAGGCAGCACCGGGGAGACTTTCAAACACACGCTGGTGTCAGATGCCACTATTCTTAGCCACTGAAGGAAGCAAAAGGCTGGTCCCCTTGTGCGAGGATGCAGCCACCTTCATTCAAAACGTTTCAAAAATTCCTTAGCTATTTGCCTTTTAGCACACTCCCTTTGAAGAATGTGTTTATTTTCAAATGGTGTTTGTTTTTAAATGTTCCCTCAGTAACACCTGGGTTTTACGGAAGAGGAAAAAGAGGGCCCAGAGCAGCCCTCACTCGAGGCCCCTGTCCCACTGGAGCCTCAGAGAACTGAGGAGCTTGGATGAAACACGCTCTATGCCCTTGGCACAGAGAAGCCACTCAATAAATACGTGCCAATGGGATATTCCCAGCACTTAAGTCCTTTGGATGGAGCACCAGGGGGCAGGAGGACAGCCTTGCTTCCAGGCTGGGCCTTTGGGCGCTCCCTCGGCTGCGGGGGCAGGGCGGGTGCTGGGGCAGCCGGGCTCAGTAGGGGCTTTGCCTTCCAGCTGACACCATGAGTAGCGACACTGAAATGGAAGTGTTCGGCATAGCTGCTCCTTTCCTCCGAAAGTCGGAAAAGGAGAGGATCGAGGCTCAGAACCAGCCCTTTGACGCCAAAACCTATTGCTTTGTGGTGGACTCAAAGGAAGAATATGCCAAGGGGAAAATCAAGAGCTCTCAAGACGGAAGGGTCACTGTGGAAACCGAAGACAACAGGGTAAGACTCGCGCACTCCCTCTGCAGGCCGACTGGCCCTCTGTCAGCCCCTTGCGTTGGCCTGGGATGTGCATCCGCCCCACCCCCGGCCACTTCTAGATATGGCTTGGGCACTGCAGTGCCTCATATGAAACGGCCTTAGGTTTCTAGGTGTCCTCAGAGAAAGCAGAGTAAACACTGCCCTCAGGTTACAGGGTGGGAGAAGAGTCTGGTTGTGACTGATCGACCAGAAGCCTGATTAGTTTTCAGGTGCTTTTGTCAATGTTCACGCCACTCTAGGCTGGAAGGGATTGGCTCCATGAGTCCCAAGAGTGTGGCGTTGGGACTCCAACACTAGGAGGAGCTCTTCTAGAACACTCTCCTTTGGTAGCCTAGGTTTCCCCCTAATTCTTCTAGCAATGACCATGTAACTGAGGAAGTAAGGAAAAAGTGTAAGGGACCCTAGTGGACCACAAGCTCAAACAGCAGCTGTGAAATAGCAACCTCCCTGTGTCATGAAGGCGCTGAGCATTGTAGCCCACTACATTCTGTCCCAAGCCATTGCGGGAATCCTGGGAGGAATTCTGGATTTCACTACTTTCTGGAATCTAGACCAGAAGACTCTAGAAATGTCCCAAGAACCACCCCCACCAAAAAAAAGGAAGAGAGAAAGAACAAAATTGATTAAAAATAAAACAGGTAAAAGGAAATCTGAGAGACAAGAAAAGGAACTACTGCCATTGTGTTGAGCATGAAGGAAAAGCATTAAAGGCTGCCCTGCAGTGCCACCAAGCATTAAAGCTGCCCGAAGGTGGCTCTGTGTATATTCCGATAAAGGAGCTAAGAGTGGGCTTGCAAAGCAGCAGGAAGGCTGAGGCTACACACAGTGAGTGATAAGCTAAGACTACCTAAGAGACCGTTGCTGGAGGGCCGACCCGCCGGACGGTTTCAATGGCTCCCTACTTGAAGGCTGGGAAAAGGTAGGTTTCCTGCTCACGCTACCCAGAAAAGGGACCAGGAAAACTGAGCGTTTTCAGAGGCGGTCACAGGGAAAAAGGAGTGAGGCAGAGCAGAGGAAAGGAAGACAAGATCCCAGCCACGGGAGGCCTGAGGGTGTGGGGGCTGGGGCCTTTCCTCCTGGGAGAAGGGCACAGACACTGGCCAGTGCTCGCAGCCCCTGCCCTGCCTCATGGGCCCACCCACCCGGCTTGTATAATAATATTCTGTCCCCAGAAAGGGCAGGGCAGGGGAGGGGGGCTGGGGATCTGTCATGAGCACGCTCGGGGAGGGGGTGGAAGGGGGAAAATGTGAGCCCGGGGGCTGGCAGCCGCTTTCGGAGAGCTCGGAATGTTGGCTCGCTCCGTGGGCACCATCCTGGCGACCTGACGCCACCTGCCTCCTTCTCTCTTCCTGCCCCAGGACTGCCGCTGGCTGTGCCCTTTTCTCTGAGCAGACAGGGAAGAGCCCTTCGGCCGCGGGAGCTGGACTTGGGTCCAGCCGGCGCTACTGAGCTGAAAGGTCCCTGCTGGCTGCCGTTCCCTGCCCCTGTCACCCACACGCTCCCACAGAGATCCTCTTCTCTCATTTCTGTCATCCTTCCTTAACCCCCGGCCCGCCGGAGAGGGGTGAAAAGCCCTGAGTGACAGAAATAAACCGCGTTCTATTGCCACCGCCACAAGCCACCCCATAACCTTCCCTTCCGTCGCCATCAGCTGGGCTTTCTCTAGTGCTTGCCCCTTCCACGGTGGCTCGAAAGCCTCTCCACAGGGGCAGATAGCTGCAGCACTGTGACCTCCCCTTTCAGACCCTGGTGGTCAAGCCGGAGGACGTGTATGCGATGAACCCCCCCAAGTTTGACAGGATCGAGGACATGGCCATGCTGACGCACCTCAACGAGCCGGCCGTGCTGTACAACCTCAAGGACCGCTACACGTCGTGGATGATCTACGTCAGTGAGGGCGTCTCCTGGGACATTTGACGTGGGGCGGGGGAGGGAGGCGCAGACATGCATGTGGGTGCTGGATTCGGAGAGATCTGTGCTTGACCAAACAGGGGAGATGCAGGGAAAAAAGGAAAGGGGAAGAGAAATAAAGCAAGAGATGAGCAGGGCGGGAAGAAGGATGGTGGGGCGAGGCCGAGCCAGCCGGAGCGCAGGAAAGATGGGGCCAGGCTGGGTCCCGGCACTGTCGCTTGCCAGCTGTGGGAGGCTGGAAACCAACTTGTCGTCCCTTCTCGAGTCTTGGCGGCCTCATCTGTAGATAGAAATGGCGTCTTCCCTCCAAGTACCGTAAAGACACATGAGATGGCCATAAAGGCAAAAAGTTTCACATCATACGCACACACGTAAATCTATACACACGTAGACTCCTTTCTCCCATAGACCTACTCGGGCCTCTTCTGTGTCACCGTCAACCCCTACAAGTGGCTGCCGGTGTACAACCCCGAGGTGGTGAACGGCTACCGAGGCAAGAAGCGCCAGGAGGCCCCCCCCCACATCTTCTCCATCTCCGACAATGCCTATCAGTTCATGCTGACCGGTACGTTTCCAGGAGGAGGGCTGGGCTGGGGGCGCAGGTGCTGGGCTGTGCTCAGGGCAGCTGCCCCTTGACCCGGGGGCCTGGCACCATGCGGCGTCCAGCACCAGGGAGAGGAGGCGAAAGGACTCACAGGTTGTAGGAGGGAGTTTGGGTGTAATGCAGGTGTTGGTTAAAACACACAAAATCGACATTTTTGGGGGGTCAAAAAAACAAAGATTGACAATTTCATATAGTTCAACCCAACAGGATGGAAGCCACTGGCTGGTTGTAAGCAGGGACTTAACATCTCTGCGCCTTATTCTCAAGGAGGCTCTCGATGATGATCAAACGGTACAAAGTTTCACTTACAGAGGAAGAATAAGCTTTAGTGATCTAATGCACAAAATGGTGGCTATAATTAAAAATAGTTCAAAATTTCTAAAAATAGTAGATTTTAAATGTTTTCACCACAAATAATGATGAGTATGTGAAGTGATGGATTTGTTAATTAGCTTGATTTAATCATCCTGCAATATAAACATATCTCCAAACATCACCTTGTGCCCCATAAATATATAGAACTATCATTTGTCAATTAAAAACAAAATTTAAAAAGTTGTAAAACTAGAAGGAGGCTCTTCAAATTCCCACTTAGGGCTAAAGAAAAAATTAAAGGGAGGAGGAATTGTGTCATTTAACTCTGACTGAGAAAGGGGGTAGAATTTGGAAGCTCTTTTTATATCTCCATCAACTCTATTTTATTTTTCCTTTGGCAGATCGTGAAAACCAGTCTATTCTGATCACGTAAGTATCCAAGGCATAGAATGATTTCATAGCTGTGACGAAAGGTGCCACTTGCTCTATTCTGTTTGGAGCAAAGTCTATGATGAAAGATTATAGATCAAAGATCAAAGATGGAGATGGGCAAGGAGGTATGTGGAAGGTCTAGGTCAACTAAGCCAGCAGCTGAGCCACCTCCCCTGGGGCTCAGCCTCCCCAAGTGGTGTCCCGCACTTGTTTGGTAGGCGTGTGTCAGACGTGGCTCAGACTATGTCCAAGCCTCTGTGTCACATCTTGGGCAGCCTGTTGATACTAACAAGACTCGTTTCTTTTTCTTTCTCTCTTCTGATCACTCCAAATAGCGGAGAATCCGGGGCAGGAAAGACTGTGAACACCAAACGGGTCATCCAATACTTTGCAACAATTGCAGCTACTGGGGACCTCGCCAAGAAGAAGGACTCTAAAATGAAGGTACAGACGGGAGAGAAAGGGTTGCTTTGCTTCCACTTCTAATCTTTGTCTTAACTTCAGAACGAGGAGGCCAAATGTTATCACACCCCCCGCTTCAAGGAAAGGAGAGCAGGCTAGGATTTAAAATCTGGCAGGGCAGCCGGCCATCCTAGACCACACAGTGTGGAGTTGATCCTACAGGACCAGATCCTGTGATTTCTTAGAAGACAAAGATCTAAGGTTTAATTATTTTAACTAAAAAAGGTCAATTTGCAGGTGACTCAGAGAGCTTGTTCTTTTTTGTGAAAATCACATCTACCAACACGAGAGAACCATAGCATAGACTTGCCTTTTGAAATAAATTATTACAACAGTATGGAATGAACACAGACAACCTACCTAACTGGAGAATCAGGAAATTGCAGTGTTAAATATCAGGTCAAGAGACCCAACCATGGCCAAATACAACAAAACGGCAAAAGCGTTTCGCAGAAGCCGTGCTGCTGATCTGCTGGATCCTACAGATGGAAGGTCGGGGTGGAGCCCTGGCAGGCGCAGTCACAGAGTGGGTGAGCACTTTTTACTATCATCTGTGGCTTAAAGAAATGTTTTTCTTCCTGTCTCGATTTCTTGCATTAGGGGACTCTGGAAGACCAAATCATCAGCGCCAACCCGTTGCTGGAGGCCTTCGGGAACGCCAAGACCGTGAGGAATGACAACTCCTCCCGCTTTGTGAGTCTGAATTCCATTAAGAAGGGATTTTCTTTGCGGCCTACAAGGTTGGCAAGACGCCTGTTCTCAGGGAGTGTAGAGACCAGCAGGGACAGATGATGAAAGAACAAAACAACAAGATAATTTCAGACAATGACACATTCATGTGAAGTTCAGTAAACAGGGCATGTGGGAGAGTAACAGGGGTCCGGGGGTGGGAGGGAAGGCCGCTCTAGGGGGGCTGAGCCGAGATCTGCAGGATGAGAAGGAGCCGTAGTATTTGTAATGACAGGGAGGAGGAGGAGGGAAAAGGGAAGAGCAAGTGCACAGCCCCTGAGTGGAGGGAGGGCCTGGTGCAGTCACAGGATCTAAGGAAGGTCCGTGTGGCCGGGGGGCCGGTCCCATGAGGTGAGGTGGCAGAGGGAGAAGGAGACTTGGTCATGGAGGAGCCTTTGGCCATGAGAGGCAGTTTGGATTTTATTCCAAGTGCAACAGGAAGCTGCTGGAGGATTCTGTAAGCAGGGAAGTGATATGGTTTGATTGACATCTTGAAAAAAATTGCTGTAGTTGCTTTGTTGACTATATATAGGGCAGAAAGGAGTATGGAATAAAAGGGATGGAAAAAAAGGAGAAACACCAAAGTGAAAGGAGAAGGGGGAAGAAGGAGTCCATACTTAATTTCAAACTATAGGGAGAAAAACCTCCTATTCACATTTCCCGGGAGACGGGTAGGAACGATCGGGCCGTGGGAGAATCTGGTCTCCCTTTCCCCCCACACAGGGCAAGTTCATCCGAATCCATTTTGGAACGACTGGGAAGCTGGCCTCTGCAGATATTGAAACGTGTAAGTACGTGTACGGGGGTCTGACGACGTCTCAGAGTGATGCGGAACAGTCTGGAAGAGAGTCCTGTATTTGTGTTGCAGATCTGCTGGAAAAGTCAAGAGTCACCTTCCAGCTGAAGGCTGAGAGAAGCTATCACATCTTCTACCAGATTCTTTCAAACAAGAAGCCTGAGCTCATAGGTGAGAAAGCACCACTGGGGTTGACCTTTTAGGCACGTTGGCGCTTAGATCACTAGACTGAGGAGAGCTGCACCCATGTACAGGTGACTGCACAGGCAACGGAGGAAGTTTATTTTAGAAATGGGATGCAGACCGGGTGCAGTGTTGTTGCACACCTGTGGTCCCAGCTACTAGGGAGGCTGAGGTGGGAGGATGGCTTGAGCCCAGGAGTTCGAGGTTGCAGTGAGCTATGATCGAGCCACTGCATTCCAGCCTGGGCGACACAGTGAGACCCTGCCTCTAAAAAATATAATAAGAAATAAAAATAAATCGAAAAATAAATAAAAATTTTTAAAAAGAAACAGGATGTGTCTATTTAGGCAGTGACATGCCAATTTGAAAAACCTAATCAAATGGACAATAAGATTAAACCACTACTGAATTCAGGGCTGGTTTTTAAAAACCTGCTGAACAACAGAGCATTTCATTGTCCTTTGGCGCCCTCTTGTGTTCTGACACAGAAACCAACCTGTAGCCCAACGCTGTGAGGCCAAGGCACACTCAGACCCACGGTCCCCGCCGTGGGTCGTCACCCTGCCCTGGCTTCATACCTGGCAGGCCTCCGTGCACACCATCTTCTTTGCTCTTTGGCCGTGTCTGCTCAGCCCACTGGCTGGTCTCCAGTCTGGAAAAATGCTGCAGCTTTTCAACAGACTTTAGAAAAGGCCATGATTATACCAAACAACCTATGCTTCCCCCCAGTGTGGGCTCCTGTCCTGACCCACATTCAGCCAGTTTTCCATATTAACTTTCCCCAACAGACATTGACATGCACCGTTCGCGTGCAAAGCAAGAGAATTTAAATATTCTTTCCAGGGTTTTTAATCTCCATTGTGAGGGAGCCTGCAAAGTCTTGCCTGGATTGTATTTTCAGCGACAGCCTGAGTCACTTTGCAATAGCAAAGCTGTTTAAAAGAGATTTCTAACCCTAAATTCATTCTGGGGTCCAGTGGTCAAAGTCCCAGTCCTGGATGTGAGAGCTCAGGTCCACTGGGTGGATGTTCTCTTTGCATCTGTGAGACCTCCTCAAACTATGCATCATTTCAGAGCTGCTGCTTATTACGACCAACCCTTATGACTACCCGTTCATCAGCCAGGGTGAAATCCTGGTGGCCAGCATAGACGATGCTGAGGAGCTGCTGGCTACGGATGTAGGTGGAACCGAGAGCGGGGCGGGTGTTCCTCCCCCGTCCCTGGAGCCAACTGACTGACAGGCTGTTCTTTCAATGCCAGAGCGCCATTGACATCCTGGGCTTCACCCCAGAGGAGAAATCTGGGCTCTACAAGCTGACGGGAGCCGTGATGCACTACGGGAACATGAAGTTCAAGCAGAAGCAGCGGGAGGAGCAGGCAGAGCCAGACGGCACCGAAGGTACAAACTCCCCGCAGCTGCCATAGCCAGAGCTGGGTGGTTGTTCACCCGAGTTCGTTTGGTTCCTCTTTTGAAAGTGATTAATTCTTCTTCCACCTGCAGAGGTGGCTGTGTCTTTCTGGGCCTCGGATGCCTACAAGCACTGTTACCACTCATTTTCGCTGAATCGCTGGAATGGTCCTGTTCCAGACGCAGTGAGACGTGACCAGGGCTTTCCGGAACCCAGCCCTGCCTTTTCATAAAGTCTGTCACATTCTCTGGGTGACTCAGCCACTGGCCACATGCAAGCAGTTCAGCGATATGGAACGTACAACATAGCAAGACATGACCTTCAAAGCGGCCCTTTCACTTTGCCTCACATCATCTTTCTTCTCTTGCCAGTGGCTGACAAAACGGCCTATCTGATGGGCCTCAACTCTTCGGACCTCCTGAAAGCCTTGTGCTTCCCCAGAGTGAAAGTCGGGAACGAGTACGTCACCAAAGGCCAAACCGTGGATCAGGTAACTGCGTCAAGGCCGGGAAGGGACGCGGGCCGCGGATGGCCACTGCCTTTCTACTCTTACCTGACCTTTCCCACGACAGGTTCACCATGCTGTGAATGCCCTCTCCAAGTCGGTGTATGAAAAATTGTTCCTGTGGATGGTCACGCGCATTAACCAGCAACTGGACACGAAGCTACCAAGACAGCACTTCATTGGCGTCTTGGACATTGCAGGCTTTGAAATCTTTGAGGTTTGTGTTACTTACAGTCGTATTTTCATAAGGCTTTGTACGTAAGGGTTAGTTTTCATGATCCTAAAGGGAAGATATCAAGGTGGCCATCTTGTAGTTTCCTGCAAGAAACTAGATGGAGAGTAGACTGGGTAGAAGAGAAGTACCTTGTTGGGAGGGTTTGTATTATTTTAGGAAAGGGGAAGCCTACTTTCAAGTGGAATTTTAAAGTACATCATCAAACGGATAAAAGGAAAAAATCAAATGCAATTACTGATTTAGGGAGAGCCAGAAAAGAGTTACAGAGAATTTGATAATAAGTCAATCACGCAATATTTTACATAAATATCCTACTGGTTCTGTGTTAGATGCACATAGCCATTCATCAAAGTGTATATTTAGTGTCTGCCAAAAACAAGACCCACTGGTGAAAAAAAGAGATTAGCTTGTAGTCTAATAGAGAAAGAAAAAAAGAGGTCTATAAGGCACACAGAGGAGTAGCTATAAAATAAAGTACACACGAGATGCCCAGACCACGGGAACACAAGAGAGGGAGAAATGCCTTCTAGTTGGAAGTTTAGGGAAGACTCCAAGGAGGATATGTGATCTGAGCCAGGCCTTGAAGAATGTGACCACATCTGAAGCATAAATGAGTCTGGTGAGAGCCGAGGCAATGAGGACGAACACTGATGGGTCTCTGATTTGGAAAGAAGTCTAACTTTCCATGTGAACACTCTATTTTGCTGTTAGTATAACAGCCTGGAGCAGCTGTGCATCAACTTCACCAACGAGAAACTGCAACAGTTTTTCAACCACCACATGTTCGTGCTGGAGCAGGAGGAGTACAAGAAGGAAGGCATCGAGTGGACGTTCATCGACTTCGGCATGGACCTGGCTGCCTGCATCGAGCTCATCGAGAAGGTATCCTCTTCCATCCACTCCGTAACCACTTCTCATACTCTGCAGCTCATATTTACCCATATGCGCTTCGTCTTGCCTTAAATCCAGCCGATGGGCATCTTCTCCATCCTGGAAGAGGAGTGCATGTTCCCCAAGGCTACAGACACCTCCTTCAAGAACAAGCTGTATGACCAGCACCTGGGCAAGTCCAGCAACTTCCAGAAGCCCAAGGTGGTCAAAGGCAGGGCTGAGGCCCACTTCTCCCTGATCCACTACGCAGGCACCGTGGACTACAGTGTCTTGGGCTGGCTGGAGAAGAACAAGGACCCTCTGAACGAGACTGTGGTTGGGCTGTACCAGAAGTCCTCCAACAGGCTCCTGGCACACCTCTATGCCACCTTTGCCACGGCAGACGGTAACAGACTCCCAGTACAAGGAGTGCCTCGTGTTTGTGTGATCTCCCTCCGTTTGCTCCACAGGATCAAAAAAAGCCTTTACAGATCCACTAACAAAGCATGCCCTCCTTTCTTTCTTTCAGCTGATAGTGGAAAGAAGAAAGTTGCCAAGAAGAAGGGTTCTTCCTTCCAAACTGTGTCTGCCCTTTTCAGGGTAAGAAAAATGCAAGTTCATTTGCTTGTAATTGGTTTAAGTCATATAAAAATGATTAATGTAGAGATTCTAAACTTGATTATTCAAGAGTCATAATGTTTTCTTAATCTGATTACTGTCTCTCAGTGAGATTGAGCAACAGCGTGATAATACATAAATGAGGTCTAACCAACGTGGGACCAGAATTTCATTACCAGTCTGTACTGCAGCTAGCTGGGTTGGCTGGCCTGGGAGTGAGTTCCCAGTACAAACTCTCCAGTTTGCCTTAAGGACACAAGCAACAGACCTCACACTCCCAGTGGAGCCAGATACATCTTCTGAACTGATTTTAGAAAGCGTTTTGTACTTGGAGAAACCCTGGATCACCGGGAGGCAAAAGACTATTGTATCAGTTATTTACCTACACTTATAGCCATAGGATTATTTCAAAAGAGAGAGTTAAATAAACTATTCTTTAGAATTCATGATAAATTTAAAACACACACCTTTCATTACAGTGCATCTCTGTCTTTGTAAAAGCTCACAGTAGGCTGTCAAACGTGATCTTTTTCTTTCAGGAAAATCTGAACAAGCTGATGTCGAATTTAAGAACGACTCACCCTCATTTCGTGCGTTGTATAATTCCCAATGAAACCAAAACCCCAGGTGAGACGCCCGCTGGCTCTCTGGACGGTGCTCGGTGTTTAAGAAATTCTGTGTGAAGCTGATGTGTCTTTGCTTCTGTTCCAGGGGCGATGGAGCACAGCCTCGTCCTGCACCAGCTGCGGTGCAACGGCGTCCTGGAGGGCATCCGCATCTGCCGGAAAGGCTTCCCAAATAGGATTCTCTATGGGGATTTTAAACAAAGGTGCATAATAAAAATGTTCTAGATGCTTCTTCATGAGATGTGCAAATACTGGAATTTGAGAGGGAGAGATATTGATATGAAAAGACCCATTTCGAAAGAATAGTTGCGGACTTCCCCATAAACTAAATAACCTACCGCTCAGCCAAGGTATATATACTTGTTTCGTCTACATTTTTTCTCTGGAATGTATCTGATATACAAAATGGCGGGAAAATCCCTGGCTTAAGCATCAGGAGGTCTAGATTCCAAGCTACTATGTAGCAGTGTGACTCTGGGAAAGTTTCTTCACCTCTTGGGAACTTGACTTTGTTGCCTAAAGGAAGAGAGGCCTGAACTTGATGGTCTCCGAGGTCTGTGTCTTGGTCAACAGTCTGTGACGGTTTCTGTGTCCTCAATGCAGGTACCGAGTGCTGAATGCCAGTGCAATCCCTGAGGGACAATTCATTGACAGCAAGAAAGCTTGTGAAAAGCTTCTGGCATCGATCGACATCGACCACACTCAGTACAAATTTGGACACACCAAGGTAATGCATCCATTCTGGCAGACGCTGGCCTTTTTGTCCTCTTGACATGAGTTCTGCAGAAAACTGACTCGTGTCACCCTTCTCCCCACTAAGGTGTTCTTCAAGGCTGGCTTGCTGGGAACCCTGGAAGAGATGCGGGATGACCGCCTGGCCAAACTGATCACCCGGACACAAGCCGTGTGCAGGGGGTTTCTCATGCGCGTGGAATTCCAGAAGATGGTGCAGAGGAGGTGGAGCAGGGTCTTTGTTCAAACATGAGCCCTTTGGGGAAGGGGGGTCCCTCTTGGGAATAAACCATATCTCGTTTTCAGGGAGTCCATCTTCTGCATCCAGTACAACATCCGTTCATTCATGAACGTCAAGCACTGGCCCTGGATGAAACTCTTCTTCAAGATCAAGCCCCTCCTCAAGAGTGCGGAGACAGAGAAGGAGATGGCCACCATGAAGGAGGAGTTCCAGAAAACCAAAGACGAACTCGCCAAGTCAGAGGCAAAAAGGAAGGAGCTAGAGGAAAAGTTGGTGACTCTGGTACAAGAGAAGAATGACCTGCAGCTCCAAGTACAAGCTGTGCGTGATCTTTTTTTTTTTTAACTCTCCATCTAGATTTGATTATTTATTTAGGAAAAATGGATTCTTGGTGGAGATTTTTGCTTTTTAGTTGGGATGCTTCATAAAGAACTGCATATATAACAAAATACTGGAATGTCACAAACCTTATTTCATTAAAGGGAATTATGGTTCTTTTTTTTAAAGGAAAGTGAAAACTTGTTGGACGCTGAGGAAAGATGCGACCAGCTGATCAAAGCCAAATTCCAGCTCGAGGCCAAGATCAAGGAGGTGACTGAGAGAGCTGAGGATGAGGAAGAGATCAATGCTGAGCTGACGGCCAAGAAGAGGAAACTGGAGGATGAATGTTCAGAACTCAAGAAAGACATTGATGACCTTGAGCTGACACTGGCCAAGGTTGAGAAGGAGAAACATGCCACAGAGAACAAGGTACTCTCTTGTGGGTCTTTCTAGCTTGATGCAGTCGCTGCAAAGTAAACTTGATTCTTAAAATTGCTTGTGGCTTCTTCTTAGGTTAAAAACCTGACTGAGGAACTCGCTGGGTTAGATGAAACCATTGCAAAGTTAACCAGAGAGAAGAAGGCCCTCCAAGAGGCCCACCAGCAGACCCTGGATGACCTCCAAGCTGAAGAAGACAAAGTCAACTCTTTGAGCAAAATCAAGAGCAAACTGGAACAGCAAGTGGATGACGTAAGTAAATAATGCTAGTCAGGAGTCCCGGAACTCCAGGGTTGGAAGAGCACCTGAGGGTCCTCTTGCAAAGCATTTGTTCCCAAAAGGAAATGGTGCCTTTTTCAGCTGGAAAGCTCCCTAGAACAAGAAAAAAAGCTCCGTGTAGACCTGGAAAGGAACAAAAGGAAGCTGGAGGGAGACTTGAAGCTTGCCCAAGAGTCCATATTGGACCTGGAGAACGATAAGCAACAGCTGGACGAAAGGCTCAAGAAGTATGCCCCACAACCTCGGGCTCAGTTCTGCAAGTTGCTGAGTATTCTGTCTTCATGCATTCTTCGTTTCCCTCCACAGGAAGGATTTTGAATATAGCCAACTGCAAAGCAAAGTGGAAGATGAGCAGACGCTGGGCCTCCAATTTCAGAAGAAAATCAAAGAGTTACAGGTAGGAGGCCTTCGGATTTCTCTGTGCCAGGTGGGGGCACTCACAGAGAGCTGGGGGCTGTCTGCTGGGAGCCGCATAGAGCAAGTGGACAGTACCACAGGGCCGCCCACCTCACGAGTTCTCTTTCTGCTGGGCTGATGCGGCAGAGATGAACCATTTTCCCATAACTTCCAATCAAATACATGATTAACACATTGACTGCCATGTGAGTTGTATTAACTCAGGCTAGCTTTGAGCCCGGGGCCTCGTGAAGCAAAACCTTGCAGTTGGTTCGTGAAAATCTTACTTGTTGATGTTCTTATTGTTACAATTAATATTGACAATTTAATTCTAAAAACGTGGATTGCATTGCATATAACTCACGCACAGAAAACAATAAAAAATAACAAATTAGAAAGGATTATTTTGTTTTAATAAAACACCATGGCCCCAGAGAAAAAAATTTTTTCTAGCGTGGCAGTCAATGTGTTAAAGTATTTGGGGTCAGCATTTGGTTGAATAGAAGATGTCTGGTGCTGGTCACTGCGAGGTGATGACCATGACGGGTCAGGAAACATTCATGAGAAAGCAAAGTAGCAACATCCATATTTCTCTGGGGAAAGTCTAAGACTCAGTGGGTCTGACGGGGATGGAAACCAGCCTGTCCTGGACACTGACCGCCCGCGGGGCCAATGGCTGGCTGTGCTTCACAGGCTCGGATCGAGGAGCTGGAAGAAGAGATTGAGGCGGAGAGGGCCACCCGTGCAAAGACGGAGAAGCAGCGCAGCGACTACGCCCGGGAGCTGGAGGAGCTGAGCGAGCGGCTGGAGGAGGCGGGAGGCGTCACCTCCACGCAGATAGAGCTCAACAAGAAGCGCGAGGCCGAGTTCCTGAAGCTGCGCCGGGACCTGGAGGAGGCCACGCTGCAGCACGAAGCCATGGTGGCCGCGCTGAGGAAGAAGCACGCGGACAGTGCGGCCGAGCTCGGGGAGCAGATCGACAACCTGCAGCGGGTCAAGCAGAAGCTGGAGAAGGAGAAGAGCGAGTTCAAGCTGGAGATCGACGACCTGGCCAGCAGCATGGAGAGCGTGTCCAAATCCAAGGTGCTCGGCGGGTGGCCGGGGCTCCCCACGGAAGACACTCTGGGGTCAAAGGCTGACTTTCTTCCCTCCGCCCCCCCACACTGCCCCGTCTCAATCCTTTAGGCAAATCTGGAAAAAATATGCCGAACGCTGGAGGATCAGCTAAGCGAGGCCAGGGGCAAGAACGAGGAAATTCAGAGGAGCCTGAGCGAGCTGACCGCACAGAAGTCTCGCCTTCAGTCTGAGGCTGGTGAGCCGCGTGGGAAACCCGGAGGGCCCAGACCTCGTGGACACGCAGGCGGGCAGCTGGCAGAACTAAGGGGCCTGTGCGTTTGGGGGAGCACTTCTAGGGAGGCATATTTTTCACGAGAGAAGTAATGGAAGTAACCCACAGGAAGGGTCACTCAAAATACCCCCGAGGGGGAGAACGCTGAGTCCAGTCAGAACAAGAGAGAAACAGACCAGAATGAGAAGGGACTCAAAAGATCACTTAGTTCAAAATCGTCCAAAATGAATACATCAAACAGAATCCAACTGGCAGTAAAAACCAAGTCCCATGGCCTTTCTACTTTTTTCTGCACGTTAATTCAGATTCGTTGTTTCCATTCGAGTGTTTTAGGAGAATAAAGAGAGACACGTGGCCAATTTCTATCGGCTCTTGGTGTATAATAAAAATGTAAAGGAACAATATTTGGGGCTTTCACCTAGAAAATGTGGCTCCGTCCAGCACCAGCCATCATCACAGGCGAATCCATCCTTAGCAGCTAGACGATGACGGAAAGAAGTTTAGCTGCCACTCCCGCGGTACTCTTGGCGATTCACCGGTGCAGCCATGGAGCCTCCCCTGCCCCCATTTTTCTCCTCCCTCTACATAAGCATATAAGCACCAAATTCACACAACGGTCTAACTCCAAATTACTAGAGATATGAAGTCCCAAGTATTCCCCTAAGTATTTGTCAATAACAAATCAACAACAGCTGGAAACATCTCCCACTGGGGAAGCTTGGTGGGAATCGTGCCGGGTCCTCTGCAATGTTTACATTTCCAGTTGTTCTCAGTAGGTTCTGTGCCAGGAGCCACTGCCAGCTCCCAGTAGTTTACAACCATATCTTCCCAGGTGGTACTTTCGGTCTCCTTTTCACAGACACATCCCTGCTCCCTAGGGATGGGACCACATCTTACAACCTTCTCTCTCCTCAGATCTTAGCACACTGCCTTACGCCAGTAAGGAGTGTGGCACACACAGTAGGAACGTGGCGAATGAATGAAAGTGTTTCCCTCTGTACCCAGGTGAGCTGAGTCGCCAGCTGGAAGAAAAGGAAAGCATCGTATCCCAACTTTCCAGGAGCAAGCAAGCATTCACCCAGCAAATAGAAGAGCTCAAGAGGCAATTGGAGGAAGAGAACAAGGTACAGCATCCAAGGGAGGCTTCCTTGATCTGATTTTCAAATACTGCCTGCAGTAGGGGGTGGTGGCAGGAATGTACCTGGATGGTATCATGCAGGTGACACTAAATGCACTGGGGGCTCTCCTGTTTCTTGACTTCTGCAGGCCAAAAACGCCCTGGCGCACGCCCTGCAGTCCTCCCGCCACGACTGTGACCTGCTGCGGGAACAGTATGAGGAGGAGCAGGAAGGCAAGGCCGAGCTGCAGAGGGCGCTGTCCAAGGCCAACAGTGAGGTTGCGCAGTGGAGGACGAAATACGAGACGGACGCCATCCAGCGCACCGAGGAGCTAGAGGAGGCCAAGTGCGCAACCCTGTTTGCCTTTAGAACTAGAACCCTAAACAATCACGTGGTAGAGGGCACTGGCTTTAGAACTACTTGGGAATGGATTTGATGCATTTGATTTTGTTCCTAGACGTTTTCCCATCTCATGTGTCTTGACCTGGCATTAACACATTTCATTAGGACAAACAGCTTTGATCTTGGTTAGAGACAAGACAAATTACTGATCCTGGGTTTTAAGCAGATCGGAAATTCTCCTGGGCTGTGAAAGCACTCGGGTGTTTGAATCACACAGATTAGTAGTGATTCCAATTTGATGAATAGTGATGTTCAAGAAGATTGAAACTTAAATAGCATCTGCTTCTTTTTCATATTCTTTAAGGAAAAAACTTGCTCAGCGCCTTCAAGATTCCGAGGAACAGGTTGAGGCAGTGAATGCTAAATGCGCTTCCTTGGAGAAGACCAAGCAGCGGCTGCAAGGAGAAGTGGAGGATCTGATGGTCGATGTGGAAAGAGCCAACTCCCTGGCCGCCGCTCTGGACAAGAAGCAGAGGAACTTTGACAAGGTGTGGGGTCGGCTCCGCGCTGGCTGGACGCTACGATGTGGCAATTTCCAGTAGCCACGGAAGGAGGAGACTGGGTCCCAGCCCACTCTGCCCCCACCAGCAGTGTGACCTTGGGCAAGTCCCTGAACCTCACCGGGTTGTACTTTCCTCATCTGTCAAACAGAATGGGAATGGGAGGAGGGTAGAGGTCTTTTTCAAACACTGTCAGTGGAGACAAACCAATTTCTACAACGCTGCTCAGCCCCAGACATCTTTCCTTCCCCCATTCCGCTGGTCTGTAGGCGGCTGACACTTGGGACTCTCGCTTAGGTCCCATTGGGTGGCGTTCTGGAAGCCCCCTTTCTGTATGGCAGATAAGGTTGATTTGAACCAATGTTTTAATGAAATATTTAGAAGTACAGGGCCATTTTTACATTAGGGAAAGGGTAATTATACCCAGCTAATTCCTTCTCAAAGGATCTATTTGCTTTTTTGGAGATGGCAGTTATTACTGACTGATGACCTTCAGCAAATCTTGATTAGACCAATAATAAATAACAAGGAGCCAAGCAAGAGATGCCACCAAGGGTAGCCCTAACTCTACACTTAATAGTAATATCTAGCTAGAAGCCTGGAGGAGGAGAGCTCACGAATGGAGACACCCTCCACCCCGGTGTTTCAGGTGTTGGCCGAATGGAAGACCAAGTGTGAGGAGAGCCAGGCAGAGCTGGAGGCGTCTCTGAAGGAGTCCCGCTCCTTGAGCACTGAGCTCTTCAAATTGAAAAACGCCTACGAGGAAGCCTTAGATCAACTTGAAACCGTGAAACGGGAAAATAAGAACTTAGAGCGTAAGCCGTTTGAAACAGTCTGAAATGGCCTGAAACCTCCTCCCTCCATGCTGTATTGCCCGAGAGCGTGTGGGCGGGGATGTGACTTCTTTATTCAGGTCCCTACGTGCAGGTCTGTTAATACACACACAGAGAGCGTTCACTATCTGGCGGGTTATTTCTGAGTCTCTCTCTATACAGGATCTTATCTCTAGGAAACAGGAGTCCTTAGAATTATAATAAACTAGTTAAAAAGCATTGAGTCAGTGCTTTGCATGCCCGGAAACCTGGGCAGAGGCATTTATATGCAGTCAAAATGTACTTCTTTGCAGAGGAGATAGCAGATCTCACAGAACAAATCGCTGAAAATGGTAAAACCATCCATGAACTGGAGAAATCAAGAAAGCAGATCGAGCTGGAAAAGGCTGATATCCAGCTGGCTCTCGAGGAAGCGGAGGTGAGCACCGCTGGGGACGCAGGTGCGGAGCAGGTGCAGTCACAGTGGCGCTCTGGCCGGGGAGGCCGGTGGGCCCTCCGCCTCTGCGTGTTGCAGTCACAGTCCTAGTGCCACATGCATGACTGCGAGGCTGAGTGGGATAATATCTGTGAATTACCTTGAACCTACTGGAGAAAAACGTTACATTAAAATATCTCTAAAATGAGATTTTGCAAAATCTTAGATGGATTTAAAACATTTATAACGTGCTTTATGCTCCTAAGAAATGTGATGATCTGAATGTTATTATTGTTTGACAGTATAATCCAAACCCAATAGCAATGAAACAGGTTTTATTTCTGCACTGAAGATAAATTAGGGCCATTTTTTTTTTTAAAGGTAGTTTTGAATATTATAAAGTTAGATTTAGGACCCTTCCATTGAAGCTTTGTTCCCCCAAGACTCCATCCCAGCACTGGCACTGTTTTGGTTTTGTTCTTTAAAGGCTGCTCTCGAGCATGAAGAAGCCAAGATCCTCCGAATCCAGCTTGAACTGACACAGGTGAAATCAGAAATTGATAGAAAGATTGCTGAGAAGGACGAGGAGATCGAGCAGCTGAAGAGGAACTACCAGAGGACGGTGGAATCGATGCAGAGTGCGCTGGACGCCGAGGTGCGCAGCAGGAACGAGGCCATCCGGATCAAGAAGAAGATGGAGGGGGACCTGAATGAGATCGAGATCCAGCTGAGCCACGCCAACCGCCAGGCGGCAGAGACCCTCAAACACCTCCGGAGTGTCCAGGGACAGCTGAAGGTCTGAGACAACCCTGGGGGCGGGTTGGGGGTACCTCTCCTGGCCTCAAATACTCAAAGACGTAGACAAGGCTCCTGGCCCTGATGTGTCAACTTCAAATAGAATTTCCCTCTGCTCTCTGGCTAGGATACCCAGCTCCACCTGGACGACGCTCTGCGGGGCCAGGAGGACCTGAAGGAGCAGCTGGCGATCGTGGAGCGCAGAGCCAACCTGCTGCAGGCCGAGGTGGAGGAGCTGCGGGCCACGCTGGAGCAGACGGAGAGGGCCCGGAAACTGGCTGAGCAGGAGCTCCTGGACTCCAACGAGAGGGTGCAGCTGCTGCACACCCAGGTGAGGCGGGGAGGAGGTGATGTGAGGTTCTGGCCACAGACACGCCTGGGTAACACCCCTCCTCTTGCCCTAGAACACCAGCCTCATCCACACCAAGAAGAAGCTGGAGACAGACCTCACGCAGCTCCAGAGCGAGGTCGAAGATGCCAGCAGGGACGCAAGAAACGCCGAAGAGAAGGCAAAGAAGGCCATCACCGACGTAAGACGTCAGGACTATATTCCGTTAAAGTCCCATTCTCCTCCTGCCCCCAGACAGTTCGCATTAGACAGGTGGGGTCTCCCCCAGACACACCTGGGTGTGTGTTCTGTTCCCAAATTGCTCCCACCTCCCCTCAGACGCACCTGTTCCCTTCTGCACATTTCAAAGGGGGGCATGGGAAAAAGAGAGGAAGGGATTATATCCTGTTTGTTCTGCCCAAAAACAGGTGTGCTCTTCTCTCCTTCAACATCTGACTTATTCCAAATACGACAATGAGACCCTCAGATGCCAAGATCCACCAGATTTCTCCCTTCCACAACCTCCTAACCTTCCTGGGTCTCCGTGGCCTTCTCTCTGCAAGCCGCGCCCCAGTGGCGCCTCCTGCTGCCCAATGGGAGAACTGTACCTTGAAACTAGCCCGCTCCCCTGCGCGTCCACACACCGCCTTGATTCTCAGGGCCTTCCCTTGACCTCACTATACCCAAATCTGTGGTGCTAGACATCAAAATCAACCTTCTCTATGTCTCAGGTTCCTTTGAAAATATATATTGGTGATAATGAAAAAAAGAATTTCCTCGGGAGGAAAGTCCCAAGGAAGTCACTTTAAGAAAAGGAAGAAACTGTTTCCCATCCAGTCCTCAAAGTTTTCATTTCTTAGGTTGTTTTACATGTTGGGTGCAGCTCTTGTCATACCCCGTGGTAAGGATGTACTCAGTCATTGTCTCGCCTCTTGTCCCTTTTCTTCAGCGTGGTCTCTGGCCCTCAGGGGCACCCAGGTTTTGACAGCTCCAGGCCCACGTGCTTGGTGTGCATCTCAGTGGGTCTGATTTGCTTTCCAGGCTGCCATGATGGCCGAGGAGCTGAAGAAGGAGCAGGACACCAGCGCCCACCTGGAGCGGATGAAGAAGAACCTGGAGCAGACGGTGAAGGACCTGCAGCACCGTCTGGACGAGGCCGAGCAGCTGGCGCTGAAGGGCGGGAAGAAGCAGATCCAGAAACTGGAGACGCGGGTACGCAGCAGGGACCCCGGCATAAGCCGAGCTTCCCAGCCTCTCCTGTACACGCTGCAGCCCCAGACCCGTTTCCCCAATGTCTTCCTCAGATCCGAGAGCTGGAGTTTGAGCTCGAAGGGGAGCAGAAGAAGAACACAGAGTCCGTCAAGGGCCTGAGAAAATATGAGCGGCGGGTCAAGGAGCTCACGTACCAGGTCAGTGGAAAGAAAACCCGATGGTCATTTTCTTGGTCACGTGCAAATGCCACCCTGGACTCTCCACCAACTGGCCAGACCTCGGGCGACCCTGCCCTCTCCTCTCCAATGACATTCTCATTTTCTCATTTTTAGAGTGAGGAGGACAGGAAGAACGTGCTGAGATTGCAGGACCTGGTGGATAAACTTCAAGTGAAAGTCAAGTCCTACAAGAGGCAGGCCGAGGAGGCTGTAAGTCAGATAAGTGTGTGACCGTAGATCGGCAGCCTGGGCCGTGTCCCACCGAGAGCTGTGAGAGACGTGTGCGCTGATCTGACCTGCCCGGGCACTTTGGTTTTAGGACGAACAAGCCAACGCTCATCTCTCCAAATTCCGAAAAGCTCAGCATGAGTTGGAGGAGGCTGAGGAACGTGCCGATATCGCAGAATCTCAGGTCAATAAGCTGCGAGCTAAGACCCGGGACTTCACCTCCAGCAGGGTGAGTCGTTGCCCTGGGAGAAACTCCCAGGGACTGCAGAAACTTCTGAGCTGCAAGGAACCTTAGAGAACCCTTTGCTTTGGGGCCAGGGAATCTCAGGCTCAGGAAGAAAAGGGGTTTGCTTAAAGTCACTTCACTGAGTAGTGCCCGGCTAGAATCCAGATCTGTAGGTCACAATAAAAAAACACCATCCTGAAAAGGAGTGAGTGGAGTCCCGCTGAGCTCTGTCAGGTGCCCCCTGCTGGTACCAGAAAGGCTGCTGCAGGTGCACCTTCGAGAGCCCGCTGAGCCCTGAGCACCCGTCACTGCACATGTAGGTCGAGTGCTGCCTAGCGTGTGGGGCTCACTCTCTCTCAGGGCTGATCTCTCAGGCTATGGGGTGACTTCACGCATGCGATCATGTACTTTCTTAGTGTCCAAAAGTTATTGCGTCCCACTAAAGGACACAGCCAACTCCCCGATGCTTGGTGGAAGAAGTGGTGGGAGGAAATGTGTCTCCGCCATCTGACTTGACTCAAAGTGCCTACTTTCCTTCCAGATGGTGATCCACGAGAGTGAAGAGTGAGCCAGCCTCTGGGGCAGGACAGAAGATATGCAAAATGTGTATTTTCATGGTTCCTGGTCACTATAACTTAATTTCCATGTGACTCTTTTTCACATGCAATAAACTTTGTTTTGTTTTCACTTGGGGCTGTGACATGGTATTTGTTTTCCTCTTCCCCACATGAAAATGGTTTCTCGTTTGGTGATTTTTATGTCCACTGTTGAAATCTTGGTAAGCAGATGGCTTGGTAAATCCAACTGGTGCGTGTGTGTTGGGGAAGGAAGAGAATGCTTTTGGTTTAAATTTGAGATTACATAAAAAACAAAAAAATACCCCTAGGTTAACCATTGCTTTGGTCGGGGTGGCAGGGAGGGTTTTTCAAAAGCATCATCTCTTAATATGAGAGGAGGGAAACACAAGGGTTAGGTTCACGAGACCCCTGTTTCAAGTTGAATAGGGTTATGAGGCAGAGGGGACCAGATAAAGCGAAGGGAAAATCGGTCTTGAATCTAGTAAATATTTGTTGGGCAGCTGCTCCATGCAAGCACTGCGCGCTGCTAGGAATGCACAAATGAATACAATAATGCCTGATCCCTTCAAGAGCCCAGTCTAAATCTGCCACTGAGTCCTGTTATCTCAGCTCCATCTAAACTATTTCAAAGCTGGACAAAGAAAATCCCAGCCTTTACCCAGGGTGAACCTGTCTTTACCTTAAGAGGGAAAATACAGCAGGAAGTCAGAATGGCCCTCTGGTTGACCTGCTACTGGAAGTAGCATCTTCTAACCTGGGATCTTTTGTTTATTGTCGTAATTAAACTTATCAGAAATAGCCACCGAGTTCCCTTCTTTGTCTGACTCTAGAAGATTAGGAAAAAACCCAGTTTGACTCAGGTGGGAATTAAAGACCAAGGGGAGTTCTCTTCAGCTCCCAGCAACAAGTTTAGCATCTCCTGGGATTTGCCACTATAATAGAAAGGAAGTCACCATCAGTGTCAGATTTGGTCTATTAGTGATTTCAAATCATTCTGTATATCTCTTTGACTTGCTTTCAATACTTAATGGCAACACTGCAACTAAAAAATGACATGTCCCGCTGGTGATGGCTGTCGCTGAGAGGAAGTCACAGCAATGAGAACAAGTCTGACTCATGCCAGGCCTGAGACTGGGCCAAAAGGACTGTGGTCGTTCCGATCCTCTCAGAATTTACAAGCACTGCGATAGGCATCCTTCCACGGAAAGTGGGCAAGTTCCTTGTTACAGAGGTATTCCAATTAATATGTAAAGAAGGAATGAAAGAACTGGAATATCACCATTTTGATATGAATTAAGAATCCTTAATGAATGATGGCTACTAGCATCACAAAAAGACAGACAGACAGCCAGACCCTGTATGCCTCCTGATAGAAGGGCACACCGTCGTCTACAAAGAGTTCCCGCCCAACCATCCGCCTTGGGTGTGATCAAGCCTCTAGCTGTGACTACCAGCAACCTGTAGGAAATACAGGGGCAGAGACATGAAATGCAAACAATAAAATCTGGGATGTAGGGGAACGCAACTGAGCAAATCATCTAGTTTTTTCAATAAATAAATTGCAAGGAAAAAAATATAAAAGAAATGGAAGGGGGAAGTTATAGATTTAAAGAGACTTAGTGGACCTATTTACTAATTGCACTGTATGGGCCTTGTGAGGCCCCTGACTTGTGAACATGAGCTGTTGAAAAATAGATATATACGTGCATACTCCAATCGGTGAAATCAGAATATTGACTGGATATTTGATGGTGATATGGGATTATTGTTCATTTTTAAGGTGTAATGTGACAGTGTGATTATGTTTTCTAAAATAGTCCTTATCTGTAAATGAGAAAACATTTACAGATCAAAAAGGAAGAGTGAGCAAGCTATCTTTGAAGCAAACTCGTGTTACAGAGTTTAGGACTTAAAGAATTCACAAAAGAGTCTCCTGATGCATTTTCTGCAGAACTGGGCCAATGACCTGAACATCTCTGAGGCTGGGGGACTTGATGTGTCTGCTTATTGGACAAGTGTGATTTCCACACAAATGGGAGGGCGTGGAGTTTGGTTCTGGAAGCTTCCCATGACTGACTATATTAGGCTCTAATTTTGTGAAGGATGTAAATGGAAACAATTCATTTTCTAAGACTTAGTATTTTGTCCAGTGTTGCCAGTGTTCTTTTATTCCATAAAGCAAAAGATGTTCACAGCCATAGAAAATATTAATATAAACTGTGTTATTGAGGAGAGGAAAATGAAAGCACGAATCTCATTCCACATAAGGAGCTGCCACGCCACCCAAGCAGGAGAGGGGAGGTCTTGTCCGCTGTGGAGAGGAGGAGGATGGTGACAGCCACTATTTACTGAACTCCTCCCTGGATGGTTGAGATGGGCCTCGTTGGCCCTGTTTTACAGACGAAGAAGAAACAAAACAGAGTGACTTACTCAAGGTCAAAGTGGCCGAGCTGGGATTCTCTCTAGATCCTGAGACTCCTTTACTTACAAAGCACTTACCGTCTACCTGAGCAGCTGGCCAAAGAGACATGAGAACTACCTCGAGGAGGTGGAGTGTGGGGCAAGAGACTGAGCTGATAAGGCTCAAAGAGCACTTTGTTTTTGCTTTTTGATGACTCACGGTGCCTGTTCACTTCCTCCAGGTGTTTCTCTATAACCCTCCTCTTGCACCAACTCAGCCCACCCCACCCTCAGTCTGCTCAGACAGCCATGTGATCGTTCAGCAGGCACTTGGGTGACCTTTCTTTGGCTCATTTGTGATGTCCACCCGCTCTTTTGTATACGGGCTTCTAAATAGGGTGGCAAAAAGGGTAAGGGGTATCTCCTCTTCAGCCTCTTCTTCAGGCTCACTTCTTTGGGTGGGATCCCACCATCTCCAGATTCGGGCCATTTCTAATTAATTTCTCCTTTCTCAAATAGCCTTGCTTTTCTCTTTTATTATTTTTTCCAGTATTGGGACATACAATTTATTTACTTTCTCCCTGTACACCTTCTACTATCCAGAAACTTGTTGCTTCTGAATTCCTTATTGAGTCTTAAATGTCTTGGCAGTGGATTCTATATTTTATTACCTTTCATAATTTTTTACACAAGAAATGCATGCTCAAGCACAGGATTAAAAAAAGATCTGTCAACTATAAAAGGACCGCTGGCTAGGAGGGTAGACTCGTTCTTTATTTGGAATGGACGAGATCTTGATTTACGATTGGCAGATGGGCCCCTTCTTAAGGACATACGAGGGACACAGTTTCTAATAGGAGTAACATGTCCTTATGGGGGAAAATCAGTTGCAGCTTGCAGTCTGCCACTTGCTGGTGAGGGCAGCCTCTCATTTCTCCATGCCTGGATCACCCCGACAGCTGAGAGCTTTAGTAAAACAAGTGTGCCTAGGAATGTGGGGCGAGCAAGCCACCCAGAACATGGAGGGCTATTTACACCCCTACCAGTAATCCCACCACTAAAAACAGCTGAGGCGGAGAGGTTCTGAGGCTGTTGCTGGATCAGGCAGCGATCCGGTTACCCTCAGCAATGCTGAGACATTCCAGAGGCTCTCACGCCCCAACTGCAGGCCACAAGGAGCCAGGGCCCAGATGGCACTGACTATTTTTATCTAAGATGTTTCATGCTTTCCATGGCAGTGAAGAGCAAGACCCCCAACTCCTTGGCATTTGTGGGTCTTCTCTACAGCGCATTAAATGGGACATGACCCTCGTTCAGGAGCCCTGAGGAGGTTCAGGAGGCAGGTGACAGACACCCTTAAGCCACCTTCATGGAAAACCCTGATACCAGCTTGCTGAGAGAAGGGGCAGCTTAGATAAAGAATGTGGAGAGTTGTCATCCACACAGGGCTCCCCAGTGACCCAGGGATACAAAGATGACAGAGAAAGAAACTCCGACCTCAAGGACAGTAAAGGGAATGTAAGTTCCCAAATAACAATGATGAAAAAACAATCCGAGACAAAACAAAACCATCGAGGTGCGGGGTAATTGAGAAAGGTGACAGGGTGACATGCCTTTATAGTCAGAGACCAAAACAAAGTTGATCCCTTGAGCTGTGAGCACCGTGCTCTGCACGCAGCAGGAGCTAATGCACCTGCTGGACTGAGTTCCTAGTGGGAGCAGTAAAGCGGTGGGAAAACTGTGTGTCCTTGGGGAAAACATTCTTGCTGCACTGACTTCCTGCCTTTGCACAGCAGTGATAAAGAGAGAATAATAACCCAGAAATGGTTCTTTATAAACGGGTGAACAATCCTGACCATGAACTCGACTTTCTTGGCATGGGGAGTGGGCGTGGCTGTTTGAAATCCACAGGGTGTGAGGACAGGAGACCATCAGTGAAGGAGCCCTGGGGCCAGAGCCTCTGTCTGCTCCAAGCTTTGCTGCTAGAAGTTTCGGGTCTGTGTTTCTTAGACGTGTATTCATTCATCTGTCATTTACCAACTGCCTACTATGTGCCCAGGAACGGGGGCGGGAGAAGCAGAAATCCCCAAGAAAGCTAGACCAGGAAGAGGAGAGAAGAAAGAACTCATGTCTCTGAGCCCCAGGGCTCCGAGCGGGGAGGGCAGGAGGGCGTGGGGAGGAACATACGTTTCCAAATACGGGCCAGCCTGGGCGAGACAGCATCCGCAGCAGCTGCGCCTATTTTGGGCCTGGGGTCTCTGTACCAAGGGCAACAGGTGTTGAGACCCGAAGAACCGGGCAAAATACATGGGAGGTTAGTTTGAGGGCATCCTGGCATCATCTCCAGGGGCAAAAACCAACCTTTCAATGCATCATCTCCGGCTGGAAACATGAAAGAATCCCTTTTCTGCTTCCTGAGTGACCACCAGCCTGAGGCTGTCCCAAGCTGCCTAGGCGCACAGGTGGGTCTCTGGGAAAGGGGGCAGGTTTGGGATGGGCGCCCCTCCCTGGGCTGGCGAGGGGCGAAGCGCACGTTCTCCTCACAGTCACGCCCTGCTCCCGAGAAGCCCACCGAGGAGAGTCAGGTCAGGGAGGCGGGCAGCCTGGAGACACAAGCTGGCCCCTCTCTTGCTGCCACACCCCACGGTTTAGGGTCCCTGGTGCCCAGGCCTGATGAAGGAGGGACAATAGCCACCAGTCACCGAGAACACCGTCCAAACACCCTCCCTTCAACTTCTACCTCCGTCCCACCAGGCAGGCAAAGGCCGTGAGTGTTCAGACATGATGTTCTCTCCCGAAAAGGAGATTAAAATGACATGATTTTTTACCTTTTTAAAGTGACTTGCTTTCAGCCGAACAGTAAATCCCGACTACCACAGGGTCTTACATGAAATGAGTGACCAACAGACACACACTGATTAACCTGATGTGGCCACAATTACTCTCCTGTGGCCAAGAGCGCAAAGCCTGTGGGACTCACCCTCATCCTCGGAGAGTTTCACAGGACACGGCAGAGTAAGGGCCGTTCCCTTTGGGGAGATCAGCGCTCCAGCAGCAGCCTCTGCAGGTTCTGTTGCAAGCAGAGGGAACCTTCCACAGGGTGCTTTCCAGCCGCCAGTTTCTTCTTCCCGCTTTCCCTGTGCCTCCCTTAGAGTTGCCCCCACACCTGGCATGGGTGCTGTCAGCAAGGCGGGACCCCAAACGTCTAAACCCCAGAACAGCTTCGCAAGCTGAGATTTGAATTCCAGACTCGGGCCCAGGGACACTTTTGCTGCCTGACCGGCCGGGTGCTGAACACACAGTTAATGCTCACTCAGCCTCGGTGCCCTCCCACCCGCCTTCCTTCACGTTCTCTCTGGCCTTGTCATCCTGAGCAATCTATTGCCTTTGTATCATTGTCTGACATACGGGAGTTGGAGATGAATGCGGGACTTTTTTTGTGGCTCTTGCCATCTCTGTAAGGAAATATTCATCGTAGTTCTACGGTTTAAATCATCCTGAGCTCCTGAGATAAAAGACAGTTCGAATATTAATCATTACAGAAAAAAGAAGCAGCAATTTTGACAGGTCTGTTGCTGTATTTCATGGCTCAATTGAAACCCACTTTTGGATTTTAAAAGCTGGTGATATGAATATCTGGAGATGTGAAGTGCGCATGGTTCACATACCCCTTGGTGCCGAAGAGTATGTGGTGCTCGAGGCCAACGATGTCACAGCCGAGTCTGTCCAAATCAGTCGATACAACGTGTCCTCCTCAGTCAGGCCTCTTGGAAACACAGCTCCGCCCAGACACCGTCGGCGGCCTCCTCGGCCTGTCAGTTAAGTACACTTGCCTGGGACTGACCCTCAGCCTGGCGTCCCATACGTGCCCACAGACGTGGCTCTCCTTTGCCCCCCCGCCCGGCCACCTCCACCTGGTGAAACTCTAACACACCTCGGGCTCTCTCTGTCCTCTCTATCCACCCATGGTCATGCCCTGATCCTTTGTGCACGTTTCTAAGAACACCGTTTCACTCCTTCCACTCTCCCTGAGCGGCAGTTGTGACTTACTGTCTTACTTATCTTTGTGCCACAGTTCCTGCCCCAGACCTTATATTTTCAAAATTACACAAATTAAACACATACACACACACACACACACACACACACACACACACACATGCACACAGGGTTTAGACAGTCACTGGAAGAGCACTCACGGACTGAGCAAGAGAAAATCTGCCCTCAGAGGGTCTGATTCAGTGGGTTGGGTTGGAGCCTGAGAATCTTCATTTAAAGCCTCCCTGGTGATTCTAATAATCTGCCTAAAGATGAATGCTTAGAGCAGTTGTTTTCAAAAGCAGATCCCTGGGCCCCAAGCCAGATCCACTCAACGAACACTTCCAGGGGAGAGACATGGTAACTTGTGTCCTTAACAAGCATCCCAGGTGATTTTTATCACAAAGCTGGTCTGGGAAACACAGGCCTGGATCCCTGCGACGCCAAGTGGTCCAAAGACAGCAGGATCGTGCAGAGTCTCAGACTCCTCCCTGGGCTCCTGAATCCGAATCCGTATCTAACAAGATCCCCAGGTGACAGGGACAGCACGAGAGGGTGTCAGGAGCACGGCTCTAGCTCAGTGGTTCTCAAACTGGAGCAAGCCTTGGTGTCCTCTGGACAGCTTGCTTCTGATTCTCAGGTCTAGGGCAGGGCTGGAGACTGACATTTCCAGCAAGTTGCCTGGTGCTGACACTGTGCTCCAGGGACTGCCCTTGGAAGATTTCTCAAAACTCCACTTCCAAGAGTGCAACTTGTCCGTTCTGGTTTTATTCTTGTTGATCTAGTTGGGCACTCGGGCGCTCACAAAATCCTATTCACCCACCCTGGGTGCCTAAGATCCTGTAGGTATAACTGTTTAAGTGCTAAGCTATTTGGTACAGATGGTATTTGCTATAAAATTTTCAAGAAAGTCACATTGCGGCTGGATATGTGGAGAAACCCTTTTCTCCTTCCTCTTCCTCTGCTCGGACACACCGGAGGACGCCGCTCCTGGGACTGCCACTTCAAAAGTGGCCTGCAGCTCCCGACAGGAGTGTGTTTTATTTCTCTCGTTTCTCAGAAGTTGGTTTTCTCACACTTGTCCCGGGAACTAGAGACTTGGGCGCAGAATGCTGACGAGGACGGGGGCTATAGAGACCAATGGTCACGCTGAGCCTCTTATTATTTCGTAGCTGAGGGTAAGTGGAGGGTAAGGGACCGCTTCAAGGTCATCCCATCCGCGGGTGGCAGTGCTGAGACTGCCCATGGGAGTTTCCTGCCCTGGGGACACCAGCCTGCGGGAACAAACAGTCCCAGCAACACTGCCTCTCACTTCCCTGCTCCTGACCCATCTGTCCCGCAGTGTCCCGGCTGCCCCACCTCAGCTGCCACCTGTGCAGTTTCCGCAGCAGCGTCTCCCACGCGCACGGCAAGTGCTCCCTCGCGGACAGCCCGGCCGCCTCTGTTGCTCTGCCTGGCATCCTCCTCCATTCCGTGGCGCCAGAGTCTGCCGCTAGGGGGCACCGCTGCTCTGCCAGGCGCCGCGGTCCCCAGCCGGGCCTCCCCGCGAGTGTTAAAGTTCTCGAGGTGCCAAAGCTGACCGGTGGCTCTGGCAAAGTGCGGGTGACAAGTAGATGACTCCCTCAGAGAAGTCCAGGGCACTGCTGTGCTACACTGGAGTAAAGGCAAGCGGGAAAAGCCAGTAATAGGAATCCCATCTTAATTTAAAATTTTGTCATAAATTTTTTGCGTTAATTTTGAATTAAAAATATTGCAATACAGTATGATTAATCTTCATTACTGAGATTTTACGGGAGCCCTTAGATTTTGCGCCTGAAGAGGGCGCTCCCTTGCCTCACCCGTCCAGGCTGGGCTGAGCCGTTTGCGTCATCGTCCATGGCCCTTTCTTCCCGCGAGGTCCCGATGTTGGGCTAGGGCAGATTTCAGAGCAGCCACCATGCCTGGGGACCGAGGCTTTGGGCCAGGTGTGTTCGCTGTCATCGGCAGGAGCCTGATTCCCCTCAGGATAAGTCCTGCCTTGGGAGGCCCCTTATTCTCCCGTGAACCCGTTCCTGCCCATGCCCCCAGGTCTCCGGAGGCTGGAATTCGGCACCGCCACCTCCTGGCTGCACAGCGGAGCCCCTGCTACTGAAAGAGAGTCTCTGGCTCCCCAGCCCCGTGTCACCCTGCCTTCTAGAGTGTTCCCTGCCTTCTGCATGGCTTGATTTAATTCATTTCCTGAGGGAATTAAATGTCTATCACTCCTTCGTGTGCGCTGTTTGGGCTTCTGTTTCTTCTCTCTGGTTTTGAGAAGGGCCTTTTTATTTTCTCCATCTTAACGAGCTAGTGTTCTTTGTAGCTTCTGGTGGCGATGCTTCTAGTTTCTTTCTGTGGGCCCAGGCTCCCGCTGCAGAGTACAGGGCAACAAAAGGAAGTGAAGCAGTCTGCCCACCCAACCCACAGATATGGCAGGGCCGAAGCCCTCACCCAGTCACTCCCAACCCTGCCTTAGAACTGCTGAAGAGCTTTGAAAAATCCCAGTGCCCGGGTCCCAGCCAAGACCAATTAAATCAGAACCTCTGGGGATGCATCAGGTGTTAGTAACACTTTAAGCCTCCAGATGAGAATGGTATTCGGCCAAGGGTGGGAACCAGTGCACCAAAGACAGGCTTGGGTCCTATAGAACCAAGGCTGCCATGGACAGGACAACAGACAGGCATTAAGGCTTTAGAACCCAATCTTCTCCCCACCAGCGACTCTCCTGTGCAAACTCCCTAGTGATCCCCCAGCCCAAGCCCTTCTAAAGATGTCCGCACCCCACAGGCCCACTATTTCTGCCAGTGGGCCAAGCCCTACTGGCCAGCAAGGTGCTTGGACCTGCAGCTGAAATCCCCAAGGGGAACTCCACCCCTCTGGCCCTGGGTCCAGGCGCTGGAGACACACATAGAATAAACCTTCTCTCTTAGCTTGCAAGGGTCATTAGAGAGCCACCACATTCCTCTCTGTGTCCTGCCTCCTTCCTGGTTGCTCCTCTGGACGTGCTAGACTGGTAAAGTAACACCTGAATTTAGTCTAAAATTAAAAATATATAGAGGGAAGTGATAAAGGTTCATTATAAAAATATATTTGTAAAATGTAAAATAGAAGTGCCCATGTCCCCTCTATGCTCCTCTCATCCCACCGTCCAGGCGATGGGGTGGGGGTGAGGTGGGGAGGTATCGACGTTAACGGGTTGGTGACACCCAGAACTATGTGTCAAATTCTTGCAGCCAGAGTGAGAGTTCCTCCTCTCGGCCTCAGTTTCCTCCTCTGTAGCATGTGAATAATTATGGAACCTACCCTAGAGGATTCATGGTAGGACACAAATAAAGGGCCCAGCATAGTGTCTGTCACATTTTATAACTGAATTATCTCAGACAATTGGTAGATTTAGACAGAGGCATGAAATGTACTGATCTTTCCTGCTCATTATACTCACATCATAGCAGAATTGGGTTCATGTGGGTTAGTAAAATTAGCCCCAAAGCCCAAATGCTGAGGGCATCCACTAAGAAGGTCAGCAAAAGAGGCTCCCAAACTATTTAAACCAAGATGCATTTGATGGAGACGACCGCCAGAGGGCAGTGCTGGGCCACTTATGAGTGGGTTACGTCCTGGTCAGTCAAGTGCAGACCCAGCCACACAGCAAGTGTGGCTGCTGAGGAGGCCGCCTCAATTCTAACCCCTCGGGTTGAGCCTGGGGGTGTCCTATCTGCTGATCTGCCCAGGTCTGAGCCCAGCAGAGTCCCCTGGTGTCAGGTCATCCAGAGGTGGATGTACCCAAACTCCCTTCTCGTCCTCATCTGCAATTTCCGGCCACTCCAACATCTTCAGACTCTGGTTCTGTCTGGTGTCCCACAGCTGGCCCTGCACGTTGTGCTTCTCTCCACTCACTCGCCTGCACCCGTGGAAGATCAATCACAAATTACAGTGTTTCCCACAGAGCCTTTCTCAGCATCTCACGCCAGACAGTTGCTGCCAACTGCTCAGACTGACATCGGCAATTCGGTCATTCAGCAAATATTTCTGGTGCCTGCCATGTGCCAGGCACTGTTCTACCTGCCATCCTCTCCCTAGCCCAAGTCAGGCCCCACCAAGGGTTGCTTTCTCTGTCACAGACTGAAATTTCTTGGTCTCTCCAAATTCAGAATGACTCAGGGCTACTCCCTGCAAGGGGGTCTCCCACACTTCTGGGCTTATCCTGACAACAAGCATAAGATGAGAAGCCCTCCAATCTCAAATTTGCATAACATACTGATGGTTGGACCCTGCCATGCGCCCTTGGCCAAATTCAGAACAGTGACAACTCCCTCCCTGCCAAGCTGACTCACTGAGCCTCAAACAGCCCCCATAAGAGTCTGACCCAGAACTGTGGCAATGCCCTAAACCAGACTCTTTCCCCTTCACCCCACTCCTACCAAGAGGCAAAGAAAATACTTACAGGGACTCGACTTCCCACGACAGTTTAGATATCAAACAGCCTCTCTCACTGTCAAACATTCAAATGCTCTTGGAGATGGAGGACACATGCCCTGTTGACTTAGGAGCTTCCTTGCCCCACCCTGATTGGAGGTTTGCATGTAAGAAAGTTTTGATAACATCCACTCCTCAAGGAAAATAAGGGAAAGTTTTCTGGTACGATTACACAATTTTAGAGAAAGGGAAGTTGATAAGGTCCTTGACATGAGGGCTACAGACTATTTTAAGAATGAAGAGAGGAAGGATACCAGGAATCAAAGGGTCTAACACTGCTTAAACCAGAGAGATCATAAAATACTTGTGGGAGATTGTTCACTAAGATGGAATTTAGCTGACTGAATGATACAAGATGCTCAAGATAGCAAAAAAAGCAGGGAAGGTTTCAGCCTGTTTAATCACTCCGGGAGAAAGAGAGACACACCAAAGACGTTCACAGTGGAGTTACAACATGAACCTGGGTTGAGAGCAGGGATGAAACCTCGGGCCTGATCTCACTCATGTACTAACGAGCCAAGTTTGCAGAAATGGGGGGACCAGAAAGGAAATGATGGTTAAAATGGGAGTTAAGGGTCATAGGACAAGGTATTCAAGCAGTCACCTGGTGGCCCAGCCACAGAGCCCTGACAAAGCCACGTACACCTTAATGGGCCATGGAAATTAGAGGCAAACAGCCACCTTGTCTGAGTATTTCTTAAGGCCACCATCAGCTTGGTATACTGTCAATAATACTAATAAGCCTAAGTCATAAAGGAAAAGTAAGATACTAACTGTGCTCTGTTTAAGAGGATAGGAACAAAAGACCACACAGCATATGATTCCATTTATCCGAAATGCCCAGAATAGGCAAATCCATGGAGAAGGAAATATGCGAGTGGTTGGGACAAGCCGAGGGAAGGGGAGATTCGGGAGTGAGAGCTTAGTGAGTATGGACTTTCCTTGGGGCGTGCTGAAATGTTCTAAAATTACATTGTGGTGGTGGTTGCACACCTCAGTGAACAGACTGTACTAAAACCACTGAACTTTCAATAGATAAAATGTAACGGCCTGTGAAATGTATCTCCTAAAGCTGTAACAAAAGAGATTACGAAGGTATGTTACACAGCTTATAATTATTCTGTTAGAAATTACTTCAGACCTCAACAACGTAGAGGGTTTAGACTCATTTACCTGGAGAATTCAGTGTGGAAAATTTCATTCTCAAGTAATGCTGGAAAAATGAGGTGTTTCTCATTTTTCAGCAGAGTTGAATCCAGTAAAGTAAAAAGATTAGAGAAAGAAAGTATGAAACATACCCCCAATTCAATAGAATTATATCTTCTTGGAGAGGGCCTCAGAAGATCATAAGACCATTCAAATCTAATCTCTTAGTTAATGGATGAAGAAGCAGTCTGAAACAGCGCAAAAGGCTTGAAAATAAACACAGTCTCTTTTGTACCCCAAATCATCAGTGCCCCTCCTTAAAGTAACCACTGTTTGCAGCTTTTTGTGTGTCCCCCCACAAATGTTCTATTCACGTGCAGTACCTACACACACACACACACACACACACATACACACACACTCTTCCCCAGCAGTCTAGTTAGACTGAAAACGTAAGAGGGAAAATGTGAATTGATTTTAAGAAACAGCTTACTTAATATAAGAGCACATCCTCAGAGTAACCCTAACATTTTCACGTGGTAGAAGAGCTTCTTTTTATTTAAACACACTAAGTGGGCAGGGTGTGGTGTAGCCTGACAAGTTAATGCCTGAAATCAGGGGGTGGCAGCCTACTGGCACTTGAGCAACTCTGAGTGACACTCACACCATTCATTGAGTCAATGTCATAAAAAGACGTAGAAAAAAATGCACAGTTCAGATGGGACCAGCAGCTTCACGTTCCGTACTTTTCCCTTCTCTAGACAAACACCAGCACCTAGGCAACACAACTGAATCTCTGTTTCTCTGATCCTGGGTGTATGTAGACCCTCCCAAATTATACTGTTGGGGGTGGGAGATGGAGGCGGAACGTGGGAGGATCCCAGCTGACACTCGTGGATGGAAGCTTACATTTCCTTGGGGAAAATGCAGCACTGGCATGATGCACAGGGAAGGTAGCTAATTCTGCGTATGGTGGCTAAGCTGTGACAGTGATGTTAGGAAAATCACTATTGGGTACATTTAGGGGGAAAAGGTGACATAATCATAAGGTTCAGCATAAAGATCGGCCTCCAATCAACTCTAAAGTGGAATGTTGGTTTGGCAGGTAGTATGTAACTCAGCACAGTAACACGGCCATTGCCTTGAACTACGGCACCGGAATAGAAGGCGTATACTCCAGGTCTCCTTGAAGGTTCTTCACCCTCCGAAATATTTTTAGTCATGGTAATCGTAGACGGTGGGCAAAGCACTACAGCCCTCAAAATAAGATGGCTCTCTAAAACATAAGGTCAGCAAATGCCATCTTCGTAAGTCAAGCCTGCAAGAAGGACTGGATTAGGTGTCTACAGGACAGATTTCCAGAAGTAATGCATCTTGCAGAGTGATTTGGAGTGACCTTACTGAGAAGATTAAAGTACTTCTCCCAAGTTCGTCATTAGCAAGCAGCAAAACAATCCAACACTTAGGAAACCGTGTGTTGTGGTAACAAGGAGTGTGAACGGCGGGGTGGTGGTTGCATGAATATTTGAGAAGGGAAAGTTGGAAAGTGAAATCTATCAGTGGGTCACCAGGAGGTCCAACAGGCTGTCTGATTCTGGATGACTGATCCTGACACTTTACATAAAAATAAGCTTAAAGAAAAGGAGGCTAAGCCATCAGATCTTCAGAGCTTGGTAGAAATAGCACATAAGAAGACCCAACTCTTGCTCTGTGCTCACCAGGTGACCTGATCTCATTCATCAGAAAGAGAATGCTTTGGAATAGAGATTGGTTCTATTTCTTGGACCCAGAAGAGCTCCCTTCTCAAGCTCATAAATTGGACTTCTGGTGTAAACATTAGTCTCTTGGGAGTTTGGTTAGTGCAGATCAACTTCTGATCACTTGATTAATTCTAGATGCCCTGATAAAATCATGTTCCTGAACTTCAACCTATCACTCTTGCATCCAACATTAATTGAACACCTACTGTATACCAAACACCATTGTGGAAACTGGTAAAACCCAGATAAAGGACACAGTTTCTGCCCTTAGAGAGCTTCCAAATCAGTGTTGACCCAGACCTGGAGAGTGGGTAAATATTACACTTGTTATGGCTGAGACTGAAGGGGACAGAGCCTCCTCCGCCGTTACTGAATCAGTACTTACTTTGAATTTATAGTCTATCCATGGGATCAGAAAATCAATTAATCTTACATCAGGGAGGGCAACCTCAGACATCATCTTATTTAGTGGTTCTTAATCCTGCCTACACGTTACAATCACTGGAGGAGCTTTTAAGACATACTGATGTCTGGCCCGACACTCCCAGTTGTTAACTGAATTGGTTGAGAGAGGGTCCCAGGAATCAGTATTTTAAAAAATGTTTCCAGGCAATTCGAAGGTGAAGACAGGGCTGAGAATCCCTGATCTAGTCCAACCCCTGTATTTCCCAGGGGAGTAAACTGAGACCAAAGAACGCAAAGGATATGCCCAAAGTAACATTCGCATATGTGTAATACCCACATAAATTCAGGAATTTATGATACTCTAAGCCAGACTATGCTTTGCTTCAGGCAATGTCCCCTAAATCTAGTCATTTGAATGTCATCATAATATGTACCTCTATGTACTTAATGTTTTTTAACAAGAATTTTTTCTTTAACTTAATGCTATTTTAGCCCCATCTTCAACATAAAATCTGTGAAGTACATCTGAAAATTAATCACTATTAAAATGCAGCAGACCTAGCAGTAGGGCACCTTTGTTCCTGTTGCATATCGCACCTTGAGTGTGTCACACTTTGGGACAGACTTAGCAGGGTGTGGGGCAGGTGCTGGAGACCTTCGTCCAGCGTTGCTCACACGTGGGGTTGAAGAAACTGCAGGTGACCACGGGTACCAGGCAGCAGCCGATCCTCCCGGAGTCTGTCAGTCCTCCGTGGCACTCAAATCAGGAGAACTGGAGATTAAGGACGGGCTTGGAGTAGGGAAGGAGAGGGCAATGATGGCAGGATTTATTTTACCTCTTCTGGAAAGGCTACAGGTCACCTGCGCCAACGGACTATTAAAATGAAGCTGCCTATCCATCACCTGGAATCTGCTGATACAAACACGCTGAAATTGATCTAGCAGGAGGGAAGAAATACTGTTATAGAAGGCTCATAAAGTAACATCGCCGGGACGCAGCCTGGATTGGAGGCTGTCTTTCAGCCTGGGTTCATAAAGATTCAGAATTTTTAATTTATCATTCTACCTACCAGGACTTATTTTCTTTTTGGAACAAGCTCATTAATCTTGATGTCTCATTTAATATGTTCTAAATTGATATGCAAAATTCTAAGAGAAAGGAAAAATAACTTACGTATGTCTCCCTTTCAGTTCAGCTTCAGCATGAGTTAGTTCTTTGAGTTCTGACTAACAAATGCTTCATAATCAGGGTTTTGATTAAGAGATTTCCTAGTTTTCACATTTGGGAGAAAAGTTGTGAAAGGAATTGAAGATTTCATCCTCAGGCAAAGTGAGATGACCTGGAATCCTTATTAAAACCAACCATTTTAAAGAAAACCTAAGACTTTGTCCATTTTTCTTTTTCTCTCTCATTCATATTTAAAAATGTTTTTCAATGGACCCAGCAATTCGACTCCTAGGAAAATCCCATGGATGGATTCTGATTCAAGTGCACAAGAAGACGTGAACAAAGATGTTCAATGCAGCAATTTTTACAATAGTGAAAATTAGAAATGTCTTGAATGTCCGTCGATTGGACACAGAGAATGGATAAACTAGGGTAGAGTCATATAATAGAATGGTCTAAAGCAATGAAAATGAATGAACCAGAGTTACATGTACCTCAAAAAAAGTGATAACAGCAAATATATATATATCACCATATTATTTTGGTATAGTTTAAAAATATAAAATAATAGTACATAGTATTTATGGATATATATATATATATATGTCCAGTGTAAAACACTGGACAGGAAGATACACACCAACTTCAGGGAGACAGTTGCCCCGGGATGAAGGCAGGCGATAACTATAGTAGTTTATGATTGCAATTATTTTTAAAGATCTGAAGCAAATATGAAAAAAATGACATTTGTTAAACCTAGAAGGCAGATCATGCATGTTTTTTAAATTTTCTTCTTTTTTTTTCTTTATTTTTTCTTTCCTTTTTCTTTTTGGCTTGTCAAATTTACCAGTGGGGAGGTTGTACACTAACTTTAGTGACACTAATGTTGATAAGTTCTGATAACCCACCAACATGAGACCAGCCTAAATTATTTTTCAAACTTTTCTGTCAGTTTGAAACTTCACAGTTGAAAAAAAAGTTGTTTAAGCCATTGAAGCCTCTGAATCAAAAGTATATACAAAAATTCGCTGAGTGGAAATACCTGATTATGACAGAAAGGCCTGTACTGTTCATATTGAGGGACAAATGCAAAACTCAACTTTTGTCAGGTAGGCCAACACATAAAATTGTTAGAATGGATCTGCTAAGGGGTTAAGAAAATAAACTTCAATTAAAAAAAATTGCATAATTAAAAAATAAGAAGTTAGAAATGTTTCACTTAATGAAACACCCTTGCTTTTTAAAAACATGTGTGGACGGGGTGCAGTGGCTCATGCCTGTAATCCTAGCATTCTGGGAGGCCGAGGCGAGAGGATCGCTTGAGCTCAGGAGTTCGAGACCAGCCTGAACAAGAGTGAGACCCTGTCACTACTAAAAATAGAAAACATTAGCTGGGTGTGGTGGCATGCACCTGTAGCCCCTGCTACTTGGGAGGTTGAGGCAGGAGGATCACTTGAGGCCAGGAGTTTGAGGTTGCTGTGAGCTAGGCTGATGCCACGGCACTCTAGTCAAAGTGAGTGAGACTTTTTGAGACTCTGTCTCAAAAAAAGAAAAATAAAAAAAAAAACACATGTGAAAAGAATTTTTTAAACTTTCTTTCTTTCTTGAATTTACTTTAAAAAATTGCAAAAATAATAGACACACTTTTTTTCATTAAAAAAATGTATTTTAATAGATTTATGGGGTACAAATAGTTTTTTGTTACATGGATGAATTGTATAGTGGAGAAGTCTAGGCTTTTAGCACACCTCTCACCTGAATAGCGTACATTGTATCCAACAGGTAACTCTTCATCCTGCATCCTCCCCTTCTGAATCTCCAATGTCCGCAATGTCACTCTGTATGAACATGCATATGCACTGCTTGGCTCCACTTGTAAGTGGGAACATGCAGTGTTTCGTATTTTGTTTCTTGGTTACTTCACTTAGGATAATGGCCTCCAGTTCCATCCAAGTTGCTGCAAAAGACATTATTTCATTCTTTTTCTTGGCTAAGTAGTACTGCGTGTTATGCCACATTTTCTTTATCCACTCAGCAGTTGATGGGCACTTATATTGGTTCCATATCTTTGTAGTTGTGGATTGTACTGCAATAAACATGAGTGCATGTGTCCTTTTGATAAAATGACTTCTTTTCCTTTGGGTAGATACCCAGTAGGAGAATTGCTGAATCGAATGGTAGCTCTACTTTTAGTTCTTTGAGAAGTTGCCATACTGTTTTCCGTAGAGGTTGTACTAATTTACATTCCCACCAAAAATGTATAAGTGTTCGCTTTTTACTGCATCTGTGCCAGCATGTATTGTTTTTTGACTTTTTAATAACGGTCATTCTGTGCCAGGCATGGTGGCTCACGCCTTAAACCCAGCACTTTGGGAGGCCAAGGCAGAAGGATCTCTTGAAGCCAGGCATTCAAGACAAGCCTGGATAACACAGTGAGACACTGTCTATACAAAAAATTTAAAAATTACCTGGGCACAGTGGTGTGACCTTGTAATCCCAGCTACTCGGGAGGCTGAGGGGGGAGGATCACTTGAGCACAGGAGTTTGAAGCTGCAGTGAGCTGAGCTCATGCTACTGCACTCTAGCCTGGGTGACAGACAAAGACCCTTTCCCATTTTTTTTTTTTTAAGGGAAAGGAAAGAGCAGCCATTCTGGCAGGGGTAATGTGGTTTCTCATTGTGGTTTTGATTTGCATTTCCTTGATGACTAGTGGTGTTGAGCATTTTTTCATACGTTTGCTGGCCATTGGTTTCTTTTGAAAAATGTCTGTTCATGTCTTTTGCCCACTCTTTAATGGGGTTGTATTTTTTCTTGCTGATTTGTTTGAGTTCCTTATAGATTCTGGATATTAGGCTTTTGTCAGGTGTATAGCTTGCAAATATTTTCTCCCATTCCGTAGGTGTCTGTTTACTCTGTTGATTCTTTTGCTGTGCAGAAGCTTTTTAGTTCAAATGGATCCCATTTATTTATTTTTGTTTTTGTTGTATTCAGTTCTGGGGTCTTAGTCACAAATTCTTTACCTAGGCCAATGTTGAGGATAATTTTTCCTAGGTTTTATTCTATAATAATATTTTAATTGTTTTGGTCATTTTAGCAAGTCAAGCAATACAGAGACAGTTAAAGAAGTTGATGATCTCTCATTTATTGTTCCAACTCCAATCCCACCTCACAAGTTAACCTAGATTAACAATTTGACATGTAACCTTACGTCCCTTTCTCTATAAAATTTTTCAAACTTACTTTGTGAATTATTTCAAACCAATTCAATTTTTATAATTAAAGATAATTTATTTTTATTATGGCCAAAGTAACCCACAGTGATTTCAGAAAAATACAGAAAATTTCAGTGAGCAAAAACAAGGTAAAATAAAAACATGTAAATGGGTGTGCATTTTCATTCACGGTTTGAACAAACTTAATACATAATTAAATTCTGAATCAAAGATTTAGGGCAAACTACTTGCTAGCACACGGATGGCTAGCTGCATTTACAATGGTCACTTGCAGCGAGAGGACCCTAATAATTCTGGGGGAGTCAGGCAGTATGGTTCCACTGCAGGCAGGGTGTAATTTGGGTGAGAAATCACCAATAATATCACAAGGTTCAAAGTGGGGTGCGAAACCCTTGTACCCCAGAGTACAGCAGAGGGTACTGGCAGAGGAAGAATGTTCCCCTCCCTCCCACCAGGCTGTGGACAGCTGTAGCTCACCGCGCGCTGCTTCTCTCTTCCTTGCTCCCCCCAACCTCCTGTCACTGTCCTCTTCACCACCACCCTTGCCCTCCTCCTTCTCTTTCTCCAACTGTCAAAAGAAGTGTCCATGTCACTCACCTCTAGGGTAACTGGAGCCCTTCAGCTGTTTGGGTCCCTGTTTGGAAGGACACCTCAGCATCACCCAGGGGCTCCCAGGATGGCCAACTTCCCAGAAGGCTTCATCTGTCAAAGCAGGAGCTGACTTAGAATTCCTTACAAGAACATTGCAAGAGCAATTGAGATAAGTTATTTCAGATGACAAAAAAAGATCTCTCCAGAAGAACCTCAATCCCTTCCCAAGACTTCTGGTTCACAATAAAACTTTGCCCTATCACAGTTTGGGAGTGGGGGGTGGGAGGTGGGGGCTCTTCATGTAGCCCTGGAGGGTGTGCAGGGGAAAAACTGCAAGGAAAAGATGAAAAGGCAGCATTATCTCTCCAGGAAGAGGAAGGGCCAGAGAAAGGTGCAGCGTGGTAAAGCAGATCTGGGAGCAGGAGCAGAATTTGGACATTTTAGGCAAGAATTATCACTGGCCTTCACCCGTGATGAGCTTCAGAGACTGGGGTGGGACAGGCTGGCTGAGCGGACGGTCCTCTCCCTTCTCTCTCTTGCCTTGCTTCCTTCGTGCCTTTCTTTCTTTCTTTTGTACTTCTACCCAGTCTTACACCTCTTCTCCAAAACAAGTTTTAGGAAAGAATAACCAGCCTGTCCCAAACTATTTGGATGGGCTTCCTTGGGACAACTGCTGGTGTAAAAAGTCAACAACTCCCATGAAATGTGCAGCACCAAGAGTGAACCCTAATGTACACTACAGACTCCGATGACAATGATGTGTCCATGTGAGTTCGTCGACTGTGACAGATGTACCACTCCGGTCTGGGATATTGACAATGGGGGAAGCTGTGCTATGTACGAGAGCAGGGAGTATATGGAATAGCTCTACTTTCCACTCAGTCTTGCTCTGAACCTAAAACTGCTCTAAAAAAGTATAAAGTGCATTAAAACATTTTTTTTTCCAAAAGCCACAACCACTGCCAGAAGGCAGAAATACACATCATACCCCCTTGTACAACGTAAATGTTAAACAAGGACAACAGGGAGAAAGAAACAAGGACTTTCAAGGCAGTCCCCAGGGTCTAATATTAGCAGGCACCTAGTAATCTTGTGGGGACAAGGAGCCTTGGACGGGGGCTGTATTCCCTTGCCTGACGCCAGGATACTCTGGCATTATCATTTTACACAGGGAGATACAAGAATTTCTTTATAATCCAAGGCTTGGGCTCCCCCTCCTTGATCCCATGGGGTAAGAAATCTGAGGACAGAATGAGCCTGCCAGGCATGTCCTCCCATCATGGCAAATCTGGCCCGGGGATGGGGCTCTGGCTGCAAATCCCTCCTGGGCTATTCTCAGAAACCAAATGGTGGGGTAACCTGACCTCGACCAACCCACCTGACTCTGGGTTTCTCTACTGACCCTGACCAAGGAAATGTTCTTATCAATCCCAGTTATTCATCAGATATCATTAATCATGTATTAATACGAACCCATTTGTTGAATACTTACCATGTGCCAGTCACAATACTGAGTCCTTCACACACATTCTTTCACTTGTTCCTTTTGTTCCTACTTAAGAAGTCGTTGCTATACTTATTCCTATTTTATAGACAATGAGCCTGAGGCCTAAGGTTTAGAGAGAGTAAATAACTTGCTAAAACCGCAGATGTAATAAGTTTTGCAGCTTAGAAGAACACTCAAGTCTTCCATGCGCTAAAGCCTGTGCTCTTCCCTCCTGCATCTTACTGTCCGGGCTTCCGTGATGTCACAGACCTAAGGATGATCGGGAGTGTCCTTTGGGTTTTACTAATGGTTGCATCTGATTCATGGTGTCTGCAACTGGACAAATTGAAGACTCTTTGCCTCCCACCTCTACCTACCTCTCCAGATTCTTCTGTGCTCTCTCTCCCTGCCACACCCCATACAGTAGCCACCTTGGACGATTCGCTTTTCTCCAGACTTAACCGGCTTTCCTACTCCTCCATGTGGTATATGTTGCCTGTGTTGCTCCACCTTCAGGGAGTGCTCTTTCCACATTCTCTGTCCACAAACCCTTCCTTCAAGAATAGATTGCAATGTTGTCCCCTCCTTGGGGAAGCCTTTCCCAGCATTGCAAGAATTCCTTTTCCTTTCCCTACTGTGTTCCCTCTGCACCGTGTGAGACTCTCCAATCTAGCTCCTACTGTATTGCTGTTGATTATTTTTGTTCATGTTATTCTTTCCCACCATGTGGGGCAACAGTTGTTCAACTCTTGCCTTTTCTTACTCGCCTTCATAGTAAGTCCCAGTACTACCATACTAAATGCATATTGGGGGCTGAAGATAACTCTGTGTGAGTGAATGCATACAGTAAGTTTTGATTGGGAATATAATCAGGACTTCGGAGATGAATGGTAGCATAGGATTTAGCTTGCATTTGCAGACTCTGAGGCTCACGGTTATTGGCTCAGGGTCACACTACTCATAAAAGGATTAGAGACAAAAGCCAGATCAGAACCAGCGTCAGTCCACCGAGCAAAGCCTCAGCCTTAGATTGTAACCTCCTGGTTGCGAATTTTGTTTTTATGAACAGTGGTCCAAGATGCAAAGTTTGTTCTGAAAACTGGATGTGAGAACACATAAGGGTCTAATGGGAAGATTTTTATTCAGAAGGATCTAAGGAGACTTTTCTCATCTATTAACTTTCAAGACTCAAATATTCCTTCCTGGGACCATGTGAAAAAGAGGGGAAATTGCTTCTTTTGGAAATCAGTAGAAACCAAAGAGAATTAAGTTTTATTTTAACTGCTTGGCAAATAATAGTCCTTCCTAATGTGCCCCGATGCTGCTGAAAGGGCCTTTCCATTTCATTCCAAACTGGGTTTTACACCACCACGGAGACCACAGCGTGTGGCTGCACCAGGGTATGCGGGTTGCCTGGTATAGAAGCCATCTAGACTAGGAGTCCTGAGAGGTGAGAGACCTTTTGAGGTTGGAGGCTGGATGATGTTTTGGGGATACAGCTTGTGTAACACAAAATATTTGGGGAATTCAGTCACCAAACTTGACCCCAATTCAATTGACAAAAAAGTGTGTCCAGTGATTAGGTCCAGCACTAACGTGTCCGTGTAAGCCCAGACTCTATCCCAGGCATTGCCCACTCAGATAGTGATTATGAAATGGTAAAAGGGGGTCAGCCAGGAGAGTGGACCCTGCCCTGTCATCCTCTGTCTCGTCTTCTCACCCCCACCAGCTATATAGTATCGTATGCACAACGGGAAATTCTGGCCGCTACACCAGGACACTGGTGGATCTGGTATTTCCATTTGATTGGTAAAAGCAACAAGGTTGTGCTAATAAATGCTGCTCTGCACAAATAAAGCTAAGCTATGAATTTGGGTTGGCTCCTGGGTCACATGACAGGCTGTTAGCAAAGGGACGTTCTCTGCATTCAGCTCTGGACTGCATCAGCAGTGGTAACAGCAGCAGCGTGGGTTTGGAAATAAGTGAGAACTGAGAATTCTTTCTGGGAAAATCACTCCTAAAGCATCTACTTTTTGCTGTTTAGAAAAACACTTGACTTCTTGGTAGGGTAAGCTGGTGTGTCTCAGTTTTATTGAAAGGAGAGCATCACAGTGCTTCATCCACAAGGGCCTCAGTTTCCCTATTGGAACAAGTGGTCCCTATCTTCAGTATTGTATAATTCACCTCTGTAACACTGAAAGAAGAAATTATACATAAACACCTTAAAGAAATATAATTTTATGCTTTTTCCACTTCCATTGAAAACCAAAGTAGGCCTATAGTTTCAATTAATGTTATTGTTGTTTCGGGGGAGAGGTTTTATGGAGGTTCATTACTTTAAGAAACCTTTTGATTATATTTTTTATTAGGCCTGATGCCCTTGAAAAATGATCTTACCAGACTATTGCTTCTATGAATGGGCAGTCTCTTCCATACGCTAAAAATGCCACTCCAGTGGGGATTACTCTGAATGATTGTGACACAGGCTTCTCCAGGAGAGAATGCAAGAGGAGGGCCAGGCGCTGCAATTAGTACTACAATAAGCCCAGCAGCAGGGGAGGTAAAATCGTGCCCTGCTAACATGATGGAATGCTTTATCTACATTCCAAAAGCTTAGAAGCGGTGCCAGCTTTGTAAATCCCACAGTAGTGAGGGCAGGCACTGGTCACACCGAATTCCCCCGTCCATGGGTAAACTGTAACGGACAATGGCTTCTGGCTTCCCACCTGCTGAGCCACATTGTAGGAATTGTCTGAATTGACTGAGCTGCTTCCAAAAGTTCTAAACATTTCCAGCGTGAGATTGTACTCAGCTGTACAACGTTCCCCCAAAAGGAAGGAAGTGCCCTGTTCTTACTGCATTGAATGAACGGTGACACTGAACCACAGAGACAGATTTGAAAGGAGCTGGCTCGGCACAGGCTAGCATGTAGTAGATGAAGGAGTTAGCCTGTCCATTCAGGCTCTGCTGCAAAAGTGCTGTCAGACCAGAGATAAGGCATTCAGTTACTCAATGAAAATCCAATCACTGTCATCAATCTGGGTGCCTACACGTGCCAGTCACTGTGCTAGTCATGGAAAGGAAGACAGGCATGGAACCCACCCACATGGAGCTTATAGTCTAGCAGCTGATTGCCCCTACTGTGTGCGACATGTTGTAGGAGAAATACAGACACCTTAAAAAAAATCCTTCACCCTCTGGGAAACCTGTGAGCACCCACATGCCAAGCTCCTTCCCACTTAGAGTCCTTTGCATTTGCTGTTCCTTCTGCCTGGAATGTTCTTTCCCCTGATTTTTGCGTGAGTGGCACCTTCTGTCATATGGATTTCAACTCAAATGCTTTCTCCTCACAAAGACCTCCACCGAGTAGCTTAGCCAATGTCACTCCTCTCTCCTCCTTGGTCATTGTATGACATCGCCTTGCTTCATTTTCTTTGCTCTTTCAAATCATTGCACTTATTTGTGTGAAATACCTACTTATACTGTCTCACACCCTTGAATATAAACTCCATGAGAGCGAAATCTTGTTTGAATCCCCAGAACCTGAAGAGTGTGTGGGATACAGTAAGTGCTCAACATAGGTTTACGGAGGGCAGGGCCAATAACATCTTTCATCAAGAAGTAGCTTACGAATAGAAGAGACACGATCCGTAAACATTCACAGGAGACTGAATATCATTGACGAGATTGATCAGTGAATGCTTTCTGAAAAATCTAGATTTGGATCTGGATCATAATGAATGAAAACAATGAACGTGGTTGGGGCCCTATGAGCCAGGTCAGCCGGCCACGATCAAAAAGTCAGCAGCAGAAAGGGGGTTTCACAGGGAAAGGACACCTGGGTGGGTGGGAAGAAGAGTTCATGGGACTGAGCGGTGAGAGAGGAGCCTGCAAACACAGGCTGGACTTGCCCCTGGAGAGGCTTCAGTGCCAGCCGCAGGAATGATTCTCCACGGGGCGAAAGGACCTAGGGATATCCAGTTGTATCCCCACTGAATGAAATTCAGTTTTGTTTTTTTTTTTAAAGCATGACAATCTAAATTTCTCAGTCAACATTATGTAATATTTAGACCTTCTTTTCCTACTTAGAATGTAAGTACACCCACGGGGGGCTAGAGAAAGGAGAAATAAATCCATGTGCAGCCAACTTGTCCAGGGCTCGCTGAAACCCCCCACAGAGTGAGGGGCATGGGGACGGGGCGATCGCGGGGAGGTGAGGCTGACAGTGCTTCCCTGGGGAGTTGGAGTGCGAGGCTGTCCCGGCAAAGGCGGGCACATCGCATTTAATCGGGCCCGGCACGTAAGGACTGCAAAGCTATTGGCAGCTCTGAGTCTTAATAAGAAGTAGGTTACCAAGGAGCTTCACTTCCATGAGGACTGGCTTTGCCATTGAAGACAGTTTAAAGTAGAATAAAAAAGAGCAAATGAAATCCTTCATTCTGCAACCATTTTGGAGTAGTGGAAGGAGTATCAATTAAAACTTTAGGAGTGGACAGATGACTCATTTCTTGCTCCTTTCTTCTTTAAAAACATATAAGCAAATATGTGTGTGTGTGTGTGTGTGTGTGTGTGTGTGTGTGTGTGTGTGTGTATTTCCATTTTTACCGCCAAGTGGAAAATACCGAAAAAGGGTCTGAGTGCATGTGAAGGGGGAATGACATTGCAGAACTTAAAAAAGAACCCGATGATGTCTAAAAGCAAATGTGTAAGGCTCGAAGCTTCCTTGACATAGATCAGCTTCTGTTTGCAGCTCAGCGAACCATTTGCTATATTCACTCACTCCTCAAGGATCATCTGCTCCTTTCCAAGTATTAAGATGTCAGCGAAAATCTACCTTCTGGGGAAATTTAATCTGCAGGAGAAGAGCTGCTGACGCTCATAAAAATAGCTGTCAGACATTATGACTCCTCTGGGACACGTACCACGAAGGGGTCACGGAGCCCAGGGTAGAAGAGCAAAACTATTTGGAATCCTTAAAGATCATGCAGCCCAGAGGCTCTCGATCTGGGGTCAGGAAGCCCTGAGGGGGCTATGAGTGGGTTTCAGGGTATCTGGAAGGCCCCTGAAATTGAACAAAAATTTTTGTGCCTTTGTGGGATTTTGAGGGGGATGGGAGCTTTCTTCAGAGTCTCAGAGGTACATGACCAAAAATGATTAAGCACCATCTATCTGGTATGTTATTTCCATAGACACTTTTGCACTCTCAAAAATTAATTTTCATTGCTCAAGAAATACTTGGATACCTAATCTTAAGAGAAATGTAAAAATTATAGGTAAGGCTGAGGTCTCTTTGCCAACACCTCCATTCATGTTTCTTTCACCATATTTTATACAAACCATATTTCATATGTGTGTGTGCAACTTTGCATCCCACAATGCCTTGGGCTTAGTTTCACGTGTGTACACACAGAGCCACCTCATCATTTTCACCTGCTTCGTAGTACTCCAGAGTGAGGCTGGGCTCTGTGTCCTCAGCCGTTCTGCTTGTGATGAATGCTTAGGTTGCTTCCAGTGTTCTCCCACAACAAACTATAGCAAGATAAATATCTTTGTATGAGTCATTTTATGCACCAGTGCAAGTGTTCCTTTAGCAGAGAGGCTGAGAGGGGAATTGCTTGGTCATGGGATATGCGCATTTATAATTTCTAATTCAACTGCCACTCCCCACCCAAGTTGTTACACGGGGGGTAGTTTACCCCTCCACCGGAAGTACAGAAGACTATTTGCTGTCTCCTGCTGTCACACCAGGTACTATCAATCTTTCTAATTTTTGCAATCTATACGATTGAAAAGTATATCTCATCATTATTTTCTATTGTATTTTCCTAAAAGAGGTTGAACATCTTTGCATATGTTTATTGGCTATTTGTGGTTCCTTTTCAGTGAATTCCCTATTCTGACAGCAGTGGTTCTCACATCTTATCGCACATCAAAAACATCCAGAGGATCTGAGACACAGTTGCTGGGCTGACCCACCAAGTTTCCAATTGAGGGAGTGTGGGGTGAGGTCCATGAACTTTCATTTCTAACATGTTCCCAGGTGATGCTAATGATACTGGTCCAGGAACCAACTTTAAGGCCACTGAACCAGAGAAACCGCCTGGTCCGTGTACCTCTGCACTGTTTTAGCTCAGCAGTTCTCAACCCTGGTTGCCTATTAGAACTATCCGGAGAGCTTTATAATAGTGCTGGTGCCTGAGTCCTGCCCTAACCTAATTACATCGGATGTCTTTCCCGTCCACATTTTTTAAGCTCCCCAGGCGAGTCTGATGTTCCGCCAGGGTTGAGAACCATTGCCAGCTGACACTACCTGCTTTGAAAGAGGACAAAGTCCTTCGTTCTACTTCCCCCTCCCTGGGAGCGTATCGTAGTTGTACAGTGCTTTGCCTGGGGCCATCTCAAAACATTCTTGCCCTGTATTTTACCCAGAGGCATAATCTTGTGAATTTACAGCAAAAAAACAAAATCATATTTGTTCAAATATTTATCGTGTGTTCTGTTTGGGGACAGACCACTGTGGTGGCGTCAGACCCAGCTTCTTATCCTGGTTCTGCAGTTTACCAGCTGCATAACGCTGAGACTAGTGGCTACATTTTGATTTGTTCACCTATGAAATGGAATTCATTAGAGCTATCCGACAGGCTTATGTCAATCAAATGAGGTATTTCAGGTGCCAGGGACAGACAGTGTACAGCCCAGAAGGAATTCAACAAATCTACACTTGGTTCCTGTCCTGTTTTTTTGACTTGAGATAAAAATCTAGTTTCCGGATCCCCTCCTCACAAATGAAACAATTCTACTTTCACCCATCTTGAAGAGCAATTACAAGTCTTTCTCAAACCTCTAACCAAAGTCCTCATGCTACTCTAAAAACTTAATCACGTTTTTTTTTTTTTTTTTTTGAGACACAGTCTTGTTCCGTTGCCTGGGCTAGAGTGCCGTGGCATCAACCTAGCTCACAGCAACCTCAAACTCCTGGCCTCAAGCGATCCTCCTGCCTCAGCCTCCCAAGTAGCTGGGACTACAGGTGCGTGCCACCACGCCCGGCTAATTTTTTCTATTTTTAGTAGAGACGGGGTCTCACTGTCACTCAGGCTGGTCTCGAACTCCTGAACTCAAGTGATCCTCCCACCTCAGCCTCTCAGAGTGCTGGGATTACAGGCGTGAGCCACCATGCCCAGCCCCAGACTGCTTCACTTTATTAAAAAAGGACAGGAATTTACTTAGAAAGGCTGCAGTAAAAATATTTTGATACTGAATAATAAAGGATAATTAATCAATCAATGTTATTAAGTGTCTATTACATGCAAGGCACTGAAGGAGTTCAAGAAAAGATGCCAATCCCATCTTCAAGAACTTGTAATGAATTTGGAGAGACTTCAAACTTAATAATAGACAACAAAATCAGGTGGTGAAATGGTAAGTGATAATGAACTCCAATGAGTTCCAGCAAGCAAAAGAGAAAGTTCCCTTTGAGTGGATGGTCAGGAAAATCTTCAAAGACTTTGAAGGAAAAGCAGAATGTTGCTAGGTAGAGGGAGAAGTGTTTCTAACGAGAAATGAGGAATAAGCAACAGCAAAGTGACATGTTCAGTACTGTGCAGGGCAGTGGGTAGACCAGGTGGATAAACAAACTGATGGTCGTGAAGAGGGCAGAGAATAAGAATAGTTTGTGCAGGGCCTGGAAGACCAGGGAGGGAATTTGGATATCATTTGACAGACTGGATTTTTGGTAGGAATTGCTTCATTTTTTTGAGATTGAAGACAAATATGATTAAATTGTACTTTTTTGTTTTATTATTTGCATTTGTTTTTAAATTTAAATTTAAATTTAATTTTTTGATAGATACAGCTGTATGGCACAAAACACAAAAGGCATTGTAGTAAAAAGTCTCCTCCCATCCCAGCCAGCCACTTTTGCTCTTTGGAGCCATCAGTGTTACCAGCTTTTTTGCATATCCCTAAAGTGGGCTCTCCCACATAAATATAGTCAATTCTCATTATTTGCGATAGTTTTAGTCTATAAAGTTGCTGTGGACACTGAATTAGTGAATACTGAACCATTGCTCCTAGGGGAAATACAGGGTTCAGTTCCTGTGAGCCTCTGGTCACATTTTCATCACCTAATCAATACATAGCCTTGTTATATGTGTGTTTCTATTTAAAGACAGCCATATATTGTTGGTTCCTTAACATTGAATTCATGGCCAACAGCACTATAACACATGCCCAAATGAAGCTTGTCTAACATACGTATTTTCTCCCTAAAACACATCACAGCCTTCTTCTTATTCTTAGGGGCACCAGACAGCACTTCAGTGCTACACGTGGGAGCCATTTGTAAATCGCCAATAAAAAACACAAAATGTGTGTGAGGGGAGGAGAAGTAGCACTATATGAAACAGACCACAAAAAGGACACTGGTTTATACTATGAGAACCAAAACAAGAGCGGTAAGGTGTCACCTCGTTTGACCTCAGCTGAGAATGTGCAATTTGGGCGACTCAAATTTTCCTCCACCTTGCATATGTCCTCCAATGACCACAGAAATGTGTGAGTATTGATTCAGGGGTTACAAATAAATTTTGGCAACTAGGTGAATTTGCAGATAGGAAATCCACAAATGATGAGGATCAACTGCCTATACCAGTCATTAGAAGGATACAATTTGTCCCCACTTTCTTGCTAATGTTCAAGGGAGTGATTAAGAAAGATAGATGATGAGCATAATGAGGTTGAAGGGACACAGTGAGGAGCAGACCCCACTCACTAGGCAGTGGGCTCCAGGAAGAAGGACAATGAATGACATCAGTGTTTATAGTCGGCTCACGAGGAGGCGTGGCTGTTCCACCAGGATGGGAGGGCGGGAGTAGCAGAGAACAGGTTACAGCAACAGTTCTCAACTTGGGGCAATTTTCCCCCCAGGGGACATTTGACAATGTCTGGAGATATTTCTGGTTGTCACATCTCCGGGGAGGGGATGCCACTGAGAGGAAAAACCAGGGATGCTTCTAAACATCCTAAAATGCCCACTCTGCCCCCGCAACAAAGAATTACCTTGTCAACAGTGCCCAGGCTGAGGAACCCTGGAAGAGGGAGATCAAAGTCACTTTGTTTACTCTGCTGTAGCATCTTGTTTCAAATGCATTTAAAGCATATGGAAATGTATTTCAATCGTCGCTTCTAGTCAATCTGCTGGCAGGTCATTATCCGTGTAACTCCTGATTTACAGTTCAGGGTTTGACATATGAATGGCAATCAAAAATCCATACACAGGGATTAATTTTAGAGGTTCATACTTTCTGTTACATTGTATAACATTTCATTTTTCAGGCTTGCACTGTTGACTCAATAGGTCTCCTTATTTTGTCACCGTGTCTTCAAAACTGTCATCAACAATGATAGTGAATGAAGTCGATGTGAGCTCATTTGATGTAATCTACAACTCCACAGGCTCTTGGTCCCCACCTGTAGCCCTGCGGAAGGTAAGAGATAAGACTGGTTCGTACACGCAGGTATTTAGCTGAGGACAGCCTCAAATGTCTAAGCAGAAGGTTGGTGAAGACAGAGACTGAAGACTCGTGTAAAGGGATGCGTTAATAGTGTGTATATAGGAAACAGTATGTTAGGAGATACAACCATTCTAGAAAACACTATTCTTATTTCCCTATGAATATAGAATCCAAATCAGAATCTGATAGAGATTTGGAATGCAGGGTTTCATGGTAGAACCACAAGGCACTCCAGCCCTTCCTTAGTTGTTGGGGCTTCTGCAAGGTCCCAGGGTAGCCAGGGATTACATAGATGAATCTGGCACACAGAATTTTGGGGATCTTTTCTTACAATATGATATCTTCTGATATCTTGGAAATAGGCAATGGAGGTTTTAATTACATGATGAAAAAATAAACTTTGACAGAGGTTCGAACATGTTATGACCTAGTTCGTTATTACATAAGCCTCTCCCATCACTATAGCAAATCACTAGCTGTGACAAATAGTAGGGACATTAGAAAAGAAAGGACAGTGAGTCTGCGAATGCAATCTATAACTCCCTGGTTTGGAAGTGCTTGTCCTTGAATTCCTATGTGGCGATTCTCTCTTCTCTTGAATTCTTGGCACCTTGTTACATGTGGCTCCTGCCTTTGGGCATGATCAAATTCCCCAGGTGGACCTGGTGGCCCTAGCTCTCACCTCCCTAGTACCCAGCCTTAGGCAAACACCACAATTCAACTAATATTAAGAATTTCAACTCTCTCTTCCCAGTCACAAGGGGAGTCTTGTACAAGAGGGAGCCTGGTGCTGGCATGATGAAGCACTATCTAGCAGACCAGAGGGAAGGGGAACACTGGCAAAATTGAGCTTGAAATGTTGGCAGAACTCAGACCTCTACCTGTTAAACTGAGAATCCAGAATAGGTCATTGTAGTTCCGCTGGAGAATTCCTCATTTGAGGCTCCTTGCAACAGGCAAGTTTTGCTCGGGAAGTAGCTAGGAAAAAACCTCTTTGTGCATTATTATATCGATCGTGCTTGAGGTATTCAAATAGATATGACTGGGAACTACCCAGTCCTAATCATATACTGAATATTTTAGTATAGCTGCTTATAGTTAAAATTAAGGGGGGGCGCTGGGTGTGATGGCTCACACCTGTAATCCTAGTACTCTGGCAGGCCGAGACGGGAGGATCCTTGAGGACTGGAGTTCAAGACCAGCCTCAGCAAGAGCGAGATTCCCGTCTCTACTAAAAATAGAAAGAAATCAGCTGGACAACTAAAAATAGAAAAAATTAGCCAGGCGTGGTGGCGCGTGCCTGTAGTCCCAGCTACTTGGGAGGCTGAGGCAGAAGGATCGCTTGAGCCCAGGAGTTTGAGGTTGCTGTGAGCTAGGCTGGTGCCACAGCACTCTAGCCTGGGCAACAGTGTGAGACCTTGTCTCTAAATAAATAAATAAAACTAAGGGGAGTGGGGATAAAAGAATGGGATAAATGTTGACAACAGGGCCATCTTAAGAAGTTGGATAGAAACTAAAAATTGTAAACTGCTGGAAAGTGATTTCTCCTCCCCTACCACCATTAGACTTAAAACATTCACATTTCTCTTTGAGTTTCATGTCAAAAAGAATTGATTAACCCAACTGATTTGAAAACTTATGTCCACACAAAAACCTACACATGAATGTTTAGAACAGCTTTATGAAATCACTAAAAACTGGAAGCAGCCAAGATGTTCCTCTATAGTTGAACGGATAAATAAACAGTGAAACATCCATACAATGGAATATTGTTGAGTGACAAAAATAAAGGAGCTATCAAGGCATGAACAGAGGAGCATTAAATGCATAATGTAAATGACAGAAAGCAGTTTGAAAAGGCTACATACTATATATGATTCTAATGATATGATGTTCTATAAAAGGCAAAACTAACAGAAACAGTGAGAAAAAATCAGCGGTTGCCAGGGTCTCAGGAAGAGGGGGTAGGGTGAATAGGTGAAGTGCAGAGGATTTTGAGGCCGGTGAAACTATTTGCCTTATACTCTCATGATAAGTAAATGACATTACGCATTTGTCAAAACCCATAGAACCTGTAGCACAATGAACCTTAACGTATGCAAACTTAAAAAATCATTTAGGAGGTCAGCAGATTCCAGTAAAGAATGCAGACTGTGACAAGAGAACCTAACTATATTATGAAACAATCTCACTTAAGGCAATGGAGAGAAAGGGTGCTGACCTAAGTAACTTTGGAAATGACTGGCATCTGTAAGACAAAAAGTGAGAGGACCTGGATGTGCACACCATACGCCCGATGATTAAGTTGTTTCCCATGGGAGTACGGGATAATAGTTCTGATCCTGCTCTGCATGTACTCTGGGATTTGAACAATAAAGTAAGCGGATGGCCAATTGCGGGAGCCAGGTTCCCCACTCTTGGAGTGGAAGTTTACAGATAAGCGGGGGAGGAGGCTAGAATGATCCATGTGGTAAAGGATTAAAGTTCATCACTGTGAACTCATGTTTAGCTTAATTCATAGAGTGTTACATATAGATACGTGTCTATCACAGGTTAGTGTACACACATATATTTTTTTGCTCTGTCCGCTGAAAAGGCCTAGAAGAAATGACACTCCCATAGCAACAAGTATACCTAGAGCCCAGGTATTGGTCTCTAATACCACTATCCAATGAAGGGAACCAGGGTTGCTTGGAGAAACAGCTGAATGAAGGATTGGGGAGGGAAATGTATGAGATGAGCCTGGAGTATCTTGTAGTACTAGAAAGTAAGAAAGAACTAAAACAAACAAACAACCTCCCCACACAATAATAGATGCTATGTCAGAAAAGCACAGGAGCCAAATGAAAGAGCTCCCAATGGCTAAATTTGGAAAAATGTGGGCAAAATAATAATAATAATAATGAATCCTAACACTCTGGGAGGCCGAGGTGGGCAGATTGTTTGAGCTCAGGGGTTCGAGATCAGCCTGAGCAAGAGCGAGACCCCGTCTCTACTTAAAAAATAGGAAGAAATTATCTGGACAACTAAAAATACATAGAAAAAATTAGCCGGGCATGGTGGTGTGTGCCTGTAGTCCTAGCTCCTCGGGAGGCTGAGGCAGGAGAATCGCTTGAGCCCAGCAGTTTGAGGTTGCTGTGAGCTAGGCTAACGCCATGGCATTCACTCTAGCCAGGGCAACAGAGTGAGACTCTGTCTCAAAAATAATAATAATAATAATAATGTAATACTGGATTATAACCCAAAGTATAAAATAAATATCAATGAATCTTTACTGATATAAATAAATGACTGAAGAAATTTATGAATGGTGGGGAAGAGGCAAATACCCCATGCAGAAGAATTCCAAATGATTTATGCAGGTTTTCTGCCCTGGGGGGGAGCACAGCCCCCACAGTAAGTGTGGTTGCCCACAGCGACTTCCTGCTAAAGAGGACAGCACAGAAAAGGTGAAAAAGGAGTAACTTTAGAGTGAAGAACCTGACAAATACAACCTCAGCCAGGTGATCAAGTCGACCCTGACAGTCACAAATCTTGGGGATGGCACCTGATGTGATGAAAACGGCACTTTACCTCCGTGATTGTCACCCCCCCAAACCCACAACATCAGACATGAGAAAAACATCACACAACGGAGGAGCGTGCTACCAAGTACTCCTCCAAGCCGTCAAGGCCATCAAAAGCAAAGAAGAGCCCAAGGACATGTGACAACTAAATGCAATGTGGTGTCCTCGTGGGATCCTGGGAGAGAGAAGGAATATTAGGTACAAACTAAGGAGATCTGAATAAGCCATGAGCTTTAATTAATACTAATGTATCAATATCAACTTGTGAATTGTAACAAATGAACCACACTCATAGAAGATATTAATAATAGGGGAAACTGGGCCCAGGGTTTATGGCAACTCCCTGTACTACCTTCTCAGTTTTCCTGTAAGTCTAAAACTCTTAAAGAATATAGTCTATTAAAAAAAATGTGTTAGATTTGAAAGGCTTAAAAAGTCAGGGGGAAAAATGAATTGTTACCATAGAGCAAACTGACAAATAAAGCTTTTGCCTCCATTTATATTTAACGTCCAAATTTCCAATACATTTCTCCGCATTCTTCCTTCAGTCCGTCACGAAGGCAGAGAGGTGGAAGCAGGATCTGGCTAATGGTAAGCAGCGACGGGCTCATCTCCTCCAGTGCTGTGCCCCTAAATGAGAAGGCTGCGGAGCATCAGTACCGTGGTCCCGACAGCCTGATAGCTGTCAGGCTGAAACTATACTCTTCTACGTTTCTAAGTCAGACTATATACCAGAGTCACATGAATTTCAGTGGCTGAGACAGGCTGCCAAGACTTGGCTCATCCCCTGCGATGAGGGTGCTGAGGGAGCATCCTTGCAAAGCCAGCACCCAGCATCTCAGCAAGTTTTATGATGATGTCAAGTTTCCATATTTTCAGCAGTTCTTTTGAAACAAATCCTCAGATGCTCTCACAGCCATGCAAAGGAAAATGAGCGGCAGTTGTATTTTCTGGAATGTGTATCTTTAACCAACAGGTACAGTTGTATTTATTAGGCCTCAGAATTTCTTTTGTAAAGGACTTGGGAATGTGAGGCTGTAAATTTGAAAATCCTGTTAAGAGCATACCCTCCCCCAGGTGCTTTATTTAAATGTACAGAATGAAAAATAAAAATAAATATGAGGGCAAAGAAATAAATTAGCAAAATGGAATAAAATGGTGTTTCCCGATCTATCAAAACGTAAGTAACAATTAAGGTAATGTTAAGATTTTTACATCTCTTACATTATTCATTCAGGAAAAGAACATTTTAAAATTACTCTCTTTTCACTGAGTATATATCTTTCGACTCCCTCATATGAAAAAGTATAGCTCCATCTTGCTCATTGCAAACATACCTTCTTTGGGAATATTTCATCTCATTTAAGGAGTGAACTTTGCTAAGCTAAAGAATTTGTGTTAAAACTAACAAGGAATCAAGCGAAATGTTTTCAAATGGAGCAGCTGGCCGTTTCTCTCCTGTTTACTCTGCAAGCATCCTCAAGGCCGCCTGCAGCCATGAGCGTCATTTGTGGAATGCTCTGAACAGTGAGTAGTGTCTGCAGTTGGCTGTTCAGTGTCTCTTTCCCCATCCCCAGCTGTACAGCAACAGGGGATGTTATCGAGATTTGGGATTAAGCCTGATCACTACTAACCCAAATCATTTACTCTTCAAGACTGGTATGAAATGTCCATACCTCCTGCTGCAGCAGCTGAGATTCAGTTACAAAATACCTTGAGACACATGGAGTGCCTCTTGGCCATTTATAATAGGCATCTTTATTTATTTCTTTATTTTTATTTCTTTATTTATTTTATTTATTTATTTTTTTGAGACGGAGTCTCAGTGTGTTGCCCGGGCTAGAGTGAGTGCCGTGGCGTCATCCTAGCTCACAGCAACCTCAAACTCCTGGGCTCAAATGATCCTCCTGCCTTAGCCTCCTGGGTAGCTGGGACTACAGGCATGCGCCACCATGCCCGGCTAATTTTTTCTATATATTTTTAGCTGTCCAAGTAATTTCTTTCTATTTTTGGTAGAGACGGGGTCTTGCTCTTTCTCAGGCTGCTCTCGAACTCCTGAGCTCAAACAATCCGCCCGCCTCGGCCTCCCGGAGTGCTAGGATTACAGGCGTGAGCCACCGTGCCTGACCTATAATAGGCATCTTTAAACTCATTTTAAAAACTCAATTATTATTCCTTTATTTATTTAAAAAAGTTATTAGGACCTCTATGTTCTAGGTAGTGTTTAAATGCTGGAGGGTTGGAGCTCTGCTTCCCTCCCCCTCCAACACCCAATTAAAAAAAAAAAAGGCAAAAAAAAAATGCTAGACGGAAAAAAGACAAGAATATAGGATCTCATGGAAATAAGAACACATATAGATGAACACATATAGATCTATCTCAAATTATTTAATATTATTTCATTGATAGGTATTCATAATGTTTTTAATCAGACTCTCACTGATGGGTATACAGTTTTTTTCCACTCTTTTTCCCATTGCAAACATTGCTACAATGAATCTTGTGTGTACATATTGGTGTACCTGTGTAACTAAATGTATAAGTTAAATATCTAGAAGTAGAACTGCTTTCCCAAATTATTTGTGCATTTTGAGTGTTGACAGAGACTCCCAAGTTGCCCTCTTAAAACTTTTGCCTCAGTTTATACCTCCTCCGAGACAATGTGAGAAGCCCTTGCCACAGGCATTTTTAAAAGGTACAGGGATGGGTCACAGGGGACTAGAGCTGTACCAGGCCAGAAAGATCATCTAATCCAACCCCCTCAGCAAATGAAAATACTATTTCCGGGGGAGCAGCCACCCTGTTTACTTCAAGGTCGCTATGTGACAGATGTGTCCCCAGCTCAAGTTTACAAGTTGCGGAGGAAGGTGGTTTGTCTTTCAACACAAGCCATCTTTCAGGAGGCTGATCTCCAGCCTCCCAAGGGCGACACTCTACTTAGCCCTCTGTGCTCAGGACATGCCTGGGTAAGGAGAAGGGACACGGTAAAGTCCCAGAAGAAATAAGGGTGCTTTTCTTTCATTATTAGTAGATATCTTTATTTCTTAAACAGAGGTATTTCTCCTTCATGTGAGCCTATTTCATTCTTTCAGGAAGGTAACACTGGGGACATTTCAGCTGGGGTGTTTTAAGTCCTTGGCTAAAACCCTTATATTTTGATGAATTAGTTAATGGAGAAGAAATCTCTGCACAAAAGATTTATTTCTATTAAAGTGGTCTAAGATAATTGTTATCAGTTGATAGAAAAATATACAGTACTAATATCTTATGTACTATTTTTGGGACACTCAACAAATGAAAATATTCCTTTAAAGCCAATCAAACAAATGGACTCACTTTGGTTTGGTGCAGGGCCATGCCTTCAGTTCTCTGACTAGGTCTTAATTTTTCTTAAGAGAGTAAATGTTTATTCATGAGTCAGGAAACCTTTCTTGCCTTTCCTGAGGCTCAGTAAGCTGACAGATGATGCTCTGTATCCCATTACCTCTCTAGACCTGCTGGCTTCCCATGGGAGCTACTGGTGGCAGCCCGTGACAGGCAGGTAGAATGCGGTGGGTTTACTAGAAACTAATTTCTCTGCTCCCTTCTCCCTTTTCTATCCACCCTGCTGCTCTTGGCCTCAGCTCTCCATCCCTGCATATCCCAGGATCTGAGGTCCTCTCTCTTATTCCAGGGAACACCTCTCATCTTATTTCACTCTGATTTCTTGCTGCCTGTCTCCCCTTTCTTCCCTTCAAGTCTCCAAGCCCTCAAGGCCCACCACCTGTAGGCTCACTCCTCCTATCTGCACTGGTCCTCTCTTCCCACTGGTCTCCTCTCTCTAATTTCTCCAGACTGTGGTGTTAACTCCTCCCTCTACAATTTACTTGGTCTCCAATCACCAGTCACTCTAACACTTTTCCATTAGGAGAAGCACATTTGTAACTTCTCTTGACCTCAACATGGCAGGAACCTACAATTCTGAGCTTCCAGAGCACTGCATTTCTAGTTCACAGACTGTGGATACAATCCCATCTCCCTTACTGTGGGCACAAATTTCCCCCTTGAAATGCTAAATTTCCAATAGTCCTTTCTGATAGGGAGTGGCAAAGTATCAAGGCCCATCTGTTAAATTTCCATTACCCTGAATAGAAATTTAAGTGAAGGCAAAAAGTAATAAATCTAAAATGTTGAATTGAAATCACATTTGAAAGTGAAAAAATGCTACATTTAAACTGTCTTTGATAGAAAAAAATAAATTTTTGAGAATCAAAGAGCAAGAACCTCCTAATATTCAAGTTTCTTTATTATACAGTATTCAGGTGCCTTTCTTACCAAAAGTTAAAAGCTTAGGGTGTCACAACCACTGGCATAGGTATTTCTTGGGAAGTAGAAATTGTACCCACATTGACTATATTGCAACGAGATAGTTATTTAGAAGCTGACATTCACAAATGGTGCCACTGTGGAAAACAGTATGGAGGTTTCTCAAAAAATTAAAAATAGAACTACCATATTATTTAGCAACCCCATTGCTGGGTGTTTATCCAGAAGAATTGAAATCAAGATCTCTAAGAGGTATTTGTACTCCCATCTTCATTGCAGGGTCATTCATAATAGTCAATATGTAGAAATAACCTAAATGTCCAGTGGTGAATGAATGGATAGAGAAAGTGAGGCAAATACATACAGTGGAATATTATTCAGCATTAAAAAAGAAGAAAATCCTGTCATATGCTTCAAGATGGATAAACCTGGAGGACAGTATGCTAAATAAAATAAGCCAGTCACAAAGAGACACATACTGCATGATCTTACTTATATTTAGAATCTAAATTAGTCAAACGCATAGAAGCAGAGAGTAGAACGGTGGTTGCCAGGAGTTGAAGGGAGGGGAAAATGGGGAGTTGATATTCAATGGGTATAAAGTTTCAGTTATACAAAATAAGTAAGTCTAGAGATCTGTTATGTGACATCATGCCTATAGTGAACAATATTGTGTTGTATACTTAAACATTTGTTAAGAGGGTAGTTATCACTTTAAATGCTCTTGCCGCAATGTTGATATTCACCAGACTTCTTGGCTACTGGTGATATTCAGCCAAACAGAAGTTGAAAGGTGCTATATTTCTGATGAACATGTGTGTGCTGGTTGAGGGCGGGCACTTGTGAATAAATGCACATACGCAAACACATGGTCTGGCCCCAGGAGCCAGTGTGTGGTTGGAGGAAAGGGAACAGGAAGTGCAGAATCACCTAAGAGAAGGCAAACCAGTGGCAACCACTCTCCCAGCAGAGGCCAGGCACAGGCAAGGGATCCAGGGACACTGAAGGAGGGTCTGCTCCACCTCAGCCTGGCCATCTGGTCCCCTGGTTTGATAAACAACTTCAGCAAAAGCAACTCTCATGACCTTCCAGCCTCCCATCTTTCCTCTACAACATCCTCTCCCCATACTGCTCCTTCCCATTCCAATCCTCAACTGCTTCTTCTGCCACAGACACCAGCAGTCATTGCTACAGGAAGATCTAGCAGTCCTCACAAGCCCTAAATCAAGCGTGGACAATTACCAGGAATCCACATGGTTGCATTGCCCCAGAGCAGGAACCCTTTTGGTAGCCCTTACCACCGAGATCTAAGCAGCTATGGCACCATCTTGAAACCACACCCGCAGCTGGAGTGTGTCCCACCCTGGGGCCCAATAGGCCCTCATCCCTGAGGCCTCATTATCATTCCACTGTCATTGTCATTCCAGAAAAACAAATAGCTGTAAAACTATGCTTATCCTTTGGTGTTTTAAAACACATACCATCTCGGGACTGCAAACTAGTAGAACCTCTATGGAAAGTAATTTGGAGATACCTCAAAGAGCTAAAAGTAGAACTACCATTTGATCCAGCAATCCCATTATTGGGCCAAAAGAACAAAAGACATTCTATAAAAAAGACATCTGCACTCGAATGTTTATAGCAGCACAATTCACAATTGCAAAGATGTGGAAACGACCCAAGTGCCCATCAATACATGAGTGGATTAATAAAATGTGGTATATGTATACCATGGAGTACTATTCAGTCACAAAAAACAATGGTGATCTAGCACCTCTTGTATTATCCTGGATGGAGCTGGAGCCCATTCTACTAAGTAAAGTATCACAAGAATGGAAAAACAAGCACCACATGTACTCACCATCAATTTGGTATTAACTGATCAACACTTATGTGCATATATAGTAATAATATTCATCGGGCGTCGGGCGGGTGGGAGGGGGGAGGACGGGATGGGTATATCCACACCTAATGGGTGTAGTGCACACTGTCTGAGGGATGAACATGCTTGTAACTCTGACTCAGGTGGGGCAAAGGCAATATATGTAACCTAAATATTTGTACCCCTATAATATTCTGAAATAAAAAATAAAAAAAAATAAAACACATACCATCTCCATACTCACATGCCCCACTCTCAACTCAAAGTTCATTTACATAAGCATACATATGTTGATTGGATTGAACATATATAGGTAGGCAGATAAATAGATGGAGAGAGAGAGAGAGAGAGAGAGAGAGAGAGAGAGAGATGGATATCAGATCTGCATAGATATACAAATAAAAAGTAAAAAATTAGAAAAATAAAAACAAATTGACCAATGTTCTATAAAAATATAGAAGCACTGACTAAATACTACTGACATTACCAATATAAAATGAGGCAGAAAGACCAGTTTCTTTAAAATAAGCTTTACGAAGCAAAACATCTTAAAAAGCTATTAACATAAACACCACTCACTGAGTATGTATTTAGTATCCTGAATCAAATTACTAAGGCACAGCCCCTACTTCTTTGCTATCTAATATTTTGCTTTTCTGCTCACTCATTCTGCTTAACAAAGATCCGTATCCTCTATGTCCCACCAATTTACCAATTCATCTGATAGATTCTGCTGATGCACCAAAAGAAGAAAATTATTGCTATGGGCAATTCAGATTTTTGCTTAAAGATGTGTTTTTTGGGAGCAAAGTGTTTGTGAAATCAGAGTCTGCCAGTAGTGAAATACATAACCAAGTTAACAATTGGCTCTAAAATTTCCACCGTGTTATTCCAGAGGCAGATATTTTTTGGTAGCCTCCTCCCTAAACTGGATTAAGTTTATATGTGATCTGATTAATACATAGAAAGGGGTTTCTGGGGTACTGGTGATGTGCTGGTTTTTGACCTGTCTGCTGATTACCTGGGTGTATTTTGTTGATAAAAATTCATCAAGTTGTCATCTTATGATATGGGGTTTTTTTTTTGTATTTATATCATACTTCAATAAAGAGTTTTAAAAAATGAACATGTTATCTTCATATAAAGATACAGGAGACTTGGAAATCTCCATGAATATATTTTACCAACAGTCTATCTGGTTAAACTACCATAACAGTTGCTGCTCGAAACCAAGAAAGGATAAATTCAGGGACCCAATCTTACAACCTGGAAGTGCATTTTTATTTGTAGGGGTATTTCTGAGCACAGTCAACAACAACATCCTTTTAGTAATGATTAAACAGATAGGTTTAGCTCTCAAGTAGCTTGGGGGTAGGGCTGTGGCTAGATCTTGCCAGAGAAATGCTCTGGGACCACAGCAATCCCGAGAGACTCCGCCCGAGGTAGCCAGCTGCACCTGTCCATCTATCAGGCAGCTCAAGTTCAGGATATCGGAGCAGCTGCCAAGACCTCGTCACAAAGCCACACACCCACAGTCTCTCTGTCTAAATCCTTTCCCTTCCCCTCCTCCCCCAGAGCATCTCAACTGGACCTCTAGAGCCCAATTTACCCCTGGTCCCTCTCTTCTGTCCTCAAACACATGAACATATTTTCTATTTAAAACAAACAAAAAAACCTTAGCTCCTTTCAATGATTTCTCCCCTTGCATTTGCCATTTGCTTACCTCTGCACCAGCCAATACCCCTCCCCTCTGCCCCCAACCCCTAACATCCTCTGGTCTCTGTTTGGGTCTCTATACAGCTCCAGGGAAAGTGACTCTCCTTTGGCTTATGCCCCAATAGCCTAAGCCATGATCTTCAAGACTTTTTTTTTTTTTCTTTTTTCTTTTTTTGCTCATGTACACCTGAAAGAGTAAATAACCTACAAGGCAGAGCAGACAGACCAAAGGATCTGAGTCCTCAATAGCATCACTGAGCTTCCGGATTCAGCTTGCCTAGTGCTAGCCCTTCTGGCCTTGCCAGGTGTATTAGCCGACACATTCTCGTTTCACCTTCTTTGAATTGGAATTCCGATTGCTTTGAACAAAAACATACTCACTGATACACTTTCAGAAATTTCCTATACAAATAGTCAATACCCCCTGGCTCCATTCCCCTGTCACTTCCTCTTCACTTACCTTCAATCAGCTTCAGCTAAGAGGTGGTACAGACCTGGGCCAGTTGCCCGCAGGCCTGTCCACAGTCCTTTTCACAACAGCATTTATTCCACTTTGTCATGGATTGTCTAGGTCCCCTTCCCTTATCTACAATTCTGAAATCCAAAATGCTTCGAAAAGCAAAAGCTTTTTTTTTTTTTTTTTTTAAAAAAAAGCAAGTTTGCACTTTGGCAATAAAACTTGACTGAAAGTGGTGCAGAGGTGTTTATCTCTGTATCAGTGTGAGTATTTATGTGTGGAGATTATTTCACTGCAGGAATATCAAGGTGTTTGATTCTCAGGTGCAGCCCAGCCCCTGCTGGAGAGGTGAGGTTGTACAGATCTGCAACTCCTAACTCACCACCTCTGGGGCCCTGTGTATATGGAACTCAGTATTTTTATGATTTTAGGAAAGTTTTACAGTGCACATAACATATATTACCCTGTTGGGAGTATTATGTACTATTCAGTAGGTCTTTAGGGAGAAACCAGCTCCAAAGCAGAAAGAACATTCAAATCTCCTCAGCATGACAGTGGGACACATTGACTCCAAAACAGGGACAAATGCCTTGGTAGTCAAGGAAAATTCCTTCAGGATATTAGTCCACGTTGTCTACGAAAAAGAAATTAATTTCTGTGTGACACTGTAATGGTGCATGCATGACATTATTCATTTGTCAAAACCCATAGAACTGTAGAACATAAAGAGTGAATTTGAAACTGTGGACTTCGGTTACTAATAAGGTATCAATATTGGTCCATCAATGGAATCCCATGTACCACACTGTTAACATTATAACAGGAGAGAAAGGAAGGCACTCCAGTTCTGGGTCAGGCCCTTCTCCCACCTCCCTCAGCCTCCACCATGGCGAGCAGTGGCGGCGCCGGGGCAGCGGCGGCAGCGAACATGAATGCGGTGAGGGAGACCATGGACGTTCTGCTTGAGATTTCCAGAATTTTGAATACTAGCTTAGATATGGAAACTTTGTCTATTTGTGTACAGCTTTGTGAACAAGGAATTAACCCAGAAGCTTTATCATCGGTTATTAAGGAGCTTCGCAAGGCTACTGAAGCACTAAAGGCTGCTGAAAATACGACAAGCTGACTTTTCTGGAGAAATTCTGATGAGATATGTCAAGCTCTGCAAGAGGATTTGAAGATTGTTTGTAGTCAACAATGTACAATGAAATTACTGCATGCATCAGTGTAGAAAAATTTTCCTTTTTAAAAGAGTTATAAAACCATAGCTTTATAAATCAGTGGAAAGTGGCTTACAGAGAATTATCAGATATGTTTACACCACAACTTACTCACTTTTTTTTTTTTTACACCTATAATGCTTTGGCATTGTTATGTTCATATTTATGTATTCCTTATTTATAGCTCTGATAGCTTTAATTTTCTAAGCAGTCTGTCTATCAGATGTGCACATCTGCTGTGCTTGGTTGAAGTATAGTGGAACCCATCAGTAGTGATGTGCAGTAGTTATGACTTGTTGACATTTCCATTATAAACTTTAATTTTGAATTGTTTATGCATAAAAACTGTGGATTTATGTTGTATTGGGCTGAAAGTTGACGGGATTTCAGCTACCATTTGTGAATTTTGATTTAGATTCATTATGCATATCAGAATCTTGTTTTTTAAAAAATAAGAGCATGGAAAACATTTCTAGTAATCTGCTCTTTAACAAAGAATATTTAGTTTTTTAAACAGTTTGTTGGGCAGTTAATAATGTGAACCAGATAATTTTTGTATTGATTGAAAAATAAAACTTTTAGAAACTTAGATTTTAAAGGAAATGACAGTGCTTA
>NW_012150119.1:825047-832284 GCF_000956105.1 Propithecus coquereli | reverse complement strand
TTTGTAGATTAAGTTATTTATGTATGAAACAAAGCAGGAAAATCTATTGAGAAGGGATTATGTTTACAGAGGACTTCTTTAATGTGTCACATTTGTTAAATGTAAACATATATTTTTAATGCACACTTAAGTAATATTTAAGAAACCAAACAAAATAATGATACAATTGCAGTGTTCTGCCTGTTGTCAGTGACAATAATAGAGCCATTTTGGTGGTAAAAAAAAAAAAAAATTGTAAGGGAAACTGGATTGGGGAAGGGAGAGGGCATAATGGGATTTGGAATTTACTGCTTAATTTTTCTGTGGACATAAACTGTCCTCAAAAAAGTCTATTAATATATGTCTTTTTAATTGAAAAAATTAATGTACATTTTTGGAAGATATGCCTACCTTTGATAAATCAGTTATTAAAGGAACTGGCAGGCCCACAGTGAAAGAAAGCTTTGGTGGGGGGTGGAGATCTGTGTCCACCTTTATCCACCTCCAGCGTTGGGCAGTTAATAATGTGACGCTGGACCCACCCTCCCAATCCTGAGTGTTGACGAGCACCAGGCTTACCTGGAGCTTCAGGTGTTATTCAAGCTCACAGGACTCACACTTGGGACAGTGTATGGGGGACAAAGATACAAGGACAGGGAGCTCTTCTGGTGAGACAGGGTAGAGTTTCCCAAGGAAAAGGAGTGGAAGTTTTACATGGAGAGAGCTGAAAGTGAAGGAGCTTGGAAAGAAAAGCCCAAGCCTTGGGGAAGAAAAGCCACCTTTTCTTCAGTAGCTGGCGCTCTCTTGAGAGAGTCTACAGACAGCACCGTGGGTGCAGATGCAGGTTCCGAAGCTGCACTCACTGGGCTTAAATTTCACCCCACCATTGAGTTGGATGTGTGACTTTGGGGAAGTTCCTAAATCTCTCCGGGTCTCAGTTTCCTCTTTTGTAAAATTAAGATCATAATATACCACCTAGTCCAGAGGGCTGTTGTAAAGATGAAACAAAGTCATGCACGTAAAGCTCTCAGCACGGTGGTGAGCATATAGTTAAGTACTCAGTGAAGGTTAACTATTGCTGGCTTTTTATCAGCTAGCGTTATTATCCTCTTTTTAAACTCTTCAATAAAGAAATTTGCATAGATCATGGTCAGTGTATTGGTTTTGAGGAGACTAGGGGAGCAACGTGGCAACCGGTTGAGTAAAGAGGAGCTTTTTTCCACCCCATCTCTTCCAGAGCTCACCAGACAGGGGCTATTGGCCTTTTAAGGGGTTTATAGTGCTATGTTTTAGGTGGGGATGGCAGCCCATGGCAAAGCTGGCAGAGGGACTCTCAGTGCTGTAGCCTATTCTGGAGAAGACATCTGTAAGGAAAGACAATAAAATAAATCCTATAGTTTAGAGAATGCTGCCTGCCTGAAAGCATAGCTAGAGAACCCAGTGGACACCTGGATATACCAGTATAAGGAGCCACTTTGAAGTGCATGTGTTGGTTAAATCTCGACAGATCGCAGTGGGTAGCAGGTTGGACCAGACAACCTCAAGGATAGCCTGTCTGTGACTCCTTTCTGTGAGCCCCACTCTTTCACACTATTTCAGATTCGTCTCATATGCGCAGCCTGCCCACACAATCAGGAATCTCGTTCACCTCCAATCTCCAGCTAGTACTCTCCCACCACCATCTACGCTATACTTCCAGATTCTCTTCTCCAACATGCTTCTTCCTCTCCTTCCTTTTTCCTTCAAGACCTTCAGTGACTTCTATTGCTCACTGAGCCAAGGCCAAAGAGTTCCCCTGGGTACTTAAGATCTTACTGAATTCAACAGGTTCCACTTCACTCATGCAAGCTTTGAGATCACTCTTCTTCCCCAGTGCCCTCTATTAAAATAAAACACCTAAGTGAATAGGTATTAATACCCATTAAAAGAAAATACCTATTTCTTTTAATACCTGGAGCCCTGACTCCTTTTCCTCCCAAACCCTCTTCATCATTTACGATTGACTGATTTGAAATGAGTGCTTTTAGGTTTTTTTTGCCGTCAGCACAGTCGCTCGATTCTTACGCATTAATCAATCCTTAGCTCCTCTCAACTGTTCTACCCTTTCAAAAACCTTTTTTGTTCTAATCTGACATTTCTCCTATAATCATTATACTTACCTAATTAGAGTTTTCTGAGCTTTTACATCACTTTCTGAAGGGAACTCCTTGATTATACTCCGTTTGAATATCTGATCTTTATAAGAAGCTCTAAAGCTTTGGGTTCCACACATTTAACAGTGTGTATCCTCAGATTCATCAGTAGGAAAAAATTAATTGTCCCACTGTTTTCAATAGAAGATCAGGGAGAAAAGGGATCATTTTCTTGACATATAAAAGGACCATTTAATCATGAACAATTTAGCTAAAAGAATTAACTTGTATTTTAAATATGTCATTTTCTCTCATTCCTGGGACACAGAGAAAAGACTAGTTCCCTAAGATCAAAACTGAGAATGCCATTTATCTTGATGTTGGTCTATTTTATCTTCTATCTTTGTCACCTACATGTTGTGTTTGTCTGTTTGTCAAAGCACACGCCCATAAACTAATATGAAGCTTTGGGTTCTAGAATGTGTCTGATCTAAACATAAACCTAAGATTCCCAAGAGTGAGTCAATGAATGCCTCCCTCGTCTTTGATTTTATTTGTTTTTGTTTTGATTGCCAAAGATAAACCAGAGGAATATTACTGTGAAGTTTCATTAAAGGTCAAACTATTTCTGAGTGACTTGCTGCAGAAGAAGACATGGGGGTTATTCAAATCCAATAGCCTAAAGAGAAAATAACTTTTCTCTAAAATAGCCCAGTTCTTCAGCAACTATCACACAAACTTTTCCAAGTAAGTAAAACCAGTTTACCAAGAATTTTGACAATATTAAAGGAATAGTTTCCAATGGTATAAATTGACATAAGTAGACATAAAATAATGTCTTCCTAGATGGGATGGTTAATTTTACATGTCAACTTGGCTAGATCATAGCACCCGTTTTTTTGGCCAAACACCAGTCTAGACATTGCTGTGAAGATATTGTTAGTAGACTTTGAGTAAAGCACATTACCTTCCACGATGTAGGTGGGCCTCATCCAGTCAGTGAAGGCCTTAAGAAAAAAGGCAAGTCCCTGAAGAAAAACCTTCGCACTCAAGATAGGAACACCAATTCTTTCCTGGGCCTGCTGGTCCTGCTCTGATCATTTCAGACATGCCAGCCCCACAATAGTGTGAGCCAGAAGAGAGAGCCTCTGTCTTTCTCTCCATGTATGTGTATATATATTCTATTGGCTATATATCCTGACTCATATGGCAGATATGCAGACTTATGGTTGAGGTATACAAGTGGGAATATACTATTCGAATTATAAATAGTAGTTTTCACAAATAGGAAACCTTTTTTTTTTTTTTTGAGACAGAGTCTCACTTTGTTGCCCTGGCTAGAGTGAGTGCCATGGCATCAGCCTATCTCATAGCAATCTCTTAAACTCCTGGGCCCAAGTGATCCTCCTGCCTCAGCCTCCTGAGTAGCTAGGAAAACTACAGGTGCGTACCACCATGCCCAAGTAATTTTCTATTTTTTGTAGAGACGGGGGTCTTGCTCTTGCTCAGATTGGTCTCAAACTCCTGACCTCATACAATCCTCTTGCCTCAGCCTCCCAGACTGCTAGGATTACAGGTGTGAGCCATGGCACCTGGCGCATGGTCTCAGTTTTTAATATGACATTGACATCCTGGAAAAGTCTACACATAACTAGGAGTGCAGGGCAGAAAGAGGAAGTATAATGGGCACAAGCTTCTCATCTGCTCAGAATCTCTTTAGGCAACCATCCTTCTCCCATTCCTGGTCTCCATAATTCAGGGACTGACTCAACCTCCAGGATTCAAGAGTCCACAATTCCCTTGGCCACAATTTATTGGCATAAGAATCAGGTTGCTGATTTTAGCAAATGAAAATACAGAATGTTCAGTTAAATTTTAATTTTAGATAAATACTAATTTTTTTGCTATAAGCATGTCTCAAATAGTACATAGGACATACTTATAGTATAAAAATATTCTTTATCTGAAATTCATATATAAGCAGGAGTTTTAGATTTTATCTGGCAACCCTACTTAGGGATGAAAATGTGACATGAGCCAGGCCAATCAGAGCCCTTCCAGAAATGGTACCGGAACTCCTGGGAAAAGGCCTTCTCTTTTCCTTGGGCTCTGTAACTATAAAGAAAACCTGCAGCTGCCACAGATTGTATTTTCCCCACAGAAGGGGGATCCTCTGTAGGTATGAAGCCAATACAGAGAAAAGCAGAGTCAAGAAATGGAGAAAAAGAGACATTCTCGAGGTATCAGTGAATCCCAAGATTGAGGCCAGATTCGCTCCCTTACCTTTCTCTGTAACATAGACCAGAACATTTTGTTTGTTTGCTGTTTTCCATTAGGTTGATTTGAGTTTCTATCACTTGGTAATAGAAAAGTCTAGAGGGTAAGCAGCCAGGGCTGGAAAAGATTTTAAAAGTCTTTCATGTTGATGGGACCTACTAGCAATACTAATGAGAAAAAAAAAAACTCTATAAAATAATTTAAAGAGGTTTATTCTAAGCCAATGTGAGTGACTGTGGCCTGGTGCTACACAAGCTCAAGAGTTCTTGAAAAAGTGCAGCGAGGTGGGTGGTTGTATACAGTTTGGTTGTATACATTTCAGGGAGACAGGAATTGCAGTTGAAATCATAAATCAATACATGGAAGGTATACATTGGTTCAGCCCCAAAAGGTGGGAGATCTTGAAGGGGGGGGTGGGTTACAAATCATAGGTGGATTTAGGGATTCTTTAATTGGCAATTGGTTGAGAGAATTAAACTTTGTCTAAAAATTTGGAGTCACTAGGACGGAATACTTGGATTAAGATAAGGGGATCTGTTGCTCATAGAGCAAACCACAATATATCAACTCAAAGGGATTTGTTAAGCAATTCGATGGCCTGCAGGCGTGACTTAACCTTTGCCTGGCTTGGCTTTAGGTCTTATTTATAATTTAGTATCTTATTGTCTCAAAGAGTCTGTTTTGTCAGTCTTATAATCTCTATTTGAACATTAATGCTGGTCAGTTGTGTCTAAACTCTAAAAAGGAAGGGGAATAACAAGGTGTGTCAGAATGCCTTTTCCATCATGGCTGGGAACTCAGTTTTAGGGTTTATCGCGGGTGGGGAGGGGTCCCCTTTGCCAAGAGGGGGTCTATTCAGTTGGTGGGGGTACTTAGGATTTTATTTTTAGTTTACAGCAGTTCTCAAATTGAAGGAGCCCTTGGGCTTCTAGATCTGGGATTGATTGGTCATGTTTTGGGATGCCTATAGTTGGTGAATAAAAATAAAAATAGTTCCTGTCTTAGGTGGGCTTCTCGAGAACTTCATGGTCTTTTCATCTCTGAATATTTGTTTCCCCTCCCTGATTTTATAGCCCTGCTCTCCCTTGACCTTCAGCTCTTGGAGATTCACTGGCTTCCAGCTTCTGTCTTGGCTCTCACTTGTCCTTCCTCCTTGACCTTTTGTCTCAGTACTCTGGACACAAACTCTCTGCTCAACTCGCTTTGGAATCCTCTTCCCACCTTTTTTCTTGGTTCTTCTTATCCTGGTTTATTGCCATTTTTATAAATCCGCTGTAGGGGTGAAGGGAATTTTCCTTCTCTGCCCTCCACCCCCCGCCAAAGGTTTGATCATTTAAGTCTATAAAACCAAGTTATGATAGATTAACAGGAGAAAAGGCATGCAAATTTACTAAGTACACCTGTGCCTGGAAACCACACAAAACATGAGACACAAGGAAGGGCCGGATGACTGCAGTTTTATACTGTACAGAAAGGATTAGGGTCTCGGGGCTCCTGGAAGGAGGTGGCAACAGGTGAGGGTTGGAGTAGGGAGGAAATGAGCTGAGAACAAAGGTCTTACTGAGTCTTATTAAGCAGATGAAGTCACTCAGGTAACAGCTCTCAGAAAGAACAGATGACAGCTTGTGATAAAAGTTTCTCTGTCAGACCTTTAAAGTGTCAGAACGGCTTCAGTCTCCTTTTCCTGTACATTAATCTTTCCTAGATCCCGATAAGACCTCAGCGGGAACCTCTGCATCCACTGTTTACTCTGCTAATGCAGATTTCCTCTTAGATGCAAATCGCCCCTACAAGAGGACAGCTTTCCAGAGCTATTCCAGTGTCTGCGGCCCTCTCATAGCCGTCTTGAAATACACCAAAGAAGCACACTTTAGGGTGGCACACTTTAATCTCCCAGACCACCGCTGCCCACAATCTGATTCAGGGGCATATTAAGGGACTAATGAGTCCCCTATTAAAGATTAATCAGGACCCAGCAGCTAGCCCTAATTCAGGGACAGATTAAGATTCTAGAAGTAAAGCATTGAAAAAATTAGCTGCCCCCTCTATATAATTCAAAATAAAAGGGGAAATGAAGGCCACTCAATATAAGCGTGCCTCTTCTAAGGGGAAGGAGTCACATAGACCTCTTTGAATACTAGCTCTGTCCCCTACAAGCTGGGCAGCACTGAGCAAGTCATTGAACCTCTCTGGGGTCCAGCGGCATAGAGCAAAAGCGAAGCAGATGATGCCCGGCAGAGTGAGGGTGGGGGAAATCCTGGACCTGCAGGGCCTGGTATCTGGTAGTTATTCAGTAAATGTCAGTTTGATTTCAGTTTCACAGTTTGCTTCAACCCTGATGTTTTTTCTTCATTTAAGTGATTTTTCCGTGCAAAACTTGTATCTGACAAAGAACTCAGTAGCCAGAATATATAAAGAATTTCTATAGTTCAATAAGAAAAAGACAACATGACTTTTAAAAATAGACAAATGTCTTGAATGAGAACTTCCCAAAAGAAGATATACAAATGGCCGAAAGCACATTAAAAGACACTCACCATCATGAGTCCTCAGGGAAATGCAAATTAAAATCATAATGAGATACTTCTTTAAGCCTAGTAGATAAAACTAAAACCAAAATTAATAGACTAACAGTATCTAGTGTTGGTGAGGACGTGGAGCATTCTTATACCTTGCAGGTGTGAGTATGAAATGATAAAACCAGTTTGAAAAGCTATTCAGCAGTTTATTACAAAGTATTATTGTTATATATACCTATTATGGTATTAAAGTATTACAGTAATATTAAAGTATTATTATTATGTTATACATACCTAGAGTCGATCCAGCAATTCCACTCTAGATTATTT
>NW_012150119.1:822335-824607 GCF_000956105.1 Propithecus coquereli | reverse complement strand
TTAGGAATAAAGGTTTCATATTATAATGAAAAAAAAAAAACACAAAAACATTGTGATGAACTACCAGAGGCTGGGAAGGGAAGGGAAGATGGAAGGAAGTTGGTTGGTTAATGGGCACAAAAATACAGGTAGAAGGAATAAGTTCTAATTCAATATTACAGTAAGGAGATTATAGTTAACAATAATTTATTGTATATTTTAAAATAGCCAGAAGAGAAAAATTGCAATGTTCCCAACACAAAGACAAAATAAATGTTTGAGGTGATGTGTAGCCCAGTTATCCTGATTTAATCATTATACATTTTATACAGGTAGCAAAATATTACTTGTATCCCCAAAATATATATAGTTATATATCAATAAAAAAGTAAATGTTTCTCCCTTTACCTTCCTCCAATACCATTTGATTTATTTATTCACTACATATTTAGTGAGCACCTACTATGTGCCAGTCACTAACTAGGTAAAGATCTTTGTCATAAGCAATCATACATTCCAGGGAAAGGAGGAGAAACACAGAGTATATAATAAACAGAATAAATAGACAAATCAAAAATGTTAGAAGATATTAAGTGCTATGGAAAAAGAAAATGCAGAATAGATGAATGGGATTAGGAAGGTGTGGAGGGGAAGGATTTTCCAATATGATGGGTGAGGATGGCCTGTTCACAGTTGCACATTTTGATATGCTTTTATTACATATAATATACACAGGAACACACTTAAAGATATATACTACTTGGGATTTTCTTAAACAACAATGATGATATTCTTTCAATTGTTTTGATAACTTGCTTTTTTTCTTCCCTTATCAATACGTCCTGGACATCGAAGGAAAAAAAAAGAGAGAAGAAGCCCGACACAAAAGAAAACAAACAGAATGATTCAGTTTATGTAAAGTTCCAGAACAAACAAAGCTAATTTATAGTGAAAAAAATCAGAAAGTAGTTACTTCTGTGAGCAGGGATTGATTGGGAAGAGGCACAAGAAAGCTTTTTGAGATGGTGAAATGTTTTATATGTTAATCGGGTGATGGTTACATAGGTGTATACATAGCTGAAATTTCATTGATGTGATTATAACATTAAAAAAACAATTTGTAAAAAAGATTGTGACATAGAATCCAAAATTTACTTGTACAATGTAATTAAAATACCATATTTCAACAATATTAAGAGAAATTTTCCCATATTTTAACATTTCTGCAGTCAGGATGTACCTTAGAATCAATGATATGTCATGGTTTAATTGGCACAATTCTTTCTTTTTTAGAAGTATGTAAAAATAATAGAACATCTTAGTTTCATCGAAAACTGGTAGCTTCTTTCTAAACATTTCTTTGTTTTGCAAAATTTTTGCTAAAGTCACCAAAACTAAATGTCTCTTACAGAGCCACTGCTTTGGCAGTGCTCTAAGCACACACAGAGCCTGCTTGGCAATCTAGGATTGCCCCAATTTTATGTCCTATGAAATGACATTCTTTAGTGATTACATCTTTGAGTTACTGAAGGCAAATTAAAATGGCTATCTGGCTCTGCCCCACAGTGTTCCAGCCCCCACAGCTGGAGCGTGAGCCTCCACTAATAGGCCAAGCCAGGTCCCACCCTTAAGGCCTCACCAAGCCAAAGGCAGGAGAAACATCAGCACTACCAGGGTGCGGTAGTTTGGTTATTCTTGCTGCCAGTCCCACTCTGTCCCCATCCACTCTTAATGACTAGTTTTATAGAATGAAGGAAAGGAGCCAAGAGAAGTCTTTCTCTTCCCCAAATTGTATGAAAGGTACTCTATGTTGGCTCACTTAGCACCTACTCCTAATTTCATTATCCCATGTCATCCTCAATTATGGAGGTGGGAAAGCCAAATGCTAGCTTTTCCAACTTCCCTTGTGACTTGTGGTAGTCACGTGACAGAGTCCTGGCCAGTGAAACGTATTTGGAAGTCTCTGGTGCAGGTAAGGGAGAAAGGATCTGGGAAAGCTCTTGCTTTTTTGCCACTCTGCTTCCCGGTGTCTGGCCTTGAACTTAGATGTGATGGCTGAAGCCAAAGAAGCTTTCTTGCAACTGGTAAACAAGGATGAAGAACCACATGCCAAGGAGGGCAGAGTGGGAGAAAAATAGAAGCAGTTTTGAAATTATAGCCAAAATGTTTATGAGTGTCAATAACATTGTGGCTATTTTTCTGGGAGACTTTATCTTTTAGTGATCCATACTAAAATATTTATAGATTAAATATGATATCTAGAACTTGCTTCAAAATAGCCCAGTAAGGGCTG
>NW_012150119.1:817145-818633 GCF_000956105.1 Propithecus coquereli | reverse complement strand
CCCCTGAAGACATCCCTGCCAACAAAAGATTCATATCCTGAATATATAAAGAATTCTCAAAACTCATAGTAAGAATATAACCCCTATTAAAAATGGGAAAAATATCTGAACGCTTTACCAAAGAGGATATGAGGATGGCAAATCAGCACATGAAAAGATATTTAACATCATTAGCCATTAGAGAAATGCACATTAAAACCAAAATAGGATACCACTACACACCAATTCAAGTGATTAAAATAAAAATATACTGACAATACCAAGTGCTGGTGAGGATATGGAGGAAGTGGAACTCTCATGCACTGCTGGTGGGAATGCAAAATGAAAAATGGTTTGGCAGTTTTTTGTAAAGTGAAACCTCCATTTACCATATAACCCAGCAATCTCACTCCTTGGTAAAAATGAGAGAAAAATGAAAACTTATGTTCACACAAAAAACCTGTACATGAATGTGTTAAAAAGAGACCATGAGATCTATGGAGGAAGGAAAGCAGAAAACTTTATTTTCAGAGGGAGAAACAATCTGCAGATTGGAAACACGATCTCTGGGAAGAACTGAGAGTACATGCTGGTATTTATGCCTTACAGGGTCTGCCTTACATACACACGTAGCAGATTTGGGGAAAATCTATGAGTATTTATGAGGGAAGGTAGGCACGTGTGCAGCGGGTAACCATATATGTAACATACATTCTATATTCACTTTGGGGTAGGGTTTTAACATTCAAATGAGGTGGAGTTTGGCTCTTTATGTCAAAAGGTGAACTCCAGGGCACAAAGACGGTTGGTGCGCAGTCTTTGTAAGGGCTGGCTGAAACTGGCTTGAAATCTGCAGCTGTTTATCAGGAAAGAGTGTTTGTAAGGCCCATCTTCTGTCCCACTGGAGCTGTGGTAGGACTGCAAATGAGGGAGGGGTCGCTTGCCTGGTGTCGGGCAGTCTGTCCAGTCAGTTGGGAAATTTACAGCTGTAATTGTTCCCGTAGTGTTTATCCGGAGCTGGTTTTTGCTCAATTATACGAAAGAAACCTGTGGCAGTTAATAACACAGGGACACGTGACCAATCCCCTCACCCTGCTATGGCCGTTATTAGGTTCTGTTTTTGGTGTGTCTCATTTTAGCCACAAGGAGTCCATTTTGTCTGTCTATTGGGGTATATTTTAACAAATGTTTAGGAGAGCTCGATTCATAATGGCCCAAAACCGCAAACAACCTACAAGTTCTTCAGCAGGGAGAATGGATAAACCGTGTGACGTTCACATAGCAGAACACTACTCAACCATAAAAAAGGAACAAACTACTGATATAGCCAAAAACTTGGATAAATCTGAAGGGCATTATGCCAAGTGAAAGAACAGTCTCAAAAGGTTATATACTGTATGATTTCATTTATATAACATTCTCAAGAAGACAAAACTATAGTGACAGAGTAGACAGTGTTTGCCAGGGGTTAGGGCTGGAGAAAGGTGTGAAAGCAAAGAGATGGTGGCA
>NW_012150119.1:813633-815735 GCF_000956105.1 Propithecus coquereli | reverse complement strand
AGAAAGGAGCCAGGTCAGATTGGAGAAAGGCTCAATCAAGTCTGTGAGGAGTTGTCACAGACAAGGGACATTTGTGCTAGGTCCCTGCCAGATCTCTCTTGGCCAGCAGGGCTTTTTGTTCAGGCCAGACCTGTCCCTTTGCCATCTGAGGCTCCAGTTCCCCAGTAAGAAGTAGTTGTCGAGGAATAAGAGGACTCTTCTAGCTAAGATCCAGGGTTAGTGTTCACTGATTTGCATTTTCCAATACTTTTTATTAAAGAAAGAAAAGCATACTTTATCTTGTGCTCTTTTGAATATGATATGGCCAATAATATTCGATGTTACTAACTGAGGTTTATGGACTGAATAGCTAATGAGTAGGTCCACCGAAGTGCCTTGATAGCCATTTCCTGTGGGAGTTATAAAAGCAAGCCATTAAAGAACATTAGCAGTGACGACCTACATACACATACACTCATGCACCTGACAATGCTGTTTCAGCCAATGATGGACCACATAATGACGGTGGTCCCACAAGATGATAATGGAGTCGAAAAATTCCTATCACCTGGTGACACTGTTGACCTTCCAAGTGGGGCAAAATGTGGAGGTGGAGGACAGTGACATTGATGATGCTGACCCTGTGCAGGTCTAGGCTACCGTGTGTGTTTGTGTCTTAGTTTGTAACAAAACAGTTTAAAAAGTAAAAAAAATAAAAATAAAAATAAAAATAAAAAAATTAAAATTTAAAAAATAGAAAAGCTTATAGAATAAGGATATAAAGAAAATATTTTTATAAGGCTACATAATATGTTTGTGTTTTAAGTTAAAATGTTATTATAAAAGAGTCAAAAAGTTTGAAAATATTAAAAAGTTTATAAAGTAAAAATGTAGTATACTAAGGTTAATTTATTATCGAGGAAAGAAAATTTAATAAATTCAGTGTAGCCTAAGTGTGTAGTGTTTATAAAGTCCACAGCAGTGTACAGTAATGTCCTAGGCCTTCACATTCACTCACCACTCCCTCACTGACCCACCAGAGCAACTTCCAGTCCTGCCAGCTCCATTCATGGTAAGAGCCCTATGCAGTGCACCATTTTTTATTTTATACACCATATTTTTACTGTACCTTTTCTACATTTAGATATGCAATTACTTACCGTTGTATTACAGTTGCCTCCAGCATTCAGTACAGTAACAAGCTGTACAGATGTGTAGCCCAGGAGCACTAGGCCATACCATACAGCCTAGGTGTGCAGCAGGCTGTGCCATCTAGGTCTGTGTAAGTGCACTTCTTCATGTTCACACAGTGACAAAATCACCTAACAGCACATTCCTCAGAATGTATACCCATCATTAAGCAATGCATGACTGTATATGCATATACAGTTACACATATATATTAATAGTATTAATGCTGTTGTCATATTACTATATATATGTTGTTATACATACACACATACATAATTTTCCCATTTAACAATACCCTCTGTTAGTCTGTTTTGTGTTGCTATAAGTGTAGCACAGACTGAGTAATTTATAAAGAAAAGAAAGTTATTTCACAGTTCTGGAGGCTGGGAAGTTCAATAACAAAGTGCTGGCATCTGGTGAGGTCCTTCTTGCCTGCCGTCCCATTGCAGAAGGCAGAAAGGGAAGAGATCATGAGAGAGGAAGAGGAAAAGGGGCCCAACTCATCCTTTTATCAGGATCCCACTCCTGCAATACCTAACCAACTCCTGAGAGAACAGCATTAGTCCATTTATGAAGGCAGAGTCCTCATGACCTAGTCACCTTTTACAGGTCCCTTTCTCAATTCTGTTGCATTGGGATTAAGTTTCCAGCACATGAACTTTGGGGGACAAAGTCAAACCCTAGTACCCTTTATACACAATGTTTCATTTGATCTGTAAAGGAGGACAGGTGTGATTATCCTGACTTTACATACAGGGCACCAGAAGCTTGGGGACTTTCATGATTTGACAACAATTCTTCCACAAGGTCTCATGACTGTCCCAGGTGGGTGTCTAGGTATCTCACCACCAGAAGATACACCTCACAGTACACGTGGAAGAGAACTTTGCAGCCTCTTTAGAAAAACACACAGAAAGGACCATATCGTCTCA
>NW_012150119.1:812095-813583 GCF_000956105.1 Propithecus coquereli | reverse complement strand
CTGGGAGACTTTATCTTTTAGTGATCCATACTAAAATATTTATAGATTAAATATGATATCTAGAACTTGCTTCAAAATAGCCCAGTAAGGGCTGGCAGGAAAGTAAGTGGTAGTATAGATGAAGTAAAATCAATAATCGTTGAAGCCGACTATAGATGCATGAGGGTTAATTATACTGCTCTCTGTACTTTTGTGTATGTCTCAAATTCTCCGTAACAAAAAGACTAAAAGATCTGGTGGTACGACCTCACTGGTCAAGCCTGACATTACCAGCCGACTATCACAAGGTCAGCTAGCGTCACCAGTGATAAGTCATGTTGATATCACGTGCTCCTTGATATGATGCAATGAGAGGGGCACTCCACCTCTCTGGTAGTCCCCCCACCCCCACAACCTCAGCTTAATTATGAGAAATCACCAAACAAACTCAAATTGAGGGACATTCCACAAAATACCCAGCAAGGACTCTTCCAAAAGTGTCAAGGCCACGAAAAACAAGTGAAGACCGAGAAACTGTCACAGCCAAGAGATACCCAACGAGACATGAGAAAGAAAGGCAACGTGGTACCCTGGATTGGATTCTGCAACAGGACAAGTATATTAGGGAAAAAATTGATGAAATTCCCCAAAACTCTATAATTTAATTAATAGTAATCTACCAATATTAATTTCTTATTTTTTGACAAATGTACCGAAGCTATGTAAATGTTAACATGAGGGAAAGCTGGGTAAAAGGTACATGAGCATTCTCTGTACTGTGGTTGCAACTTTCCTGTAGATTTAAAATTATTCCAAAATAAAAATTTATTTTGAAAAAAAGTCAGAAAGAAGAGTTGGGATTCCCACTGACATTACTGAACCACTGCACCAACATCACCAATAGCCTACCTCCAGATTTCTTGTTATGTGAGAAAAATAACACCTTTTTGAAAGCAAATGTGACCAAACTAGTCTGTCATTTGCAGCTGAATAAATACGAACTGATAAAATGTGTTTATTGTTTGTCTGATTCAATTAGCTCTTAAAACCCACAGCTGAGAACAATTGCACTAAGTACCTGCCAGCAAATGATGCCACTTGCCTACCCTCAGGCTGGCCAGAGATGTCATTTCAGCAGAACTTGCATGATGAACCCCACCCCTGCTCTCATCCCCCAGTTTACAAAAGGGGAAGACAGGAATGAAGAAGACATCAGTCTCTTTGGGAGACTGCCTAAAACAAACAATTAGTAAGACCCATTAGTAACAAGATCATCGACCCCAACACAACAGCTTTCTTTTTATTATAACTTCAATTCACCTTTGATTTTTTCTTTTCAACTTCAATCCATCAACGATAATGAATTAGTAAATATAATAGAAAACAGATCTCATTCAAATTACAACAAAAACTACAAAATACCTAGGAATAAACTAATAAAAATGTGCAAGATATATATGAACAAAACTATAAAATTGTACAGGGCATGAAAGATTTGAATAAATGAAA
>NW_012150119.1:797068-799635 GCF_000956105.1 Propithecus coquereli | reverse complement strand
CTAGCCAGGGCAACAGAGTGAGACTCTGTCTCAAAAAAAAAAAAAAGAAAAGAAAAAGAAAATGCAAAATCTCATTTAATTTGGTAAAAACATTGAGATTTTTAAAGTCTGACCTTTTGGCTTGCTTTTCAAAATTCTCTCAGAGGCCAAATCTTTAGCTGGAGCTATTAGGAAAGCCACAAGTGCATCACTTGTTAAATAATTGATGTCTTGCAATAAATGGCACCTTCAATATTCATCTTAAGGACTTGTTCCTAATTTCTATAAAAGTCACCAGATACTGAGAAATACAGTTGCTCATTATTCAATATGTGGGCTTCAAAAATTGCATTTCTTTCTTTTATTCAACAAATATTGTGAGTCCAGACCATGTGTCAGGCACTGAGACAGGCACTGGAGATTAAATGGTGAGCAAAATTGGCCCCCACCCTTGACTTGTGGAGTTCATCAAATAATGGTACTTTTTCCATTCACTTTTCTGAATTCCACCCTGTATCTTCCAAATCAGAGTCCTTAGGGCAGTCATTTTCAAGCTTTAGTGCATACTGAAATCATAGTTTGCTGGTCCCTGCCCGTGGAGTTTCTGACTCTGTAGGTCCAGGGTGACATTCAATAATTTGCATTTCTAACAGATTCTCAGGTGATGCTGCCAGTCCTGGGCCCACATTTTGTGAACTGCTGGCCCAGGGTATAGACCCCCAGCATCTGCAGGTGATTATGATGTGTGTCCAGGCTTGAGAGCCACTGGAGGACCAGGTGCCCATCACTGTGCTGGTTGCAGTTGATGCAGGGAATTTCAAAATAAGTGCAAGACCAGTCCCTGCTTCCAAACAACCTAAATTGAGACAGGTGAGATGAATCACAAAGTTGAAATTTTATGAACAGTTGAAGTAGCTTGCTGGGTGTTCTTATTATATGGACACAAAGGCTTCAGAAATGTGGGATCTCAGTGGGAACTGGAATGGGTGGAGAAATTGGCTGGGTATTGAAAAGTGAGCAGTTTTGGACTAGGAAAATAGAAGTTATTCAGGGAAAAGTAACCTGGAGTCCATTTCCTTCAAATATGGTATTGGCAACCAATCCAAGTGCCAGCAGCAGTACCGGTGACTTTGTCACTGTATCAGTTGGGGCTCTCTAGAAAAACAGAAGCAACAGGAGATAGATACGTATTTATTATGAGGGATTGTGTCATGAGGTGAATGTAAAGGCAGAGAAGTCCTACTATCTGCTGTCCCTGTACGCTGGAGAACCAAGAAAGCTGGTGGTACAGTTTTAGTTCAAGCCTAAAGGCTTGAGAACCAGGAGCACTGACGTCACAGGGCAAGAAAAGATGGATGTCTCAGCTCAGAGAGCAAATTCACCCTTCCTCTCTGCCTTTTTGTTCTATTTGGGCCCTCGGTGGATTGCATGATGCCCACCTGCATTGGTGAGGATGGTCTTCTTTGCTCAGTCTACCAACTCTAATGCTAATCTATGCAGAAACATCCTCACAGGCATACCCAGAAATAATGTTTTACCAGGTATCTGGGCATTTTTGGCCTAGTCAATTCAACACATTAAATTAATCATCATAGTCACCAAGAAAAACTGTAGGTATATTGATGTCAAATTTCAGTAATTGTAGATATTTCAAAATATTGTTTATAGACATCAACACTTTCAATTTATAATACAGTCCTGCACAGCATAACAATGTTTCAGTCAATGATGGGCTGTACATAGGACGGTGGCCCCATGAGATTAGAACGGAGCTGAAAATTCCTATCACCTAGTGGCACCATAGCACAACATGTTACTCATGTGCTTGCGGTAATGCTGGTGTAAACAAGCTGCTGTGCTGCCAGTGTATAAAAGTGTAGCTCAGAGGGAGGAGGGGATGGGTATTTGCATACACAAAGAGTGCAATGTGCACCACCCGAACGATGGACATATTTGAAACTTGGACTTTGGGGGGGTGGGCAAGGGCAACATATGTAACCTAAACATCTGTAGCCCCATAATATGCTGAAATAAAAAAAAAAAGTGTAGCTCATACAACTACGTATGGCACATAATATTAATACTTGATAATGACAGTAAATGATTATGTCACTGGTTTATATATTTACCATACTTTTTTTCATTATTTAATAGTATGCTATGCCTTCTACTTATTAAAAAAAAAATTAACTGTAAAGCAGCCTCAGACAGGTCCTTCAGGAGGTATCCAGAAGAAGGCATGTTATCACGGGAGATGACAGCTCCATGAGTGTTAGTGCCCTGAAGACCTTCCTGTGGGACAAGACGTGGAGGTGGAAGACGACCCTGTGTAGGCCTAGGCTGTGTGTGTGTTTGTATATCAGTTTTTAAACCAAAAAGTTCAAAAGAGGAAAAAAAAATTAAAAATTGTAAAAATAGAAAAGTGCTTTTATAATAAAGATATAAAGAAAAAAGATATTTTTGTACAGGCATGCAATATGTTTGTATTTTAAGCTAAGCATTATTACAAAAGAGTCAAGTTAAAAAACAAAAAGTTAATAAAGTGAAAATGTTACAATAAACTAAGGTTAATTTATTATTTAAGAAAG
>NW_012150119.1:795300-797018 GCF_000956105.1 Propithecus coquereli | reverse complement strand
TAAGAAGAATGAAATTTAAATTACTTCAACAGAATAAACAATAATATTGTCAAGGTAAATCAAGTTCTGCATTGAGTTTTAAAGTTATTCTGCGTCACTTTATTTGTAAAACCAAAGAGGAAATTCCTTTAGCTGTGCTCCTAATTTCAACAGTCCTTTAATATTGCTTGAGTAAATTGGAGCTATTTTTGGAAGTCATGGTGAGTTAATTATCACAAGGTTGTTGGGTGAAATTACTCTCTTATTACAAATATTGTTTATCAGTGTGAGTGAGCTAACACAGCTGTCTACAAATAATAGCAAGAAAAAATTTTAATGTAACGTATATATTTTTTTCATAAAACTATTTGTAGCTTCAAGGTTATAAATCAACAGTCCTTGGAACTAGTAAAACACATTTTTCAATATTACCAGAAATTTCTTTGCTCATCTTAATAAAGAGACTTAGAGAGAAATTAAAATTCAGGTGAGACAATACAGAGTAATTGTTGATTTACCTTAAATCTTACAGAAATAGAAATTAATCTTTTTCTTATCTTCCAATATGATGTGATGGTGAGCTGAGGACTCATCTTCTCAAAGGTCATGAGTCAACAGTTCCTCATCCCTTCCCAGTTTATTGAAAGCCTGCCTATCGAGGCCTGCACTTTCCGTTTTCAGTTATCATTTCTAGCTACGGATAAATTAAAGAAGATCAGGCTTAAAATGCTCTGTTTCCATAATAGTTAACAGTTACCGTGCTCTGCGCCAAGTGTGTTACGTGAGTCATGTCCTTTAATGATCACACAGTTATGGGGGGGGGGGCGGGAGGCAGCAGAGGCTGGCAAAAGCCAGGCAGTGTGGTCAGGACCACAAGGCAGCACATCTCAGAACCAACACCTGCACCCAGCAGATCCATGTGAATCTAGAGCACGGTTCTTCATCAGAGAACATGAAAATAAAGACCTAAATGTGGAATCTAACATTTGAGAAGTAGTAATTCATGTGTTTAATCTCGTATTTTCTTCACAGCATTTCATTCAAGAAATATTCATTGTGTCTACCATGCACCAGAAAATACTCTCAATGCTGGTCAGATATGGCAGTGAATGAGATTTCCTTGACTTGTGCTCTAGTGAAGAGAGAATACAGTAACAAACAAACAAACAAATAGAGAAATAAAAAAAAATACTGGAAAAGGGCTCTGTAGCACACTAAGGAGGGCGAGGAGGGATTGTAGATATTTGTCTTCTCTGCTCTCACTTCTCTTCTGGCTTGTGAGTTCTTTGAGAGTAGGAACACCTTCCGGCATTCCCTGTTTTGTCTTAAGCAACAATTTGCACATAGTAGGATCAATGCATCAGTGACACACTATTTAAAGAGCAAAGTGCACTCTCTGACAATCTGTTATTTGAATGTAAATCATGGTCTTTTGGAAATTATAGGCCTTTGTAGCTTTAGTTTATGCTTCCTATGTGTGAAGGTGGAATGCGGAAGGCTTTCCTCCCTTATTCTGCAGTGTGCAAGAGCTCCTGTCGTCCTCACTGTAGTCAGGAAGATCAGAAAACCCCAGAGAGCTCAACGTGGCAAGTTCTCCTGATAGAAAAAAAAAATGCATGGCTCACGCCTGTAATCCTAGCACTCTGGGAGGCCAAGGCGGGGGGATTGTTTGAGCTCAGGAGTTCGAGACCAGCCTGAGCAAGAGCGAGACCCCGTCTCTACTAAAAATAGAAAGAAAT
>NW_012150119.1:785299-792785 GCF_000956105.1 Propithecus coquereli | reverse complement strand
GTCAAGTTAAAAAACAAAAAGTTGATAAAGTGAAAATGTTACAATAAACTAAGGTTAATTTATTATTTAAGAAAGAAAATTTTAAAAATAAACTTAGTGTAGCTAGCCTAAGTGTACAGTGTTTATACAGTCTATGGTAGTGTACGGCTCTGTCCTAGGACTTCACATTCACTCACGACTCACTCACTCACCCAGAGTAACTTCCAGTTCTGCAAGCTCCATTCATGGTAAGTGTCCTATACAGGTGTACTGTTTTAAAAAATCTTTTATACTGTATTTTTACTGAATTTGGATACAAAAATCCTTATCACTGTATTACAATTGCCTCCAATATTCAGTACAGTAACAAGCTGTACAGGCTTGTAGCCTAGGAGCAATAGGCCATATCATATATCCTAGGTGTATAGTAGGCCGTACCACCTAGATGTGTATAATTGCACTCCATGATGTTCACACAACGACAAAATCGCCAAGCAACACATTCCTCAGAACATATCCCCATCATTAAGGGACATGTGACTGTAGCTACAGACCTGCCTCTAGATCTTATATGAAATGGGAATATATTTGCTTCTTTATTAACCTAGCTTTTAAAGTATTTTGATAACTACATTTCCATATAACTTGGCTTCTTCTGTAATCATACGTGTTTCACTGGGTACATTTAAAAACATTATTCAGAGAAGGGGTCCATGGCACAAAAACAGAGGTGGAAACAGCATTAGCAAGACACAGTGGCCATGTGAAGTAGAGCACCACAGAAGACAGTGAGCAGTGTGTGGGGCTGGGGATAAAAGCAAACTGTTTGGATGGGCTGGATGGGGCCTAAAAACCAAGGAGGGAATCCATAAGATTTGGTGGATTAGTTATCATCTAAGAAATCCAATTGTCAGCCTCATTTCCAACTGAACAGCCATAGCAGGACTTCTCAAATTTTAGTATGAATAAGAATCACACAGAGAGCTTACTAAACCACAGGTCCCTGGGCCCCACCTGCAGAGATTCTGATCCAGTAGGTCCTGGGTGGGGTCCCAAAGTCCACATTTCTAATAAGCTCCCAGGGGATGCTTGTTCACACAGATTCCACTTTGCTCACCACTGATACACATAACGGCACATGCACCAGAAAAATAAAGTTCAGAGACACTGTGTTAATACTTTCCAGCATTTGGCAGTGTGGTGCAAAGTGCTAAATGGGAAAAAGTCCGATGGCTCAGTAAGTTTGTGAAAAACTTAATACAGTGAAGAAGCTTTATCATGCCAATGTGCACTGTTATTCTTCAAGAGAAGGATATAGTGTACAATGTGTTCCAAGTTTATGTGACCACAAAATCTTTTTGTCATCAGTCATGCTGGACTAATTATCTAAAGGGCACATCTTGAGTAAAACCGGCCATTACCACGTCTTTGGAAGAACTCTCCCAGGAGACAAACAGCAGAGGTGGTTAAAAGCAGTCTACTGATACTTTTTGTTCCTAAACCTTTGCTCACTAGTCCTGAGGAGCTCAAACAAACTCACAAAATTGAAGACAGTTTCCAGATGTTCAATTTTTTTATTTCACTTCAATTATTGGTTTTCCTAAATGCCAACTTAGAATCATTTGCTTTAGCAAGATCTTGGGGCGGGAGGCTATCTAAACAACCAGCTCCCCCCATGATGAGTCTGAATCATCCAAGAAAGATGAGTAGCTCAGCCCATCCTGCCTTTCCCCTAACTGCACAGGGCACTTCTTGTGAAGCATGTGCATGAGTGCTGGGCACACATAAGCACACACTGCACCCACATGCACACACACAGGCATCTGATCTTCCATCCACCAGCTCTTCACATAATTTCACTTTGAGGACTAGTCAGGATTGGCCAGTTAACATTTTCCTACAAGGACATGATACATCTTGCGGGGTTCAATGGTTATTTTTGTTCTTATTGCACAAAGGAGAAAATACAGAACATGAGGCTAGAGCCTTTTTCAGGGCAGTCAAAACAAAGCAAATCCCTGTGTTCACTGATGATTTATAAAGGGACAAAGAATGAGAAAATCCATGAAAACTTCTGCCAGACAGTTTTTCAGATAGACCAAAAGAATGACTGGGTCTCCAACAGTTGTTTTCTTGAAGCGTGGCCTTTGGCTGCGTTCCTTGTGAAATGTGCTTCTTGAGTCATGCCAAGTGCCAGCTTCTGCACAGGACTAGTACTTTGGATGACATTATCATCCTTTCCTTCAAATAAAAAAAACCTTCTTCCTCAAGACCTAAAAATACTCCTGAGCCCTGGAGTGCAGCCTTATTTTAATCAACTGCTTGACCAGTTGACCTGAGACAAGCCAAAACCACAAAGAAAAAGAAGCAGTTTTGAAGAAGTTGATCCACATTTGGGTCTGCTTGAAATGTCCAGCTCACAGAAATGGCAAAAATCTTTCCTCGTTCAACCATGAGAATTCATCCCCACCCCCAACTTACACTCTTTTTTCTTTTCTTTTCTGGGACTGGAATTTTTTTTTGTTTTCTGAGGGGGGGATGATCTTGGTAGGACAAGATAAAAAAGATGCCAGTTTTTATTGCAACTGGAATAAAGAAAATAGAATTGGTTTAATTGAATATCCTTTTCCAGTCCTAAAAATTGACTGAAAAATCTCATCATAGTCAAACAAAATTAAAAGTTCTCAAAGAAATGTAGGGTAGATTTTATTTTAAACCATGTGTGAGATGATTTTAGAGCTCAATGGTACAGCGTTCTAAATCCATGGCAGTGTTGTTTTGGCTAATATTTTTATTCAAGTAAAACCCTCATGTCAAGCATTCAAGGCTTTTTGTTGTCACATGCTGTGAGTGGGATTGGCAGGGCTGCGTAAGAGCTGGGGGCAAGTCATGTTTGTTTTCAGCTTTCACAGGCATCAGTGGGAGGAAGGACCTTGGCTTAGGAAGTGGGTAAGGGGTAAGTAACCCCAACAGTACGGTCAAGCATGGTCAGGGGAGGAAGAGACCAAGGACAGAAGAGGAGCCTGATGGGGGTTGGCCATTGTGTTGGGTGTGAATGAGGGGGATGGAAAACCAGCCTGAGAATGCAGAAATGAGTGAAAAATAAGGACACTAAGGGTCAGCGGCCTGAGAACAAAGGCAAAAAGCAGCTGCTGTGGCTAGCCTCATTTGGAATTCTGGGGCCAGAACATTCATTCTTGATGAGTTAGTATAGCAACAGCTTCTAACACATCTGGTTCCAACCTATCTCCCCAGACTTCTTCCTTATACTTTTCTTAGATGTCAGTCAGATAGGATGGCTCTCTTCCTCAAATTGCATAATCAAATTAACGTGATACAAGTTGATGAGTGCATGTTGAAATGTGCAGAAGCAAATGCATCTTTTATACGTTTACCATTAAGAAATCATTGCTCTTGAATTTCATTTTTGTTCTTTTTCCAAATTTATAAAATATTCATATGCCTATTTTACTTTCATAATTAGAAAAATAAGCAAACATTGATTTAGTCTTAAGGGAGTTCGTTTTACTTCTCCCAAATTTTTCTGTGAAGGGTCACCAACCTCCCTTTTTACATTCAGATTATGTGTTTTGTGCTGGTGGAACTGCTAGCTGTCAAGCACCAGTCATGGCCCATCTTCCTCTCTCCTAAGCACTTAACAGAATGCTTTACATACGGCAAGCCTTTGGATTCTTGTTGGATTTTAATACAGCACACCTCCCAAAACTTCTCTACAATTCTACCCATGAGTGCAAATACATACAAACTTTCTTTCTTCCACACCTATTTCCAAGGAGACTAAATAATGTATACTTTGAAAGCTAAATCTGGAACTGTTTAAAACAGTCATGCAATATATGACAAAACCATTATAAATGGCTTTGAATGATACTTATTATTTTTCTCAATAACTTTAAACTATGAGTACTCCCATAGACCTCTTGCTAGCCTTTTTTTCCCCCCTTTATAAAGAATATTCTCAGGAGATTCTGTGACTGGACATTTGGAAGTATAGATTTCTAATGATGAGATTTTATACATGTGGGTTGCTGGTGCAAAGGCACCATGTTTGAAGCAGAAAATCAGTGCATTTCTCAAAAACAATACCAACCAATGTTTATCAACAAAGGGGACTGATGTACCTGGTGTCTGGTTTATGGAAAAGAGACACAAGTGGCCACATGAAAATTTATTTCTTGGGCTTAATCTTCTAGGGCTTAATCTCCCATCTCTTTAATTCTATGGTCATACTTCTTTCAATGCCATCTGTTTTTTTCTTTCAATTTTTAGAATTTTTTAGAAAAGAGGATCCTCTTTTGACAAATTATCACTTTTCATTTTTAAAGCAGTAACACATGTACCCAGCACAAAATTCGAAAAATACAGAAAGGTATGGTATGAAACGTGAGTCTCCCTTCCACCCTGTTACCGAACAGTTCCCCTCTGTAGAGATGACCAGTTAACCAGTTTCTTGATCACTTTTCTTTTCCATTTCTACCACAGACTCCCTAGAATTGGGTCTCATTTCTTCAGACCTTTCTTAATATAACAGCTTACATGAATTTGTCATTCTCTTTTTCTACGCAAACTGCCTTTTCTCTATCAGGTGGAATAACCGAGAAAAACGTCTGGATAAGATATGAGTTGGATCCTGATACACATAAGACAATGGTATAAAAGACGGGAGGCCATTCCCTGGTGGCAGTGGGGAGCTGACCCAAGAGCCTGCCATGTAGCAATGCTGTGTAAATGTTTACTGGGTAATTGAAATGATTAATGGAACAAGCATGTCTTGTTATAGGGACCAGAAAGAAACCTAATTCACTGCAGCAGAGAGTTCAGAATAAGAACTAACAAAATACGGGGGCCATAGCAATCACAATTACTAATATCAATAGACGGAGTAACGAGTGCCAGACACTGCTCTAAGCTACTAAGCACTTTATTATTTCATTTACTCCTCAAAAACTCCTATGAGGTAGCACTTTATTATGCCTTTTACAGAGCAGGAAACTGAGTCTTGAGAAGGTTTAGTAAATTTCCAAAGATATCCAGCTGGTATGTAGGCAAAAGTTAAATCCAAGTCCCAATTTCAGTTGTTGGGAACAAGAATGATTAGGATAAAGAAACCTGGAGCATCGTGGAATTTGTAAACTAGAATTTGGAGGTACTTTCTATGTTAGCACTATCCTAGGTGTTGATGAGGATCAAATAGATGCATAAAATATGGCTCCTTCCCTGCACATAAGTTGTACACTATATTTTTATAAACCTGACATCATGTTGTTTTGAAGGTGACTTGAGCCACTTTATTAATGCCCTCTTGGTTTCTCAGATTATAACCCTCCTGAAGACAATGTTAGTGGCTGCTATTCCCTCTGAACCTTCTGGCATGGCATAGATCAGTATTCACTCTTAATTCCCCCTATTCCTGAGTTGTCACCAGACCTAAATGTGCAGATATCCCAAAGGGTGAGCAATGGAAAATAGAAAGCCCCTGAGTCAGTAGAGCAGGGTAAAAATATTGATGAAATCAGGAAAAAGGCACAAAATGAATGTATATCTTTGACCTGTTTGCAGAGCAAAGAAATAAATTACCCTGACTGACATATTTCTTAAGCCCTAGTTCTTGAAGAACATTTATTAGTCGTGAATCATGAGCCAAGTGGCATAAGGAAAAATTAAGGTGCATCTCTCAATCACTGGAATGAAGCTTTGCATTTTCTTCTTCACATTCAAAAAGAATATATTAGACAGCTTCTACCTGTACGATACAGTATTCACCAAAACAGTTTATAAACTGGGGAAACAATATATAATCATAAGATGACTTAAAAGTGAAGATCATTTCATAAGCAACATAAAACAAGAAATATTTAATGAAGCATAAGAAAAATGCCCATGGGTAGCTAGGCTGCAACAAGAGAATATCAAAATATTGGTTTGGCGCTAAAAATAGCTGTTTAGCTTGGGGAAATAGCACCACAGCTCACCTTAAAGCAGAGTTTCCCAACCAGTGTGTCTTGGCATCAAAAAGGTTACAGATGTGCCATGAAATGTTGATTCCTTCAACCTTGGACTGGCTGGGTGGGAAGCGGGGGCAGAGCCCTCAGAGGTGGCTTCTATCTGTGAGAAGTCTGATCAAGGGTTCCTTGGAGGGTGGCCTGGGCCGTGTTAGAATTCAACAGTGCACCCCATAATCCTCAAAAGGAACAAGCACAATGGTGGCATTTGCCATGTGCTGAATGGAACCACGAAGGACGGCAGCAGCCAGCTGAGAGAGTGATGCTGTCTGCTGCAGTCAAGAGACCCCTGGAATTTCTGGGAGGGTTGGTGTTCCAGCATGCCTGGGACAAGGCACGCAGCCCAGAGTGCGGCCAACTAGAGTAAAGATGCCTGAAGGCTGGGTAGGTTATCCCGGTGGAGGTAGCTTGCAGTGATAGCTCCGAATCTTGGACTTTGAATGTATTAGGCACTTCTGTGTATTTGTGACTGATGTGCCTTTTGACTAACCTAGCAGCCAGGTGACTCCTGTAACACGTGGACTTTTTGAAAATGAGAGCTTCATCATCCTTTGAAATATCTGATATGAAAAAGAGTTCAAATGGACTAAAATTTTATTCTCATTATCCTAGAAAATTTAACATTACATCTTGTCAATGAAGAAAAAAGAAGAGCTGGTAAATTTTTAAAACTTTTCAACAGTTGTAAAAAACCTGGTTTTACATTTTCGTCCCTTTCTTGTGCAAAGATCCCCACGATAATTATTGAGAACACAGATAACGCCTGAGTCATTTAAAAAATTTGATCAGGAAATGTGTATCATATTTCAAGTACAAAGGCACATATAAACAAGTTTTGTTCATGGAATCTAGCTCAAAATTCTCCTTAAGAATTTCAAGAAGATATTATTAGGGAATTTCAGACACACTCAGTATTTAGTATTTTCCTTAATGCTATGCATATTATATTTATTATATTTATATTACATAAAGATGTGTAAAGAAATATAAAGAAATACTCTCACCAAGCCCTTTTTTACAGATATAGCCAAGTCCCTTCCACGTTACTCTATTGTGCAATGCTAATATTATCCTTTTTTCTCGGTGTGCTATGACATGAAAAATGTTAAAAAGTACTCTCTAAAAGCACCTTTACTACTAGAAGACATTTAACCTTTCTTATTGCAGCCAAACGAGTAGGGGGACAGGAAATGGTGTGCTGGGTGGAGGGAGCAACTGGGCAAAAGCACAAAGGTGAGACAGCAAGGAAATTCCCGAAACTACGAGAATACGGGATCAACACAGAGAGGACTTTCTCCCTTTTTAACTTGCTGAAGGCACATAGCTTAATTCTGCAGGGCTGGAAAGAAAGGATCAATAGGTGAAAATTAACCCTCACAAAATAAAAAGAAATATTTTTAGAGATGACCAGTTAACCAGTTTCTTGATCACTTTTCTTTTCCATTTCTACCACAGACTCCCTAGAATTGGGTCTCATTTCTTCA